>NW_010972576.1:15645751-15887185 GCF_000737465.1 Haliaeetus leucocephalus
GCGGCGCCCCGCGGGCCCCGTGAGGCGCCTGGGAAAGGCGTTGTGGGTGTGCGCCGAGCGTGTTCTCGCTTTGTGCCGCTGCGTGGCGGGGCTGGGGCTGGAGGGTTGCACAGCCTTGTGCTGGGGCTGGAGAGCACGTTCGACCCTCCCACGTGTGTGTGAGTGAAAAACACCCCGTCGCTGCGAGTCGCTTTTTACAGGTAGGCGTCGCAGTGGATGGCACCTGAGGTGTAAACTTGAGTTTTCACGTGCCTGCGTCTTTTTCGTGAGGACTGAAATGGCTGACCGTTAAATTAACAAACAAGGCTGTCAGGAGACTTTCATTTGTACAGCAAATCAAACGTGAACCAGCTTTTACTTCTTAAACGGCTGATTTCTGTCCACAGTTTAGGAGGTCGTAGAGCATGTCTTTCCGTGGAAGAGGAGGTGGAGGGGGAAGAGGAGGTGGCTTCAATCGTGGAGGAGGTGGCGGCGGTGACAGAGGTGGCTTTAATCGCGGTGGACGAGGTGGCTTTGCACGGGGAGGTGGACGAGGAGGCTTCAACAGAGGCGGATACGACCAGGGGCCTCCAGAAAGGGTAGTTTGTAAGTTACGTGAAGAGATTATATTTATTTAATTTAGAATGACTGCTCCAGATCTTTAGCTTGTTTGTTCTTTATTTCAGTATTGGGAGAGTTCATGCATCCGTGCGAAGATGACATTGTTTGTAAATGTAAAACAGAAGAAAACAAGGTGCCTTATTTCAATGCCCCAGTGTACTTGGATAATAAGGAACAGATTGGCAAAGTGGATGAAATCTTTGGACAGCTGAGAGATTTTGTATCCTTTGAAAAAATGTGTGATGTACCATATGGGTTTGTTGAAGGCTGATTGATTATTAAATGGAATTTCTCTAGGATTTTAAAGTAGTTCAAGGCTTGGCTACCAGTTAGATGTTAGTCACAAGTCTAGCTGGAACTGATGGTGTCGGTAGGTGACTCATTCACATTACGTGCCTAACTTAAAGCTTTTCCAGTATGACAGACTACCTTATGTTGGTGTCGTGGTTTAACTCCAGACAGCAGCTAAGCACCGCACAGCTGATCACTCGCTTCCCTCCCCCCCCCCGCCAGGTGGGATGGGGGAGAGAATTGGGGAAAAAAGTAAAACTCCTGGGTTGAAAAAAGAACATTTTAATAGAAGGGAAAGGAAGAAAATAATAATGATAATAATAACAGTAATAAAATGACAATAATAATAAAAGAATTGGAGTGTATAAAACAAGTGATGCACAACACAATTGCTCACCACTCACCAGATGATGCCCAGTTAGTTCCCAAGCAGTGATCCCCCCCCAGGCCTGCTCCCCCCAGTTTATATACTGGGCATGACATCACATGGTATGGATTATCCCTTTGGCCAGTTTGGGTCAGCTGTCCTGGCTGTGTTCCCTCCCAACTTCTTGTGCCCCTCCAGCCTTCTTGCTGGCTGGGCATGAGAAGTTGAAAAATGCTTGACTTAGTCTAAACATTACTTAGCAACAACTGAAAACGTTGGTGTGTTATCAACATTCTTCTCATACTAAATCCAAAACATAACACTATGCCAGCTACTAGAAAGAAAATTAACTCTATCCCAGCCAAAACCAGGACAGTTGGGCAGAGGTTTTCAGTCAGTACCAGTACTGGCAGATGTCTTTTGGATCCACGGTGGTTCGAGATGTTACTTTTTTTGAGCTACCCGACCACGTTTTCTGCTATAGATTACTTGCCTATAATAGAGTTGGATCAAGGGAGCGGGTTTTTTTTGTGCGTTAGAGGACCTTGCTCATGCTCCAGCTTATTACTTAATTATAAAGGTGAATTTGTGCTAGGAAGTCCTATTGCTCATTGTCCAGCTTATTACTTAAACTGCCAATAAAAGGGGGTTCGTGCTAGGTTGTCCTTTTGCAAAGCAAGCTTGTTGAGACAGAGGCACTGGGTCCATTCTGTTGTCACTGCCAGATTGACAGAATCCATGACAAAAGCAGGACAACTAGGGGAGTAACCCTTTAACGTGGCAGTAAGACTTAGCCTGTGTTGGCTGGTTGAGCATCAGTAGCTAGCTGTATGCATTTTCCTCTCCCACATTAAATGTGAAGTAAAATGTGAAGGTTTAAATCACTCGCACGCTCTGAATGTATTAACTTGCAGATTTACTTTTTTTATTGGAATTATTTGAATTTCAGAAACTTGCTTCCTTCCTACAACAGCATATTAAGAAAATACGTTACTGGATTTTGCAGCTCCTTGCTTCTCCATTTAATTTTGAATTGTAATTAAGCAGAGTTGGCCAGCAGCTCCTTTTGATCTTGGGAACCCCGAACCAATGTCCTTGCATACTAGAGAGCCAAAGGATTCATGCAAGACTGCATGGAGAGTTACAGAGAGTGTCTGCCACTTCAGTGTAGAATGAGGCTGGGCATGTGGTTGGTCCAGCAGTCCCTGCTGGCTCTTACCTTTCCACAGTCAGGCAGTTGTACCAGCAGCAGCAGCAGCAGCAGCACTAGCAGAGCCCCTGCAGCATATAAATTGTTCCAGATAAGCCTTGAGGTCACCCTGGGCCTAAAGAGGTCATCACTTGCTATACAAATTTGTTTCTTTACAATTATGTTTTTATGTACTCTTTCCACTGCTGTGTTCTTCCTTATGCTTTAATACATGGAGGGAAAAAATGATTTTGCCACAAAACACTGTATTTGTAACTATGAAAAAAACATGAGAAAAATTGGAAATAGTTTCTCCTGATCTTTTAATTGTAGTTTTTCATTTGCGGTGATGATGTTTAACTTCATTTATAAAATACTAATTTAGAAAATATCTGAATGTGCCTTTCATATAGTAATCAAAGTCACGATTTCTAATGTTTTATTCCTGCCGTGTTCCTTAAAGAAACTAACAGTATTTTTCAGTGAAACTGTCTGAGAACATGAAAGCCTCTTCATTTAAAAAAATGCAAAAGGTTAGCCAATCTCAATAACAGAATTCTACTGTATCTCATGAGTTAGATAAATCTACTCTGTCATCACATAATAAAAGCTTTATTAAGTTTTTATTAACTTTAAATGCTAGTTGTCCTTTATAAACATTAAGTATTCGTTTCCTCTTCCTTTTCACTTTTGTACCTGCCACATTCTTCTTTCTCCCTGCCTCGCAAAAAAAGATGTAGCGAATGAAACTCAAGCATCATCTATGTTTTAATAACTTTATAACACTTTGGTTTAATTCTTGCATGCTTTCTTTATTTGGCTATTTGCAGAGGACAGTTGGACATAAAGGGTTGAGACCCAGTTGTGGATATTTGTAAAGGGAGACATTAATCTGCTCTTTAGTCTTGGTATTTTCAAAGCCTGATGGAACTCTCTTTCTACAGTTTTACATTGATCCAGCAAAGCTGCTACCCCTTCAGAGATTTTTGCCAAGGCCACCTGGAGAAAAAGGTGCTCCCAGAGGAGGTGGTAGAGGAGGACGTGGTGGTGGACGTGGAGGAGGAAGAGGTGGTGGTAGAGGTAAGATCCCAAGAATGGGAGCTGCAGAATGTTGGCTTTTATTTGGTGTGGGGCGGGCTGTTTTGGGGGGAGAGGAGGGCAGGTATTTTGGGGGTTGGTTTTTTTTGGGGGGGGTATTGGTAAAGCTGCCATTGAGTTACCTGAATATCAACAGTTGTATTGCAAAGAAAAATGTTAAGCATATTTGTTTGATGACTCAACGGAAGAGATGGTGATATCTCTCCAACGGCAAGACCTAGGCTTCTGTAGCTAGCTAAATAACAGCTCCAAAACATAGGGAGGAGAGTATGCTTGTTTATAAGAGACAGAAAGCATGGCTACTAAGCAAACTTGTGGTAAAAGGTTGTAGATAATACACAAAATTGTCAGTGAAAGCTGTATTTTTAGTATGTTCTAAAAATCTAGTTTGGACAAAATACTTCAAATGCAATGTTTGAGAGGGGTGAATGACCTGGTAGATCTCATTCTTTGCTTTTTCAACATCGTTTGTGATGTACTCGTCAATTAAAGCTGAAGTTAATTTTTTCTTACATTGCAGTTTCTTGCCTCTTCTCCCTACCCTGCCTCTTTGCAGCAAGGCAGAAGTGTTTCAAAGTTTTGTTGAGTTGTAATTAATTAATAATTAATAGTTTTAATTAATTTTTTACTCTTATGAAAGAAGTTTATCATGGAGTTTTGTTAGTGTCTTTAGTATTTTGGATATTGTATATCAGTTATTAAACAATACCTAAAATGCTGCAGATGGTCCCTAGCAGTGACAAGGTACTAGTAATTGACCTAGTAACTGTCCAGCAATTGACAGTTTCTGGTTTTTTGTTGTTGTTGTTTTCCTTTCAGAAGCTATCAATGAAGTAAGTTGTTATGCATGACAAAGAATTTATATGCTCCTCAAAGTGTAATTTCTTTTCTATGTTTAGGAGGATTTGGAGGAGGAAGAGGAGGAGGAAGAGGAGGAGGATTCAGAGGAGGAAGAGGTGGAGGAGGAGGATTCAGAGGAGGAAGAGGTGGTGGAGGAAGCTTTCGGGGTGAGTGTGGTTTTTACATTTCAGTAATAAGAGTGGCTCCTGATATCTAAAGCTTTTAAATGTTAAACAATGTTGTATTTTTTAATCTCTTACAGATGTTTATAGTTTTATGCAAAAAGCTTCTGTGCATCACAGTAGCTAGCTTAAATCGAAGCATAGTATTCTGCATTTTTTGATGCTGTGTAAGACCATGCTAGTTTTTTTGCATTCAAAAAGGACTGTGAGAACAGCTAATTATGATAAATTATTTTATTCTAAAAACTCCTTTAGTGTTATGTATATAATTTATTTGCTTTAAATGCATCTAAGATGTGAATTGTTTCTTCTTCCCTCTTAAAATAGGAAGAGGCTATTAAAAATGGAGCCACAAGTATCTCCCCGCTGTCTTACCGTATCATCTACAGAAATGAAGAACAAGGAAAAATTTTTGTAAAGCACCCTGAAAAAGCTCTTTTTATAAAGAACTTGAAGCTGTAAAATGACAACTGTTTTTACACTTAATGACTGTTGATCAGCAAATGAGGACAGCGTAGCCCCAGGTGAAGAACAGAAGACTGCTCAGAATATACTTGAACTTTTTTAACTAAGTCAGGATTCAATGTTATTCTTAAGCTGTTTGTTTCTGACAAGTGACATAGTCAATGCTTGACTTCATGTTGGAGTTTGGAGTAAACAATCAATTGAAATATTTTTTCACAAAACCCTACGGGTTCACTACATGCACACTTGTCAGTATGAACCTGTTACCTACATGTGACTGATCCCTAGTTCTCATCCTCTTTTTGTATTGAATCTTCTGGGTTGCTCTGAAGTGGACGTGCCATTTAAACAACCTTTGTGAACCTTTTTTTTACAAACTAAACTTCAAAATTTTGTGTTGATAGAATTTTTTTATACATAATAATGTATAAAAGGAAAGGAAGATAGCAAAGGATATTTTGTGGATTTTTCTGTATAAATCTCAATGAAAGCCAAAGGCATTAAGACGTGTTCCTTCTGTAGAAGCTATCTAATGAATCAGACAAGGTTATTCTTAAGTCACCTAATTGTACCTAATTACACTGATACTAAAATTGCTAAGAGTTTTAACTGTCCCCACCTCCTCCTTAGCCTGTCTCTCTTGAGGTTTTGATGTCCTGGCATCACACCTCTGGTGCTCTGAGCTTGTGTAGGACTAAGATTAGATAGCCCATCACAGGGTTCCTCTGCACACAGTGCTTTCAGTTAAGTATTGCTTAAAAAAGGCATGAAAAAATTCCATGAATCTGGTCTCCAATCCAATTAAAATTTGGATGCATTATGAGGATTGTTGAAAAGGTACTAACTGCCCCTTCTTAAGGGTGGAGGAGAACAGCGTGCATCTCTACTCTAACTTTGGAAATAAAATAGGAATAAAAAAGTAGAATCTCCCTGGATTTCATCCAGAGCCAGGAGTCTGTTCACAGACTCTCATACCAAGCACTTTTGAAAAGGGATCTGCAGAATAATTACATGAAAGTATTTTGAACATCTTGTTCATTGTAGAAAGAAGTACATTTCAGAATTGATCGTACTGTTGTATTTTTTAATTAATGAATGCAGTAACAGGCAAATGAGTTGTATTAGCCTTCTGCATAACAAAAAGAAACAGGTAATTTGTCAGCACCAGGATTGCCGTGTAACTGGTCATTTTAACAAACTTAGTTTGAATAATCTCTGGAACAAGGTTAGCAAAACAAATATTCAAGAATTCAGTTAAGTCTGAACAGATGCTGCATAGGATAACAGATAAAAAGTGTTCTTCAGCTTAAAAAAACCAAACCACAAAACATTGGAATTTCTGCTAGATCTGCTTTTGTGAGAAGAAACTGAGTCTACTTTTCAACCACAGCACAATTGGGAATTGAGGGATACCGATTATATTCCTGGTATTGCTACAGACTTAACTTTAACCAGGTCAGTTAAATCCAGACCTCTGAAGATGTTTAGACTTGTTGCGGTGTATTGCTGGGCCTAAGTGAGTTAGGGCTCTGATTTGAGGCACTGTAGAGTTGCCCTTTATCTAGACAAACCCTGCGCAAGTCGTTGCATCTCTGGCATACCACATTGCAGTTGAACAATACTAACCTGCAGTGGAGCTGGAATTACCATGTCTTTTGTTGTGTTTGTAATTGCAACCTCTGCTGTGCTGTATTCACTGATGCTTCAGTAGCTAGTCCTGGGTAGCTGACTTAGATCTTCCCTTATTTTTCGAGCTTTGGAAGACTAACATAACACAGTCCTCACTCTTATACCCAAATTCATGTTCTGCTTTGCTATTCTCACTGCATGCTTTAGGGGCATACTTTATCCCAGGGTATCAGAAGACTACTGCCATCACTTTTAAATTTCATAACGTGACAGCTGATGTTTTAATTGCATGAAGTACCATCTTGCAGCCTAGGACAAGAAGTGTATGCTTTGAATCTCACAGCAGATGGAGCAGTGAGTCAGTCTGAAGCCGCTGCAAGAAAGCAAAGAATTTTACATCTGTGTGTGGAGGGGTTAAAGAACAACATCCATTGCAACTCTAGAGGGAACACCAGCCTCTTGATATTGGGAACTGTATTGCAGTCCCAGCTGAGAAATGATGAGGAGCATTATGGCATTCCCTACACATATAAATAATGTTGGATGGGATTAACACAAATACCCAGAGAAAATGTGTAATGGATCTTTGTGGAGGTTGTAGGATGTTCAGGTGCTGATGGAAGAATGTCCTCAGTGACTGGGTGTGAAATGAGCTGCCATATGAGGAGGCAGTGTCTGGACATGTCTGCTATGTGGTTGTGCCTTCCCCCCCCGCCCCCCCCCTTTCCCCAGAACTGGGAAGGATTGTGTTTGGTTGTGGCAAGGCCCATCTAGTCCCTGTTCTGCCTTGTTTTCTCTCTGCCATGGCATGACCCTGCCCTCCTAATGCAAGTAGTTGCTAACTGTAATAGATGAAAATTCAGTGTCTTAAAAAAATTAAGACATGTCTTGTCTACAGCGTAGTGCTACAATGAACTAAAATAGAAGTTCTCTAATCTTATATGACACCTTCCTCTCCGTCTTGAACTTTTTATTCAAATCCTGTCTGTGATTCTGTCACTGTGCTCCTGGTCCTAGTGAGTGAAGTGTTTGAGTTTTACATATGTGCTTACAGATGTCCTAGGCTTTTTCTGCAGAGAATAGGAAAGGTGGGCTTACCAGCACCCTGACAGAAACAGGTATGTTGTCAGAAGGGGGAAGTTTCAAGTAGCTGTAGTGTCTGGGGAAAAAAGTCAGTGCAGTCTGAAGCAAGGGGGATGGGGGAGAGGTGTTGGTGGCAGTGTAGGTTCTTGATGATGGTTTGGTGTTCCCTTGATTTCCCCTCACTGGCAGCCTTTGGGGCAAATGGCTGGGCCACCTAAAGAACTTCTCACCTGCCACCCGCTCCAGCAGCCGAAAGGGTGTTGCTGTCCTGCAGTATTCCTCTGAAGATCACGAGGAAGGTAGGCTTCAGTGTACCCCACAGTGCTTGGCTTCCCACCCAGGACACAGCAGTAGTGGTGTCACCTACCTGTCTCCTTGTCCACTTGTCAGTGTCTGCATATGCTCACTGTTGACAGAGGCAGAGCATTCAACAAACAAGTCCAGCTTTCAAAATGTTCCAAGTGAATGTGTTACCCACTGCAGTATTTGACCCAGACATAGGGTCTGACTTTCAGCTGATTTTGAAAATGACAGCTGGTAAATCACTAGGATCAGATTGCTTAAAGGTATTTAGAATGCCTTGAGCCTTTTGGCCTGGCCACACTGAAATTCTGGGTTTATATTTTTTTTTCTATGTGGGATCTAAATCCTTGCTAAACAGAAGGTAATACATGGAGGTGTATTGTAAAGCTTAAATTGTTACCAACTAAGAATGGCTTTAGTACTCCTCCATTCCTTCTTGGAGGGATGGATGTTTTTCCTCCTTGTGTTTTCTGTAGTCACTGGGATAGGATGGCTCAATATAGTTCACAGATTTGCTATGTTACTTTGACAGAGAAATTTGCTGAAGTGCAGAAAATAATTGGGATATTTTAATATGTCTGCAGCACTGGCTGTTGTAGAACAGAAAGGATTCTCGCTAGTACTGACACAAAGTAATGGATGTTTGCCTGAAGTATCCAGTGCTGGATAGTCACGTACATGCTGGTGCAAAGTTATTTGCGGTTGTGCAAAGCATTGCCTTGGCAAGAAACAATGGTGATGTCTTTAAAAAAAAGTACAGCTACTGCACAAGGTATGGCAAGTAAAAAGCTTTATGGAGTCACGTATTTTTTCAGGGCGTTTTCTTCAGTCAGCTGAAAATCTCTTTAGAGTCAAGCTTTTCTAATCAACAGTTTAAGTCTCTGTGACGGAGAGAAAAAAGTAATTTATTAACTTGTTTTCCATTGGTTTTGAACGATTTTCATCTGTTTGCGAAAATAAGATTAAAGGGAAGTTCTGCTTTATAGAGCCCTCTAGTGGTGATGTGCTTAATAAACGTAGGAGGGTTTTGGTTTTTTAGCGTAGTTAGCACTGAAAATGGGAAAGAGGTTTTGGGTTGGTTTTAAATTTTAAATTTTTTAATTTTTTTTTAACGCAAACGTAAGTTTCTCTACTCTCATCACTTGTGGATTGAAATATACTTTACACATAACTGAAAGCAACTTGCTAAACCCTGTAAAGAGTTTTGCATTGCCCCATATCTATACAGATACCTACTAATTGAAGAATGGACTTAAATAGAAAATGTGATTTGTTGCAACTGATCTGGGACAAGTGGGAAGGAAAAGCATCATGTGAGGTTATAAAGTGCCCCTCTGACACTAGTAATACTATCTGATGTTGGAGGATAAAAACAGCCTGAGGTTTTGGATTGTTTTGTTTTGGTTTTTTTTTCTTATGCCAGTATTAAAAAGCAATATGGTAAGCCATATTTTATCTGCCTTAGGAACTGTGGTTCCAACTTTCTAGATTATCTGTATACTTTAATACTTAATTCCTTGCTTTATATTTTTATCTTGTTGTATGAACTGCAGTGTTCTAGAAAAAATTACTTTTAGGTTAATGATAAGTAATGCCTGCCTTTAATTTTAACTTTTTTTTTCTTAATTCCTGTTGCTGTAAAATTAGCCAAATTTAAGAGGAGACAGAGACAATGTGATGGTATATAGGATGGACTGCACACATTAGAAACTTGCTTTTTAACCAACAGGTATGTATAAAATTTGTGTGGTCTCATTAACTGCTACTCTAAGTCTGGAATCCTATCCGAATAAAAATAGTAATGCTTTGCTTTTCTGAGACATTCAGCATTGCAAGCTCTGACTTCTGTGGAAGCTGCAAGATCTGAGATGCTTTTGAAAATCTTGCCAAGGTTTCAGGGGAGGAAAGCAAAGATATCAAATTATCACTATGCTTTTATCTTTTGAGGCGGGACTATGGGGCACTAGGGAAGTGGCTTCATTGCCAAACAGATCGTCTTTTCTTTCAGAACCCTCCCACCCTGTTCCTGCTTAATCCTTTTCTGACAGGAAAAATACCTTAATAATAGAAGTACCCCGAGAACTGTAAGAGTGAGTGTAGATTTGTGGCATTAAAGAAAATGTTTGCTGGTAGAACTGTGACACATAATTGTCTGTAGTAATGATGACTAAATGTTGTGACTGCACAAGTTTTTTATCAAAATTTTCTTACTTTAGATTAGGTGAAAGATGCAGGATGTCTGTTTTGGAAAGCTGAGGAGTGGGAGGGAATGCTCTATGAGTGTTTCATGGGTTAGAGAAGGGAGAGCTTTTCAAGTATACTTCCTTTCTATGGGATGGCTATATTCCTCAGTACTGCCTGTGTCACTACACCCTTATTGCTGCTCAGAAGACACAGCCCTAGCCTGGGAGCCTGCCTGAGCTGCCTGCGAACCACGTACAACTGAAGAACCACTGGTTGCTCATCCTTGTCACTTTTATACCCGTTATGAGTACAAAACTGGAGGCAAAAACTGTATGAAGGGGAACTGGTGGGAAACACCTTCTTTGATTGCGTATACTGATACTGCATATAAGCTCTTTGGGCAAGGGTTTATTGCAGCTAATATTTTTGCAGGATTTTGTGAAAGGTCTTTACTTTGGTGTGCTGCTACCCTCATCATTGAAGAGAAGAAAACACAAGCTTCTGCTGCTCAGGGCTTTGGAAAATGCCTAATGATTTTCTGCCCAGTAACATGCTTTGGAAAATTTGCCCAAAGTAAGCTTACATGTGTGTGTTTGGGAGAGGGAAGGTGTCAGACTTGTAAGGCATATTCAACAACCATTTTCTGCAGACCAGGCTATTTTAGAAATGTAGCAATTGGGTTTTCTGAAAGTCATGCTTCACTTCAGAAAATACTGGACTGTGTTCTTGTGTCTTCTGTCTGTGTCAGTTTGAGAGTTTAAATCAAACGAGGAATCTTAAAGAAGTAGGTCTTTAAGGATTTGAAGGGATGGACTTTAGAGTAAGCGTATCCTGCTTTTTAAAGAAATTGACATTTGTGTCTATGTTGTGCTGCAGTTTTGTGTGTTCACTGTGATGATGGGAATTAATTCCAAGCCAGGCTGATGACCAACTGGCCTGAGCCAACTTTTGTTGAGGTTTCCGAAGCATTGCACAAGAGGTTTGAAGGAAAAAGTTTGGGGGCATGTGACAGTTAATCTCTTTAGCAGTAAGAATGAAGTTTAAGCATACTGTTGGAAATGTACTCTGTTCTGTGCTGCTCTTTGTTTTAATTAACAATCTCCTGCAGAGATTGGGAGTGTAAACTTCTTTGCACTTTAGTCCAATTAAATCATGCTTGGAGGCTGTCAATGGTGGGGGGGGAACTCCCACCTACCCCCCCTTTTTTTAATTGTTCAGTGAGTCTGTTGAATAATGAAAGAATTTGCCTGACAGGGTTTTGTAGTGTTTCGTCGTCTTGATGAATTATTGCAGAGGATAGACGACAGTCTCTTTTGTCCAAAATGCATTGGAATGATTCATCCAATTCCTCAGAAAGTGACAATGAAGCTCATTCAGCCTTTACACAGACTGAGCACAACATAGTTGCAGCTTACTTAATAACAGCAGGTATGGGCATTGGCAAATTGTTGCGTAACTTTTTAAAATAGAACTGTAGATCTGAATGCTCACTTTGTATAGTAACAGCGATGGTATTTCATTTTGTATTACACAAATGTCTGATGGCTTTTCTCCATAGTTTACTGACAAGTTAGCAATCAGCAGGCTGACTGAAGTGTGCAGAAACATCTAAGCTTTCTGTTCTATATTTGAAGGAAGCGTTGTATCTCGAAAAATATATTTTGTTGATACATAATTATAGAATAGAGTGAGAATTGATTTCTGCCAGCTTGCAAAAGAGATAAAAATAGGGCATAGCTGTCACATCTTGCATTTTTCTGTGATGTGCTCGAAGCTATCTTGAGATTTCTCCTGGGCCACATGTTCGTAGTAATATATGTGTAGTCTGAGCATGTGAGCGGGTGTCTGTTAGGGGGATGTAAGGGGAAGGGTTGGAATGTGACTTCGAGGGAGGGAGCTGGTCATTAATCAGAGAAGAGCAGACTCCAGTTGCAGCTGTATTTTTCACCGATGACACATGTTAGAAAAAGCACGCTGAAAGGCTTGACATCGTGTTCATTCCCTGTGACTGCAATGGCCTTTGGCTAAACTTGAATTATTATGGAATTATTTTTTTTTCCTTTGAAAACTTCCTCATTGTTATGACCACAACTACTTCAGTAATGTTTTTCTGAAACATTGAGTGCTATAGCAATGAAATATCAACCTGACCAAAACCTGAAACCTACTGTGTTTAAAAATAGGCCTTCTATACCTTTATTATGGAAAATTAAATCAGTCTATAAATACTTTATTCACAGACTGTACCATATATTTTCTATGCTATAATTAGCTTTTAAAAAACTTTAAAATATTAATGTACTTTAGGTTTATATGAAATAGTATTGCTAATGGTCACATTTTATTTAGCATATCTGTTTGAAGTGGTGACTATCAAATTGCTGTTCTGATAAAGAGGGTGTTTTTGAATGCAAAGGCAATATATTTCAGGTTTTTAGAGAAATCGGTAGAACAGCTACACAGAGCAGTAGACTTGTTAAGAAGCTGTAGAGATGGATGATGGTCAAGTATTGGAAGGCTAGATACACTCTGCAGTACTACCACACTGTTTGCAGATAACTGGATCAATTAGGTGCTGCAAATATGTATGATACTTGTTATTTTAATTAACATTGATTACACTGTATGTAATAAGGTGGTCTTTTCACATAGTTTGACCACCTGGTGTTAGGGATCAAAGCTATAATAGGTGATCAATGGGATTAGTCAGAATCAACCCAGCTCTTCTTAATCTTGCATGGAAATTAAATGTCTTTCAAAAAAAAAGAAGTTGGATTACTTTGTGGGTTTTTTTCTTCTTTTTTTTCTTAATATAATTGGGGGAGTCTAGTAAATCTTTCACCTATAGCTTGGACTTTCCTGTCTTAATGAGGAGTGTTCCTGACAGTAAGGTCTATAACGTCTTTGAAAGTATGATCAATTGCTTTGAAAATGCCTTACCACAGCAAATCTCACACCTGGAAAAATTAAACTGTGTTAATACATAGATGTCTAAGAATAAAAATGAAGTACAGGTACAGGTTCATCATTATGCTGCTTTTTAAAAGGTTTGAATGCTTTTCTCTCTTGCAAATAATTGCTTTGTTTTCTGAGAAGGAAGTAATTGTAAAGTATTGCACTCTACAGTGGTCAGTGTATTAATTTTAGTGATGACAACAGGGATACACAGGCTGCAGGAAGCAACACTGCCTCATGGATATTCTTCACCTTATAATGGTGAAATTCTCTGGTATCATTTTAACTGAAAAAGTAAATTCCATGTTACACACGGACCTAACCTTCAGTGTTTTGATGCTACTACCCGTGTGTCTTGCTTAAGTCTGTTAGGACTTGTCTTTGCATTTGGTCTGCCTTTAGTTTTGTTGCTTCCCTGGGAAGAAGGAAGGTAAGAAATTCTGCTCTTGATCAGGTCATGAGGTTTTTATCTTCACCTTCACAAACCTACAAGATTTAATTAAAGAAATACGGGAATAGTTATCTAGCCCTAAGATGTTTCACAGGCCAAGTGGCAGCATCCATGTGCTTTTTCTGAATCACATGAGTTCGTCCCAGCTGATGATTTCAGGTTACTGAAGGTCTTGGTCTGCACTCCCTGCCCTCTAAGAAATCAGAGAATCATAGAATTGTTGAGGTTGGAAAAGACCCTTAAGATCATCGAGCCCTACCATAATAAACCTAATACTGCCAAGTCCACCACTAAACCGTGTCCCTAAGTGCCACATCTATACATCTTTTAAATACCTCCAGGGGTGGTGACTTGACCACTTCCCTGGGCAGCCTGTTCCAACACTTGACAACCCTTTTGGTGAAGAATTTTTTCCTAATAGCCAATCTAAACTTCCCCTGGTGCAACTTGAGGCCATTTCCTCTCATCCTATCACCACCTGACAGAAAAGACCAGCACCCACCTCGCTACAACCTCCTTTCAGGTAGCTGTAAGAGCGATAAGGTCTCCCCTCAGCCTCCTTTTCTCCAGGCTAAACAGCCCCAGTTCCCTCAGTCGCTCCTCGTAGGACTTGTGCTCTAGACTCTTCACCAGCTTCATTGCTCTTCTAAGGGACACTGCTTAACTGCTGCCTGGAGAAACTTTGTTCTACTTGACCTGATTCTGAGAAACAGGGAAGAGCACTTCTTGAATCTACATGTTGTTTCTCACTTTGTTCAAGATGGAATCCATCTTCTTTCTTCCATTTTGCTCCCCAGAACATTTTTTGGGGGCTCTATTATTAATTTGTTTTAGTGGTGCTAAAATTTTTAAGGAATTGGCATTCATTAGCATTCACAGCTTACCAATTTCTGCTTTCTCTTCCTTAGTTTAGTTTGGTTCCCTCTCCCCTCCCCTCCCTTCATTTTAAGACTGGGCTCTGAAGCATTAAATTTAAGTGTCTAGCAGGATCCTTCTTTCACCCTGAGGATATGACTTTACAGTTCTGTTGTATTTCTGATTTCATTCTTGGTAGCTGTAATATCTGTTAAAGCATGCCTCATAAGAAGCCTGTACTGTTTTATGAACTTGTAATTCTATTTTGCTTCTCCTCTCCCAAGAGATGACACACTACCTACCTGTCAACAGGTGAGGTGACAGAACTGGCACTGCGAGTGCTTTTACTGTGGTGTTAGTTTCCGATGAGATCCCCAGCTCCCTGCTTTTGTTAATTTTAGGGGCTCATAGCATCACATTGTCATTCCTGAAATGTGTGAATATGATAGCTGATGGCATCTATGTGGCTATGCACCTCCAATGTCATCTGTAATGTAATTTTTATGTACTAAGCAGGAGGCTTGCACCTGAGAACAGACACACTTGGTGGTTTTAAAAAGAGAAGGGAAAGAGAGATAGCCAAGAATGAAGTATAATTTCGCCTCATTAGATTTTAAAATTACAGAATCTGTTAAGAGACTTTCTGTAATGTAGGGGGTTGGCACTGATTAATAAAATGTTGCAGTGAAACTCCTTATGTGAGTTTCAGGTAAAAAAGGTACCAATTTACCTAACTGAAATGGAGAAACTCCATTTAAAAGCTGAAGAATTGGTGGTGTCCCTTGTGTGTGTTATCCAAAATATCATCTTTGTCATATTTTTATGCATGTTATTATGATTGCACTGGCTTTCCTTCTGCCCTTTTTCATATTTGTCATGGTATTAACATAGCTCTTGCTGAGCATAGTGGTTCAGATGGTACTTCTGATGTGTATTTGACTTTAGAAATGTCTGCCTCAGTTTGATGCACTGGCGTGTGTGCTTCACATCTATGGATTGTGTTCCTGTGGACTGCCAATGATGGAATCCACAGGACTTTCCATGAAGGAACTTCCATATCAGTACCAGTTGAAGTCTTCAAAATTCAATTGTAGAGCTGAAGTGCTTGAAACTGATTCTTGCCCTCAGGTTTTCTAACCCTGCTGATTTGAAGTTATTGTTTGAACTGCAGCGTGTTTGTAGTCTGACTATAAACTGATGTTAGATTTTTCACTCTGTGCTGCAGCATTGACAGTGACAGAGATGGAAGAACATTGTATAATACTTAAAAACCTTATTGCCCTTTCCACAGAGGCATGTCAGCAAAAGCTAAGTTGTGTGTGTCAGGTTTTTGGTGGTGGCAATAGAGGAGCAGAAATCCTATCAGTGAAGGTGATGGATTGCCAGGGGACTGGAGCAGGATGGGCAGTGACTGTGAAAGAAGATGGGTCTGCTTTTGGAAGTCCGCATTCAGTATGACAGCCATTCGTTCAATCTCCTTACAGAATTATGCCTCAGATCTGTGATGATGGAAACCATAGTGTTTTGATTCATAGGTGAAACTTCTTAAATAAAAAGAAAAATTCTGAGGGGCATTTCCACCGATAACATGTTAGACTTTTACCAAAATAACATTTCACAATGCACTTGTAATTTAAGGTGCCCAGGCTATACAAATGTTTGTAAGTTTAGGATTTGGTTCAGTAACAGCTGTGCCAGACTAGGGAATCCATGAACAATTTAGAAATTCCTGTTATTATTTACAAGTTATTTTTTTAATGGCTGTGTTTGCTTGACCATGTTGGAATTATCCATTTTATTGATAAGAGCCCTGAGTCTTTCTCTGCTGAGGTGCAAGGGGGAGTTTTTAACCTGATTATCTATTTATTAATAGCTTGTATTAATAGTGGGTTAGTAAAAGTTTAGAGGATGGGAGTTTACTCTGGATATCTCTGCAACAGGCTAGAGTCTGAAGAGAATAAAACCACAACAAACCCCCACCCCGTTTTGTGGGAGTGCCATGTAAAGTCACTCCAAGAGCCATGCAGTAGGATTTGGCTAAGAAGGAGGAATAGCGAGAGAAAAGGAGGATCTGGAGGTTTTAATATAGGTCACCAGGATCAGCAGGAAAAGCTTGCTGATGCCCAGCGTCCTGAAGAGTGTTCTGGGCACCTCAAAGAGCATTAAGTCCAAAGCAAATTTCAGATGGATTGGACATGAAGAGAGGAGAATGTACGTTTTAGCTTTAGTACTGTGTTTTTTTATTACAACTCTTTGTCTACTGCCCGTTTTTTGTGTTGCTTAAAAATAGACTTCAGACACAGTTTGGGTCAAGCCAGACCGAAGAGGTTTAAAAACACACAGGTCAGCGAGGCAGGAGCAAGTTCAGTGCAGAGCTGGACTTTCACCATGGCTATGACACAGCCCTAGAGCTCGTCGGGTGGAGGAAACAGCTCTGGTGCAGGCCCAGCCGTGCCACTGTGGCAGGTTGTGCAGATCATCCAGACTGCTTGACGAGGCCTAGAAAGTACCGTCTGCAGCCGCCTGAGCCACCTCTGATGCTTGCGAAGAGCTGGGACCTCATGAGCAGAGAGGGGAGTTGGTCTGGCTAGGATAGTGGAAGCAAAGTCAAAGCTTCTGTATTCCTTTTGCTCAGGATTATTGTCTGAATGCACAGGAGAACCTCTCTGCTGAGAAAGGAAGACCTCAGGTGGTGGCAAGGGCCTTCTGCTAGATCAGGTGCATCATAAGCCCTGCTTTTTTTGCCAGTCACCAACCTGCATTCTTTTTTGCCATGGAAGACAGCACTGTACTTGGTGGCTGGAGTGTTTGAATTGTAATCCTAGATGCTTTGTAATTTCTGCTATGCTTGTTGTTGCATCGGAAGACCCAGGTTCAGCAAAACACTCCACTTTTGGTCCTTACTGAATCCAAGTTACGTAATTGGAAAAGATTTTCTCTCCTTTTCAGGTGTCTATCCTCTTTGCAAAATTGTGCTTGACTGAAAATAAAGCTTGTTTAGGATTTGGATATTACAATAGGCTGCATTTTCTTCTGCATGTATATTACTGGCTGGTGTGTATCTTCTGTAAAGTTTCCCTTTTTCTGTCTTTACAGGTGTGATAAGCATTTTCAGTAACATTGTTGTGTTAGGCATCTTTGTTAAGTACAAAGAGCTTCGAACAGCAACCAACGCAATTATTATCAACTTGGCTTTTACTGACATTGGTGTTAGTGGCATTGGTTACCCCATGTCTGCTGCCTCAGACCTGCATGGAAGCTGGAAATTTGGCTATACTGGATGCCAGGTATTGCAATTCCGTCGGAGAGAAACTTTTGAGCACTTAAAAGCAAACTGAGAAATAAAAAGTAGCTCTACCTGATATTAGCTCTTTTAAGAGACAACAATTTCTGGATATAGGATTTTTTATGAATTTCATTCCAAAATTACATTTATAATCTCAAAAAAATTAAAGTGTAACCTTATATTTATCAACTAGAGATTTTAAAATAGATTTAAGGAGGCTTAGGAAATTAAATCCCCAAATGAAGAAGGTTATAGTAGCATATTCACATTTGTTGGTTTATTTGATAGTTAAAAGACTTTGGACATGGCTCCTGTTTTGATGATGATTTTGACAGATCTTAATGAGTTCTGCTTGGCAAACACATGTTCTTTTGGATGGTACTATTAGGATATCCAAAATGAAGTCCTGCAAGGCTATTTGTCTCCATTAAAGATTTAGCCTAGTTTTAATAGCTGTCTATTTTTAAAAATAGACTGGCTGAAAAATTATACTTCCATAGGAGAGAGATGGTGCCCTTTGCTCACTGTGTACTGTGATTTAAATCTACTTTAAAAAAAACAAACCTGCTGGGCTTAAGTGCCCAGGAGAATGACTAGTAATGTAAAGGCATGTGCTGAAAATGTGACTTAAGGAAAATATTAGCAACACTATACATTTTAGACCTTTATATAATGGATGTTTGTAACAATCTGATGTCAGTTGCCTGAGTACACGGTTATTTCAAGCTCAGAATTCAGTCACTGTTTGACAGGAAGCATCACTTGCAACATCTTTGGATCTAGACTGACTTGTAGTGGGTTGAAGTTGATGTTAAATCTCACTGCCAGTACTCTGGGAGTTAGGATCACTTGCAGCACAACTCGTGTCAACCTAAACCAAATGAATCCTGTGAACGGAGATGGCTGAATGTCATGTGGTTCTATTATAACCACTGGTGGCATGTGGTCTGGCACAGGGCTCTGTATTTCTGGGGTGCCAGTGGTAACAGAGCCCTTCCAGGCATCCTTCCTGGTCAGGCTGACCATGGGATGACTGGGCAGATGCATTTGGAGCATCTTGGGATTGCAGCATATGTTACTCTGTGCAGTCGATCTGACACATGTAAAAATGTGGGTGATGGGGTAAAGCAGTATACCATATCTGTAAAAAAAGTGTAGTTATACAACAGAGGAAAGAGTGACAATTCAGGACCCCACATTTGCTAAAGCCATAACTTTTTTGATGAATCAAATGCTCTTCAGGTTTCTTTAACATATACTGAAAACATGAATTGAGCCCCCCCCAACCTCCAAAGTCTTTATGTCTGAATCTCAAAATTTACTTATTGAAGTATGGTTTTTGTTTGCTTTTTAGACTACTGTCTTTAGGATTTCTGATGTGCACACAAGCAGGTTGCTTTTGAAATGTTTAATTTTAAATGAGCCAGCTCCAAATTGTCTGCATTGAATTAGTTCCTTCAGTACCCTGCTTATGGAAAAGAACACTGGCTGAATGTAATGTATTGTAGTGCCTTCGATTCAGTCCACAAATTTGTGCTTGTACCTTTGAAAGATTTCTCAGAAATGTTTTTGTCTGTTTGTTTGTTTTAATTTCAGATCTATGCTGCCTTAAACATCTTTTTTGGGATGGCGAGTATCGGATTGCTCACTGTTGTTGCAGTTGACCGTTATCTGACAATCTGCAGGCCTGATATAGGTACTGTACTTATGGTCAAAAATCGTTCACTGTTGGTCTTCTATGAAATAAGAGTCTAATTGTATTGTTTTCTCATGAATGACTCCATAATTACAGTGCTGGCATAATTTGAATTTAGGGCATGATCCTACAGTACTTGGTTAAGTTATCTAGTTGGCATGGATGGTACTGCTTGTGAAAGTGAAAATTGCACAATTAGGCTGTTATTCTGTTTATAAGTTGTATTTTCTTGGCTATCTACAGTCTTTAGAGGGCCACATCCATATACAGAAGGACATGAAAAGCCTCTAGCTGTGGGAGGTTTTGACCTCTGTCAGGCTGGTGTGTGCCTCTAAGTGTTGTGTTAACACTGTGCTGGATGTTTTTCTCTCCTCTCTGCTACAGCTGTACTGTAACAGTCAATTCCTCCCCCTGCAATCATGCAAAGATGTACTTGAATGCACTGTTGCATAGTAAGCTTTTTGGCACGGGGTTAGAATTGCCTGTGTGTTGTGAGTTGGAACAGGTGATGGTATTTAAGTAGCATTAAAGGCTGGAAAGCTTGGATGTTCAGCAGTATGAAACAGGTATGTTACAGTGTTCGGGAGTGTAGGCCTTTGAAATGATCATTATTAACCTGGCATACAGTTGCTGGAAGCCACTTGTTCAAGTTCAACACTGGAAAGAAGCAAAAGATGACAATGGTTTGTGATTCTGTGTGCTTGGCCACAGGAAGAAGAATGACTACCCGTAGCTATGCCACTCTAATCCTTGCTGCTTGGATAAATGCAGTCTTTTGGGCTTCCATGCCTAGTGTAGGCTGGGCTAGCTACGCTCCGGATCCAACTGGAGCAACGTGCACAGTAAATTGGAGGAAAAATGATGTGTAAGATTCCCTGTCACCCTTTCTTTTAAACTTGCTGTCTCCTGAAGGCTGAGATTATTTAATTCACCACTATATAAGCATAACTTCTTCTTTCTGAAGTATGAAGCCTGATTTATAAAAATCATTTTAAAACATAGAGCAAGTCTAGAAAAAATACAGGAATTCAGCCATGCTTGAAATGCAAGACTTGCAGTTGCTAATAAAAAAATTAAAGCTAAAGAAAATTTTCCTAATTCTTTAAGAACTTGTTTTAAAATTTCATAATAAATCAAAATATCAAATTCTTCAGTAACTTTTGCTGGATGACTATTTGTAAGTTACTGTGTTTTGTTTTTCTGTCTTATCAGGTCCTTTGTTTCCTACACAATGAGTGTAATTGCTGTTAATTTTGTTGTACCCTTAACAGTCATGTTTTACTGTTATTACAATGTTTCCCGGACAATGAAACAATATGCCAGCACTAACTGCCTGGAGAGCATCAACATAGATTGGTCTGACCAAGTAGATGTGACAAAGGTATGGTAAATGAGGGCATGTTTTGTTTTAAGCATGTTCTTTTGTGGTAAAGTCTTGGGGGCAAAGGAAGAGTGCAGCCTTTTAAGCATTTCTGTTTCCTACATTCCCCCTTTTCCTTTTGTACTAAATATTAACTGAAATTTAGCCTTGGTGAAAACTCTTGGCTTGACTTATAACACTAGATTCTTTACTTTTGGCCTAATACTCTTTCCAGATGAATAGCTACTTTGAAGGCTGGGAACAACATGAATTTTCCTTGCCTCTGCCCTCTGTCATTACATAGAAATGTACCTCAGAGGTGTCCTAGGAGGCCTTTTACTCTGTGTCTGCAGAGTCCTTAGGCTTTCTGCTAGGTTCACAGGTGTATCTGGTCTGAAATGGATTGGTCAACTCTGATTTGAACTCATGGCCTAAAAATGAAAGTGCATTTCCAAGCTCCCAAGCTGTGTGATTCCGATCCCTTGTTCTTTTAAGTCTGTTGAGCTTATCTCTTTCTTATGTAAACAGTAGCGAATGTGAGTTATGGCATAAAATGATATATCCTGCCTGGAAGGCTGACATTCTTTTAATGTATAAAAGTCCTTGAGAAAACTTGAAGTTCACTAGCTCCTATGATTTTGTGTAAAGATATGATTTATGGTTGGGCATGATAAGAATGTGAGAATTGGACAGAAGAGTGTGTACCTATGCTTTTGAATTACTTATCAATGCAAACTTAACATTCTTTGGAAAGCTCTCACTGCTAGATTCTGAAAATGGTATTTTTACTGAAAAATAATAATTTGAGCATTTTGCTCTTCTGAAGAACTTTCAGAAAGCTTGAAACTGAGGGTTCAGTTATAAATTTAGACTCACATTTGTGAAGAAAATGCATTTTCCTGTTTTGCAGTTGAAGACACTGAGTTATATTTTTGGGGGGAAAAAAAAGGAAAAAAGAAAAAAAGATTGAAGCTTTGGAGTTAAGCAGTATCCTTCTTTAGAATTGGACTGCTTGCTTTTTTACAAATTAGCATCTTCTAAGCTTTCTATGCATGAAACTTCTAAATGAAAGGGTTCTTTCTTTACATTATTATCAATAGGTATTGCATTTGTATTTAAATAGGAATCTTCTGTGGAGAGAGGCACTGCTTGTTTATTAGTCATGCTCTAGAACAGCTCATACAAAATAGCCATTTACTTCTTGTTTCTCATTTTGTTTGTCACTGAAAGACTGAATAAGGGTATAGGTAAACACCACAAGGGAATTCTGTACATACAAAGAGCTCTGCAGTTTTGTATGGTTTTCTAGTGATTTGTTTTGTCCTCTTGATTAATTTGAGATTTCCATTCCAGTTTCCATTACTGATTCATGTCCCTGGCAAAAGCCAAAAAAGTCTGTCCCAACTGATTGCTCTCCTACCCTCCCACTACTCCCAGTTTGTCACTGTTGAGTTCTAGCCGTGACATGGTGTGTTCTGGGGTGTGAGCCCCAATGTGCCCAGACTGTTCTTGCTGACAGGCAGGCAGAGAAGACATGACTGCTCAGGTATCTCCTCAGTATGATGCTTGAACGTGGCTATCATGCTTCATTAAACCAAGCAGACACTTCTGGGTTCCTTAAGTATATGGCCTGAGCCTTTGTGTCCTAGAACATTGACTTTCCTTTATTTAACTGTACCATAGTTAAGCCTTATGAAATGATTTTATTAACAACCTTATTAAATGTTTGGCTTAGATTTTTCTCTCTGTTCATATCTATTGTTTGTAATAGCATCCCTGAGTGACCTGTTATGGTGGTCATAATTCATATGTGCAGTTCTCTCTGGCCATTTAAACTTCTGACGGACAGGTTTAACATAATCAGTAGTGCTGACTGTGAAGGAAGATTGTACATAATGAAATAACAGCATGCCAAAATCCATGGCAGTGTGATGTGCTATTAAATCCCCAAAGTGAGATTTCATTATAACCTGTCAAAATTTGTCAGGTGTGCTTGTTTACATGTTGTTGTTTGGTTCTGGATAGCTCTATTTTCACACAGGTGCATGTGCTTTTGAGGTTAGGTTGCAAGGTCTTCATCTTCAGGTAATACTGGTTATGTGTCTGTTCCTCTTGTTTTACAGATGTCTGTTGTGATGATTGTAATGTTCTTGGTGGCGTGGTCTCCATATTCTATTGTGTGTTTATGGTCTTCCTTTGGAGACCCGAAGAAAATTTCTCCTGCAATGGCCATCATAGCTCCTTTATTCGCAAAATCTTCCACATTCTATAATCCCTGCATTTATGTTGTTGCAAACAAAAAGTAAGTGTTTCTAACTTAGTACCAGTCTACTTCATGATTTTAGCATATCATCTAACTATAGAAGGATCATCTGTAAAATATGACAAACTGACTAGTGAAGAGATAAAGGGTAAGCCACTGTTGGTTTACCAAAGATGACTTTTTGGACTGGAAAGTCTAAAAGAAATTGTTTTGATCATCATCAGAACATACTGAATTGATAAAGATTTTTGAGAACATGTTAACAAAGCCTTTGTAAGACAGTTTTGAAAGTCCCTTTGTGGTTTTTCAAAGGGACTCATTATGGAATTTGGGTTGTATTAGCAGTAGACTGGTTTAATGACTGTGGCCAAAATGTGTGGCATCTTAGTGACATGTAACTTCTGTAGATTTCCTTGCTTGATTTGGGATGTGTCATATTCTGACTGATGAGGATGGATTGTCACTTTTCGTTAAAGTAAATACGTTAAGTCTGTTCTTCTGTTTTAAGCAAGCATATCCAATGCTCTAACCAAGCCAGTGCCTCTGACTGAGAACTGAGTTTTGCAAAGAGGCATCCTTCCTTTCTCTTCTACCAACCTAGAAGCAGAGCCTGTGATCTCTGTCTAGGGGAACTTAGCCGATCGTGTCGAGTCAAAGAAAATCCATCTTGTTTTTTCCCCATTCTGTAAGTTCATCTTTATTGTGGCTATACCCTGCCCTGGGATAAGCAAAAGCTGCTGTGACCCCTGTTGTAAAAGAAACACTGAATTTAACTGAGTTATTCTTGTACATGGAAGTGAAAAAGACACAGGTCCTTTTGAATTCCAAATACACCATTTTTTATTAAGTAAGTTTTAATAAAATGGAAAACTATTGTAATACTTAAGGCCTGCTTACCCAGTTTTTCTTTGTATTTGGTTCTCCAGCTAATGATCTTTCTACTTTCCCTTTCTTGTCCTTTGCAGGTTTCGGAGGGCAATCCTGGCAATGGTGCGATGTCAGACAAGACAAGAGATAACTATAAACAATGCCTTGCCCATGAGTGTATCTCAAAGTGCATTGACATCGTAGAACTCATGTCATTTGCCTGCATAAATTAACTGGAAAGGAGTGAAATCTGGGTTAAAGTTAATTAATCTTTTGGAAGATTAATCTTTTGGAATAATAATCTGCCCCAGCCAGCCAGCTGTTTTCTGTTAATCACAGTAATGTTTTTAGATAGGTTAAGAAGACAAAAAGACAAAATCCACTAAGACTTTAGTTTTTGAGTGAGGTTTATTGGCCCAATATGTCTGTCCCAAACAAAAAAGGCTAGTGAAGTGGTCACTGTGACTCTTACAGGGTTGGACAAGGTGACACGGGGGCAGGGAGAGACTGGAGCAGGAAGCTCTTAGGTTTGATTTTGCACCTGTAATTCCTTTCATGAATTACTTTCCCTCAAATTCCCTTGAAAGTTTTCCAGACTTGAAATATTCTGGATTCTCCCTGTGTGAATATATTTCTATACCAAGTGTCCGTGTTGATATGCTTTGCAAAGTTCTGTTTCTGTGAATATGTTAAGTTACCAAAATACCTAGCCAAACCCTATAGAACGTGTTATCAGCTTTTAGGATTTTGAAGGAGTTTAAGGGTATTTAATGTATTTTTAAAGTTTTGGCTCACGCAACTGAATGAATTTGTAGGAAAGACAGCTTTTGTTTTAGTAGTAGTATGTTTCTAGTGCTTGTGACTGCACAGCAAATCCTGAAAATGAGACAAAATGCACCCTAAAGCTTGACACTTGGGAGGCCATAAAACTGAGTAAATATTTATGGTAATTTCTCATCATTTCTAAGTCAATCTCATGGTTATATAGGTCTGTTGTGTAATATTAAAAAAATACCTTTGGCGATGTGCGCAATGGATTTATTCAGGATGGAAAAGATGACTGTGTATAGATTTATCTATAAATGGTAGTATATGCACTTTTGATGATTCTCAGATTTTGAGAATAAATACCTTCTACTCTTATGTATGCATGCATCTGAAGTTTGGCTTTGCAGTGTGTAACTTATTTAAAATATTTTTGGGGGTAAAAACCTGTTTTTATGGGATTTTTTAAAAGCTCTGGAATCTAGGCTTCCTATTAATTTGTAATTCTTAGTATTAAAGAAAATGCCATGCAGTATCCTCATGCTGTACTAGATTTCCTTCAGGAACCTTGGAATGCTTTATGGACAGTAGCTAATGCATTGCCTGTTAGAAGGAGCAAAGAGATATTTTATTACATGCTAACCCTACAAGCTACATATTAAAATAGCCTTGAAACATGCTGGATATGATTTGAAATGGAGTATGTTCTTCTGACAGAACAAAGAATGAGCTGGTTTAACTGATCCCTTTCAGGATACATTTGAAGGTTAAGCAACTACAGATCTCACCTAATCTGATGTAATCTGCTGTTACTAAATGGATGTCTGCATTCACATTCGTAGCACACTGCACATGAGTGCCTAGGAATAAAGTTTTCAAATTTTTTCATATCAGTTCTGCTGGGAGGAAGCCATGTATCTGTTTATTTACTTCTACCTCCTAATGAGCTTTTTTGAAGAAGTGCATGGTTTTTGTCCTTCACAATGCACTTGCGTTTACCATGGCAGAAGTGATGGCACTGGAACAAGGTATATATTTTATTATTTGTTATACAAGGCAATTTATAAGGAAGAGGATTGAAGAAATTGGAAATAACATTCTTATACATTGCAAATTAGTTCTAGCATAGTTGAAATAAAGGCATATTTTATACTGGTTTTATATGGCTAGCAGCATTCCTGAATAGGAGCAGATGGTGATTATGGCTTTGTACTTAGCAGATAGCTACTCTGAAGCTTCAGTTTTTGCAGAAGGCAATTTCTTTCTGCTCCGTGATTTTCCTGCTATTGTAATGTCCTTTCTATTTCTACAAATTAGTTGTCTACTGTCAGGTGATTCTGGTTTAAATAAATACAGTAGTTTGTTCTTTTTTAATCTGCAGGAAAATCATATAGTTTTTGGTAATAAAGAGGTTAGTTTGAAATTTGATGATCTGGGTATTGTTATGTCAATTTTGGGAGATACTGTTTGTCATTGCTACTTATTGTCACGACATATCCAGTATAAAGCTGCATGAGGAGAAAGTAAAATAAATGAATAATATAGAGAAAAGAGGGAGAAAATTAAAGATGGGCTTATTGAGGGGAGGGGAATCTTCAAGCTAATATGTGCAAACAATGTACTGCAAAGAAATTGAAACATACTGATTCTTGGAACTGCTGAGGAATCCCATTTCACTGAAATCAATGGGAGCAGAAAGTTCTTAGCACCTCTAAAAAGCAGCTCATTTCCATGTAGACATCAGAAAGAGGGCTAAGAAAGGTCTCCTTTAGAGAAATATACTAACACTTTCAATTTTCAGTCTATTCTGAAAGGTAAATACAGACAAATACTTTGAATCTTCATCATGCAGAAGAATTGGGAATTAGTAATCCAATATTCTGAATTTTAGTAAAACAGATGGTGTGCAGTTCCCACTTGAGATACATGCATGTATTATTCCTTATACAATGGCTTTTGTTTTTTAGTTGTCAGTAGAATGATGGACAGAAGATGGTGCTTACATGCTTTATAAAAAAGCAAATGTAGATTTCATGTGAAAGTATCATTGCCATTTTGTATTCTTTTTCTCTTTAGAAACTCCATGTTTGTCTTTTCAGTTTTTAAATGCAGAGGGCTGTTCTTGATTTGACATTCTTTATTCTGCTAGTAGTGTTGCAGAAAGTAATAGCATTTGCATTTAAATCTGAAATACAAATTTCTGATAAAGAAATGCCAATACCTCTCTCTCTCTTTTTTTTTTTTTTTTTTAATGCTAGGTCTGTGCTCTGTAATGATCCTGACATGTATGAGATCCCTGTGAATGTTCCTGTGGATACTGTAAAACTTCGTATAGAGAAAACTGTCATACGAAGGATTCCAACTGAAGCCTTTTACTACCTAGTAGATCTCAAATACCTGTGGGTAACTTACAACTGTGTAGCCAACATTGATATCAGCAGTTTCTATAACTTGAAACAACTGCACGAGCTACGGCTGGATGGTAATCTGCTCTCGACTTTCCCTTGGGAATCGCTGGCAGAGATGCCCAACCTACGGACTCTTGATTTACACAACAATAAAGTGACCAGCATTCCTGCTGATGCTGGCCGGTACCTGAGAAACCTCACCTACCTAGACATATCCAGCAACAAGCTAACCACCTTGCCATCAGACTTGATGGACATTTGGCCCCCCTTCTCAGAAGCTGTCCTGTCCAAGAACACAGACATTCTGGCGACCCAGAGAGTCATTTTGGGTAAGTTAAACAGCCTGTCTCATTCCTTATTAGAATGTACCTAAATGTTAAGTTGCACGTGAGAGCAGGTGGGGGACCAGCCTGGGATTCAGGAGAGTAGGTTTCATCCCAGTCAGTCTTCTGGTTTGCTCTGTGAATGTTTATTTATTTATTTTCTGTTGGTGACAGAAAACTATAAAATGAAGATAGTGACCTCCATGTATGTTGTTATCTCAAGGTTATAAAACAAGTAAAATCTACGAGATTCCGGTCTACAGAAATACAGGCCATATAGAGTATTCAGTATCCATATAAATGCAATACTTCCAAAACCTCTGTTTCTGATGACATTTCCCTCATCACTGTGTGTGGTTGCAACTGCAAGCGTGTCCATTTGCAACTGTTTTTTCCAGTGGCTCACAAGCTGAACAGAGAGCTAGAGTTGATGCTCGTATGAAGCCTGTCCTGAGACACAGCGCTGCAGGTAGTGTTGGTGGCTCAAAAGAGGGCAACTCTGCTCTCCCCATGACTCCTGCTGACCTTGCGTTGCTCTAAAGCTGACTGATTATCCTGAAGTTTTTCTCAATTTACATGTTGAATATGAGAGAGAGAATAGGAATCTGATCCCTACAACTTCACAGTACTTTTTATAGTATTTAAGGTAAGTATTTAAGAATAGTTTGGCCAGACTGATTCTTTTCATAATTTTATTCTATCTCTCTAGTATACCATCGCATCAGTTCTGCTTGTGACTTTTTGCTTTATATTACACTTCCTCTCCACTTCCTAGTCCTGCAGGTAACTCCTTTTTCTTCCTCAGACTCAGAACATGGCTGGAACAGCTCTATCAATAGTGTTCTCTTCGGTCACTGTTTATGTATAAGTGCACTTTTTGACAATTTTGTACTGTAGTGTAGCAGGTGGAAGGGAGGAAAACCAGCTGGTGCTCTCTACTACAGTAGTTCTATACCCAATGGTAAAGATCTGCCATTGTACTGCCCAGTATTTCCAATTTCTTGATCTAAACCCCCACTATTCAGTGTTCATTTGTTCAGCTGCTTTGTTTCACAGCAGAAGCTGCAATTTGAAACTCTCATTCAGATGAGATTGTATGTAAGTAACTTAATAGATGCAAGTAGGCTGAACGAGTTCCTCAGATGCATGGTAACTGTAGGTTGCAGCATTAATAGGATCTTCATTTATTCAGGATTAAAAAAAAAAAGAAAAAGCTGTAAAAGTAAGTCTAGCTCAGTACCCCTTTCCCTGTCCCTGCACTGAAGGCTACAGGAGGCAGTAAAGTAGGAGGTGACCCTGCTGGATCTAATCCTCCTGATGATCTCATGTGGGAGTCCCAGAGGTTATTTGGTTTCCTTGTCTTACACAGCCCTCACCGCTTAAAAAAAAAAAACAAACCAAAAGAAACAACCCAAAAAGCAAACACCCCAAAACCACACACACTCTTCTCTCCTCCCCTTCCCCCTGGCAACCATCTGCGGTCTTTGTTGGTGTGGGCACTTTGCCAGCCTCCTCTAGTCCTGGCAAACCCTCTGGTGCCAGCACTGAGTTCTCTAGAGACTCAGGATGTGACCTTTGGATCATTTTCATTTATGAACTACAGCTGGGTTTGAACAGAGATCTCCAGAGGGGAGCACACACTGGGTTCAAACAGGGCCTTGCTTCTCTTTTTTTTAACTTTACCATGCTGAGAGAGGCTCTGCACAGTCGTTACAGATTTGGGTCTGAGAATGCAAAATGCGAGGTAGTACTTTCATTGTGTTGTGTTGAGTAAATCTACCTTAGGTAAACTGTGAATAATTAGCTGAATTTGCTTTCATTGACATCATAGACTTCTGATTAATATATCCCAATGCAGACAGACAGTGCTTGCTATATAAGAAATTCTATAGTGAATAAGAAAACATCCCCTTCCTCTGGAGGTTAGAAAGTGCAGTGCTCTTTATGTCATGGGTTATTTTGACAAGCTTACTCAGTCTTCACTGTTTCAGTTTATTATCTATATTACTGGAGCTTGCAAAGTTGTAGTTATGCCACTCACACTCGCTGCTAGAGGCTCATCCTTAGGTTGCTGGACTGTTAGAAAGCCAGTGTTTTTCAGGAATGGATGGTTGATAGAAACTATTAGGTTAGAAAGATGACCTAGGAGTTGAGATGTCTCTATAATGCTCCAACCGTAGGAGATACCGGCTTAGAACAACAGGAGCAAGATGTGCTCTGTGGCATTGCTTCCCCTCTGATACCCCGACCCCCTCCTGTCTCTACCAGGATTGCTGGAGCCTGAGGGAGGAGAAACACATCCAGTAGATACTCTCTTCCTTCTCTGAGGTAGAGATGAGGATCACAGAGGTGTGTGATCAGGAAGAATTTCAATAAGGTCCCTAGCCTGCTGGGATGCAGATCCAGATGAACTGAACCGTTCTGGTTAAGTCAGTGCTGTTCTTAAAGCCAGACCATTCCAGAGCCTTCTCTGGTAACCTCTTCCAGTGCTTATCTATCAGGATAGTGAGAAAGTTTCTCTTAATATCTAACCTCAATCTCCCTTACTGCAAACTAAGCTGATTACCTCTTGTCCTACATGAGGTGGACATACAGAAAACCTAATTACCCTCTCTTATAGTAACCTTTCATACATTTTCCTTCCCTGTTTGCCACCTTAACTAATCGCACTATTCTTTCACAAGTTTCTTATAGACTATGAGGGATTCTTTTTTCTCATTTTCTACCATAGTTACTGGTTCCCTTTGGACTCCTTTGGGCTTTAAAAAAAGAGGTTTCCCTTAAAGTGTGATGCCCACAATTGCTTTGATGCTCAAGAGTGTCATAAGTGCTCCATCTGTTCTCTGTGGGAGCATTCAGCCTGACCTATGTGCCCACATGGAATGGTAACTGCAGCCAGAGCTCTCTAGATGCTGGAACCCAAAGCAAATAAATGCTGGTTTTGTCTAGTCAGGAAAACAGCAGTCAGATTCTACTTAGTGCAAGCAATTACGGCTTGAGCTGGCTTCTCTCCTAGTTCTGGCAGAACAAGATTGTCACTTGTATTTAATTAACAAGATCAATAACAGCAAGGCCCCCAACTCAAATGATTGTGCATATGTATTTTTTTAACACCAGGAGGCAATTTTATCTTCAGTGTCTTGACTGAGCATCAAGGAGGTTGCATGTAAGAGAAAGTTCAGGTTCCTCTTGTTTACTTCAAGGACTCTTGGAGGACCCACGGACTACTTTTGCCAGGGGACTGGCAGGTTAGCATCTCCTTTCCAATTCATAATCTCTCTACTTAGGGTTTGGGTTTTTTTATTACCTCCCACTGAGTGATGTTCCTCTGTGTGGACACTATGCTAAATGAAAGAGGGTCAGGGAATGATGCCTGGCCCTGTAGCCAAGTGGCTCGCTCTGGCTCTCATCCACATGTTAGGGCCAACTCTTTTTAAAGCTGATTGACTGTTCCACACTTTGTACGATTTAGCCCTTGGTTTTCTCTGGGCTCAGGGGCATGCTGCAGTGACTCTGAAATGTGACTGTGTGGGTGGGGGTGTTTTTCCTCCAGTTCAAACTGCCTGAAGTAATGCCAGAATTGCATTGCAACCCGTGGAGTTGTGCTTTTGTAGTATAAAATAGCAAGCTATGTTGTATGCCTGGTAGGCTGATAGGCATGTAGGATAGTTTGGAGGTGCAAAGCCTGCTGCACTTATACTGGGGGCAAGAACAGGATAGAACGAGCTGTCCTTGGTATGGTCTTATCCATAAGCCTTTCAGGAAGCGATGCCTGGATTGTGAACTGTCCCTGGAGCCCTGTCTGGCTTTGTCTTCAGAGCACCCTTTGGAACAGTTCAAAACAAAGCTGTGGAGTGAGGTGACAGTTAAGCAGTGGAAGTGATCAAGGAACCAGTGTGCGAATTCATCTAACCCCCTCTTGGTTGTCTCTGGAGCTATAGCCTAATACTTTGGTCCAAATCACAGCTAAGTTTCAGCACTGGCTGCTGTAGAGATTGAAATTTCTGGCATGAGTGATGGCAGTAGCATTTTACATATGGGATATTACATCTAGCGAGTCACCGAGAGGAACAGAAGAATCCAGGATTTGATCAAGTGGCAGTTAGATGAGATCTTGCCTCTGTTGCACGTAGAGGTGCCAAAAATTTGAAGTGCTGCAGGTCCATTAGGCTGCCAGCTGTTATGCTGGGCCATTGGGTAGATGCTGCTTTTCCTGAAACTACTCCCTAGCAATTACTGTGTGTAGGAAACATTGGGACACAGTGCAGGAAGTGGGCTTTACTGTTTAGAACCATGGATCAAAAAATTTGTAGCTTGAGTTGGAAGAGAGCCTTGGGTAGTCTGGCCCAAGCTGTGGTGAGTGTTTCCATCGGCCCAAAACTTGAATATTTCACATACTGCCATTTTATAGGAACTGAAAAGCAGTATATTATACAAGTTATGGTCTGAGACTGGTTACTGATTTACAAAGGAAATTTCACTCGTAGCTATTTTGAATGCTAAAGTCCATATTGACACAGCATGGGGAAACCCTGCTTACTGAGAAGACTGCAAAAAAGTGCATGCACAGGCACACATATACATATATTTGCCATTGTACACACAAGCGTACATATAAATATGTGAGAAGTAGATTTAAAATATGCTAAATCTAGAATAAAGAATGTTTTTTAGGGCAATTTATAATCTATATTTAATGTTAAAATACACTGCATTGGTATATTGCAATGCATAAATATTTATCAATGTTTGTTTTGCCTTTGTTAGTATTTCTTTCTCAGGTCAACAAACTGCCTTAGTATTTCTACAAAAGAATCCAGGGTTTATAAAGACTTGGTGTTCCATCAGATACACATGCCATTGGAAACTTATCATTATTTTTATTTTCTCTTCTTAGGAAATTATTTTCCCGATGGGATTCCATCTCATTCCTTTATTAAAGCTCCCCATTTTTTCTGGTTTCTTCTTTTTTTTTTCCTTTTTTTTTAACCTTTTCTTTATTCTTTCATGTGTTTGTTCTCATTTTTACCATCTTGTAAACACAAGCTGTTAAATTTCAGAATGGCCTTTGTAGTTTGGAAACTAGGTTTACATTCCCATTTCTGTTCTCTCCAATAGCTAACTGAAGGATAATCAAATTCAGTGTTTAATCCTTGCTTCCAACTCAATAGTGCTTTCATCTTTTCATTTTGGGAATTCACATGACTTAATGACTTACTTACAATGGCTGTGCAAGTTTACTAAAAATAATGTGAATACTGTCAGATATTGGCAAGACACAGATAAATAGAAGGGATGAGCTGTGGAGGCAAGGAGGGAACTCCTGTAGCTATATATATTATATGTATCTATATAAGTCCTGCTTCTTTAGCCAGTTCCACTGGAAAGCATGATGGATGGGGGAGATGAGGTGACTAACTGAAATAACTCTTTCTTTGCACTAAAGCACGGAAGTAGAGAGTCTTCTGGGACTACAGCTTTCTTCTAAAGCTGAAACCAAGCCTTCAGAATGATCTAAGGTGGTCAAACCTCTGTCCCAGACTGGACTAAACAATCATCCAATCTATTTTGTCAATTTCTGGTACTTACTGTGACAACTTTGGGTCTTATTTGGGACATCAGGAGAATATGAAAGCTATGTATTTATATATATTAGGAAAAAATTTATTCACTGAAAGGGTTGTCAGGCACTGGAACAAGGAAATGTTTGAGTCGCCACCCCTGGAGGTATTGAAAAGATGGGTAGATGTGGCGCTTAGGGACATGGTTTAGCAGTGGACTTGGCAGTGTCAGGTTTATGATTGGACTCAATGTAGTATTAGAAACAATAATAAACCCCGTCCTTTTCTGCAGTAAAGCTTGTAGGATGCAGAAAGGTTGCAGAAGAAATTATTTCAGTAGCATTCAATGTAAGGGAGAATCTGCTGCCTGGTATGTGGGCGGGGAGCCCTACTGATGCTGCAAATCTGTCCTGATTATCGCTGTGGACCCAGAGCTTCTGCCCTACCGCCTGCTTGTTTGTAGCACAGCTGCCCCATGCTTCTGTCCTCTAGATAGCACAGAGGCCATGTTGGGAGTTCACGTGTGTTTTAGCAGCATTTGTCATGGAGGAACTCTGGCAGTTGAGGGCTTGGTTCAAGGGGATCCTGTCTTCCCTCTTACACTTTAGGGGAATTTAATTTTCAAATGCTCGTATAGTCTCTTTCTTAGCATAGTGAGGAAAATTGACCTCTTATAAGCAAGTGAGAATGAAAAAAAAATTACGGGAATATTGTGTCTAACTACAAACTAAAGCTTGCCTAATTTAAAAGATGAGCACAAATAGTTACATACGTGTGCTCGATTGGGCAGAATTTTTATGAGCACAAACGGTTCATGTGTGTAGACCTATGGAAAACATTCAGACGGTATCTCTTTTGCTTGTGAATATGTGGGAAGTTCACAGGAAATTTTTTTATATTTTGGAGGTTTTTTTCTTTTCTTTTAAAGAAAAGCAGTTGCTGATACAGTTTCCTTGATTTCTCCTTCTCCATTCTGGTGGGCAATAAGTAGTGAATAGATGTAAAATCTCATATGTCTGGAAGGGGTGAAATTGGATTGTGATGTCAAAGTCATGGACTCTCTTCAGGTCAACACTTGTTTTAAAGAGTGGGGATTAATTGGGCTTTACCGCAGTTTTAACCAATCACTGCCATTGTGCTTAAAATAACCTAATCTTGGTCAGGCGATAAAAGGAAGCAGTAGATAATTATTCATGTATTCTTTCATCTACAGGTTTCTTCCAGAATAAAAAGCAGAATTTTTCCATTAGCTGTTTTGATAATTCCTAAAAATACACACTGAACAATATTAGCAGGTGTTTCAAGTTTTTTTCTTTTAATTTTTGTTTAATTGATATGACTTTTCTGTTGCACTAATCAGTGAATTCAACAGCAACGGGTTCTTGCATACCATCCCTTGTTTCAGACTGTAAGTTCTGTTTATTGTTAATACTCAAAAAAATGAAAAAGGTATACCCAAAAGTCAAATGAGAAAATATTTGAACTCACGAGTGATGTGCTGTGTGGTGTTTTACCTGGTGAAGCTGCTGTTGCTCTATGAACATAGTGAAGTAATCAATACAAGCTGAGGATTTAGACTTCTATTCCTCAGAAATGGCTACTCTCTTTCACCATAATAAGGTCACCAAGAGGGAGAGGCCTCTCATTCAAAGGCTTTGGAATCAAGAAGCAAATGTTATAGCCTCTAACAGAAGAGGAGACATAGTGTTCTTGTGTGCCATCATAAAAATATTGTAGTCATCAGCTTTTTTCAGGGCCCTTCCCATTTTCTACTCTTCTGGTATTCTTTTTTAATGTATTTCAGAGGTTGTCCCAAATCAAAGCCAGATTTCTAAGAATATTGGTATAGTTCAGAGCCAGATAAGAATTTTATTGGCCTAAAGCTTTTTCTCCTTAGCCTTTATCCTTTTTTGAAGTGGCAGCGATGTTGATATAAGCACTAAACCCTTAAATCATCATGTTCTCTGCAAGCGTTGAAAAAAAGGTCTGAGAAAATCAAACTGTAAGAGCCCAAAGAAGGACTAAGAGCAGAGGAGAGTGATAGGATACAATAGCCCTGAGAAGGTATCTTTCCAGAAGGCACAGGCAGGTGAAAATGTTTCATCAGCCTTAGACACCTTTTCAAAGTGTTTTTTCCTAGATAAATAGCAAAATTAAGCAAAGGTAGTGCCAGGATGTTACTATGCTCCTGTAAACTGTGAAGAAAATGTTTAGCTTAATGAACATTTGTACTGTTCTTCTGCACCTCTGCAAAAACTCCCCCACCAATCAGCTGAAGGAAAAGGGCAAATTGAAAGAGAAAGGATTAACTCAGAATAGGTCCATAGTTCTTGATTGTACTTGGTGGTAGTCATGTGTCATACTGTAATCACAATATCCATATATTGCCTGACAAAATTTTTTTTTTTTTTTCTTTCCCCTCTTCCCTCCCTGCTTCAGGTTTGCAGGATAACCCATGGTTTTGTGACTGTCGCATTTCAAAGCTAATTGAATTTTCCAAAATTGTGGACAACTCCGTTGTACTTCTTGATCCATTGATTTCATGTAGTGGACCTGAGAGTCTGGCAGGAATCTTGTTCCAGAGAGCTGAGTTAGAGCAGTGTCTTAAACCATCTGTGATGACATCGGCGACAAAAATCACTTCCCCGCTGGGAAGCAACGTTCTGCTACGCTGTGATGCGACTGGGTACCCAACACCACAGCTTACTTGGACTAGGTCAGACAATATACCAGTGAACTATACAGGTATAATTGCTCTTTTATAGGAAATGGGAGAGCCTGAAATTGTTGGGTTGCTTGTGCTTTGAGATCATTATAATAAGTAACAATGGACCAGGTATTGCACCAAGCTGGCAATTGTATCCATGCAACAGCTGTTATGAAATTCTTTGTCTAGGTCTCGGTCTGAACAGGTTCAACAGACCATTCTGATTATGGATGTGGTCTGTAATAAGAACAATATGCATGGACGGGGGGAAATGGATGAAGCGGGGGAAGGATTAAGGAGAATGGGCATTGGGATAGTTGGTCCCTAACTCAGAAGCTGAAAAGCAGAAAGGAGAATCCGTTGCTGGAATCTCCATTTGGGTTCAAAATGTTAATGTTAAAAAAGCTAGTGAGGCCATAACTGAGCCACTTAAAACTCAGCTTTGTAAACATAGGATTATCCAAAATAATGTTTTCTATGTTATTTGCAAATGTTTATTGTTTATTTGCAACACCCATCTTGAATGCTGAAGAGGCTGTGATTGTCTGATATTGTTCTAGCTGCTATGATAGATATTTATGCAGTAACTTAAATATAAAAAATGTTTCTTGCTAATGCCAAGTAGTTAGCAGTTATCTTAAATCGTAGATCCGAAGAAGGTAATAGTCCAAAGCACTGAAATATTTTAAGACAAAGGTAATTTCCAAAAATGTTTTAAATGGCTAGTGTGTTCAGTGTCACTCAGTCAGTGAGACTTGTATTTCCTAGTCACTTAGCAGCTTTAAGACATTTGATTTCTCGTTATGAGGTTTTGTTTTACTTAGTGAAACTGCCAATTATATTGTAATTCCTCCAGACATTCAATTCCATTTTGACCCAAGCTGAGCACTTTTCTGCAGTAATATAGTATGTCAGGGAGTTCCATACTTTGTGTGTGGGGTTTAGTTTGGTTTTGGTGTTTTTTGGTGGGTTTGTTTGTTTGTTTGTTTTTTAAAGTTTAATACATGTGATTCCGTCTGGCAGAAATAACGGAACAAGTAGTCTAATATTTTCTCTTGTCCCCTTTTATAATGTTTTACTCTTTGCTTTTTCCTGTAGTAATTCAAGAAACACCTGGAGAGGGTGTCAGATGGTCCATAATAAGCTTGACAGGGATTTCATACAAGGATGCAGGAGAATACAGATGTAAAGCCAAGAACTTAGCAGGAATGTCAGAAGCTTCTGTTACTGTCACAGTGGTTGGTGTAGTTACTACAACTGTGTCACCACAGAAGTATGGAAGGAAGCAAGAGGCAGAGAGACAGAATACCACTCAGGAGGAATCCAAGCCGGAACCTGAGAGGACAACCACACCTCTTCCCACCACACCGACCACCACAGCACTGGTTAGCACTGAAAGATCAACGAGCGTCAAGTTTACTGAAAAGAAGCAATCCAGGCCCCTGTTTGATGGAAAGAAAAATCCAAAGGCAGTGACAAATGGAAACAAAAAGCAGACTGGGGAGATAAGCAAGAAAGGTGAGGAGACTTCATTGAATACAGCAGGTATGGCTGAGCAAAATGTTACTGTAAAGAACCTAAGAGTGATCAGTGAAACTGATGAGAGAGTGACCTTAACTTGGAAAACTGTCAATGCCACAAGCAACTCTGCAGTGACTGTGTTATACTCAAAGTATGGTGAGAAAGATATGTTGCCTCTGAGCACCGATTCTAGCAAAAACAAAGTCACAATTGATGGTTTGCAACCTAGTACTCAATATATGGCATGTGTCTCACCCAAAGGAGTGCCACCTACAAAAGAGCAGTGCGTTATTTTCTCCACTGATAGGTTAAATGATGAAAACAGCTCTCAGTTTTCTATTCTGATATTGGCCAGCAGTGCAGCATGTGTGGTTGTTTTACCTTTGATATTTTTCTTACTCTACAAAGTTTTAAAACTTCATGTGAAACCAAAAACTGCAAAGGAAGCTGACCTTGCAAAAGAGACCTATGTGAAATTTGAAACACTATCTCTGAAGCCTCGAACAGTGAGTGCAGGAGAGCAGCTCTGGGCACGAAGGTACACAGATGAGTCAGAAAGACTTCTCCTTTGTTCTAGGTCAAGCATGGATTCTCAAATGACCTTCAAAAGTGAGGGCTCTAGGTCTGAGTATCTGTGTTGAACATAGGTGAGGGTGGAGGAGATAGAATGTAAGATAGGTAAAATTAATCCAAAATGATGATACTGCATCTGGAAGCAGGTTGGTGCTAGGTGGTGGTCAGAATATATCATCTGATGTAATGCAGTCTACTGAATGGGTAGGGTGGTGGGTAAGAAGGTGAATAGAAGAAAAATGTTGCCTGTTTATTTTCTTTTTTTATGTTTGTGACTTCGGATATAAAGGAATGACATTCTTCAAAGGATAAATACAGCATGAAATGGTTGCCTGATTAAAGATCTTCTATTTTTTGTTCTCATTGAAACATCATTCTGTTTTCTCTTTTCTCACTTTACTGTACGATGTGCTAGTTGCATGTATCAAACATTAATCACAACCTTATAAAAATGGTGTACTTAAAATTAATAGGAAAACAGTTTAAACTACTTCTATTGAGGTCAAAACTTCATTTGAAAGTACAAGCTTTCTTCTGACTTCAGCTTGTGCTTTGAGATGTCATACAGCTCTGTTTGTACAGTATCTTGGACTGGAAGTGATCTCGGGGCAATCTAGATTGAAACTAGGTAACCACAGCTTATGGATTCTTGAGAGGTACAATACACATCATATTGTTGTTTTGCAGATGCTATGGCAAAGGAGCTTCTTTAGTATTCTGAAGCTCAGGTAAGATATCATTATGAGTAACTCTGTGAGAGATACTAGATATTAATAATGTTAATTTACATCAAATGATCTTATTACAACATCTCAGCCTTAGAATTTACTTGGATGCATATGTCTATATACCTCAATTTCAGAAATCTCTGTACAGAAAATTTTGTGGTACTGTGTAAGAGAAAACACACTCTTATATACCTATATATTACATAGATATTGCACAATATTATGTACTATACTGTAGTAATATAATACATTTCGAGATACAGTAAGAGGAGGTCTTGTCCTCGGGTCATGTTGTATGTGTAATGAAGTTCAATGAGCATAGCGAAAGTTAATTGTGAACATGCTTCCCAATGTTTAAAAAATCAGATATTAATATTAATAGTAATGATGAATGCAGAATTGCCTATTAATGATACTAATGATTTGTCTTTTCTGAGGCTGCTTTTTTATTGCCTGAAGTAAATAACAGAGCTTTTATAGTTTTAGGTTCAGATATTATGGTTAGAAGTATGTATGAATTGTTTTTCCTAAGAATTACAACTGCATTGTTTTCTTGGACTTTTCTATGCCTAGAAAAACTGTTTTGCTAGGAAACTGGGAATCTTCTCTTCCCAGAGGGAGAAATTACTCAAAGCTACAAACCAAAGCTTAGTAAGTTAACTTTAAAATAGTGACATTTCTTGGTGTCGCTACTGTAGGATTAAATTTTGCCTGCTGGAATGCTAGAGAGCTTATCTTGCAAGGCATAGCTTGGTGGGAGGAAAACACTTCATCAAAAACCCTCCAGTACTAAAATAATGGTAGAAAACGAACACACTGAAAAATCTCCATAGCATCTACATGATGGTGCTTCATCGTCAGGAATAATAGAATGAGTATTTGAGACCATGGGAGCTGTAGTAAGGAAGCAGATGAGATGTTCAGAAGTGCAAAATTAGCTTCACTGCATATGCTTTTAGAATTAACCTTGATGTTCCTTTCTGTGTTACTAGTATGTGTAGTTAAAGAGTGATCTTTCTTCTTTTTCTATGGATAATTTTGATTGCAGTGAAAATGTTTTTAGTTTTCTGAGTGGAATATTTTTATTTTGACAGTTTTTTTGAAATTTGGTTTGGTTTTTTTTAGGGAAAGCAGATTCTTTTTGTGTCAAAACCAAGGTTCATCTGACAAGCAGTTTATGATAAACCGAATTTTTAACGGGACCTGAAGTGTTACAATATTTGCCTTCTATTTTCCATATAGATAGTGTAGCCAGTAGTTGTTGCTGAAGGTGTTTCCAATTAAAAACACCATGTTTGTCATTAATGAGAGCAATTATTTTAATATTTATCTTTTAATTCCTGGACAATATTTGATTTCAGGTTTCAAACCTTTCAAGAAACTTGAATCTAATTCTGGAGTTCAAAAGTGCTGTCACCTGACTTGTAGATGATACCTCAATATATCGGACTGAGGTGGTGCAAAGCTCATTTGAAAGAGCTCACTTGCAAATGTGAAACCTTTTGGTTTGACTAATCCTTGTGGAATTAGCATGTCCTAAAGTTAGAAATTAATCTCTATGACCGCGTGTGCTATCAGTATATCAAAGATGGAATGTATTATAAAAGGCATGTTCTTTCAAGAAAACATGAGACACGTTATTTTCTCCACAGTTCTTGAGACAACAGAGTTATATAACCCAGACATGCTTCTGTACCTCATGTCAAAACAGCAAATTTTCTGGGGAATTTTGGTAGGAATTTGATCCAAAGGCCAAATCACACAATAAAGACTGCATCTGCATATAAGATGCCCTGGATCACCCAGGACTGGTTTAATTAAAGAGCTGAAGAAATACTTCTGGTAACAGATGCAAATTTTTATACTGTAAATTGTTAATATTAGTGATGGAATCATTATGAGATAGATTTTGTCACCTGTAATCAATTTGTATAATATCTTCTGAAATGCAATTCTGAATCAGTCATCACTATAAGCAGTGATGACTATAATCTGTGCTTGCCTGGTAGGAGAATTTGGAGAGGATTTAACCAATGTTTATGCATCGCTTTTCATATATTTTGCACTTTGTTAGCTCAATTGATCCTGCATTTCACCAAAAAGGTTAGACCTCTTTTTATACATTACCTACAATGGGTGTGTCAAAATTGCATGGTTAATGAAATAACTGAGTAATGTGAGCTGAATTCTAAACAGACCTCATTTTTACTTAAAGCTTTAGTAGGCTTCAGCACTTGTCATAGCTAATCACAATCCTGGCTTCAATGTGCACTTACTAAGCTCAACTTTAGGCATCCATGCATCTATTTTAGTCCTTGCCATTGCTCACAGTGGACTTTGTATTCCTTGCGCTATCATCAGATTGTCATACTTTTCTCAGGCGGGGGATTAAGAGAGAAAACTCTTTCATGTGCACCATGAAAATGTCTGTAATAGCAAAAACATTCAGACTTGGGCTATATCTAAGAGGCTAAACAAAGAACATTTTAAACTCATTACCTTTTCAAAGAAGTAATTAAAATACAAGTTGTTTTGATGTGAAAATAAAAGATTGTTTTTGTACATGACATTGTGTTTGCCTGACCCTTTCATCTTCGTTTATAGCTTTAGACAATATGTGATGAGTGTAGCTGTGGAGACAAGAGGAAATCTGAGAAGAAATGAGAGAAAATATAAAAAGAAGGCTGAGAAACAATGGAAGGGTAATATCCTAGAGAATGGTGGGACTGCGTACCACAAAGTCTTTTGCTTGCAATTCTGCTATGTCCGTGGGAAGGGTGCTGGGGTGTCTGCAGGCAGGTAGCTATAAAAGGATGGATGAAGATACTGCCAGCTTATTGCAATGAGAGGAGCTCTATACATGCCCAATTTAGACAAGGTGGGGGCAGCTATAAAACTGGAGTCTGGAACAAAGGCACTAGGGGAATTTGAAGAATGTACTTGAACCCGGTCTTAAAGCCTGCCTGTGCCCCAGTGAAAGTTGTGAGACCGTTTTGAAGAACATTGTCTATAAACTGAAAAGGGGGGAGTGAGTAGTTTATGCATTTATTGCAAGAAAGAGGGGTATGCATCAGTAGCAATTCTGGCTAGGGCATGAATCCTAGACATAATATACTACAATAGTCCATCATGATCTATGATATTCTTTTAAAAACAACCAATTTGTTAGATTTGTGGCTGGGAGGTAGACCAACTTGAAGTTCCTTCACAAGCACAGATGAGATTTCAAAATTAAACTTTTTAAAATTATCTAACTGGGTGTAGACTGGAAACATGCTGATCTGAATGCCTTCTCTCACAGAATTCATTGCATTGTTCTAGGTGTTATAGTCAGCCACAAAAGCTCCAGGCTAGCACTGTCACTTTCCTTTCTGAAAATGAGAAGTTTTCAATAGCACAGGTGTTTTCTCTTTTCTTTTTAAATCACTGCAAAAATTGTCCTCTGAATTTCAGAAGATCAAAATTCACATCAGACTGGAGGCATGATTAATATATCATTTTTATAAACTACTTTTTATAAGTCTGAAAGGCTCCCTTGCTAAACAGTGGTAAAATCAAACTGAAACATCAGTATGAAACAGCCTATAGCAAGGAGAGAATTCTTTTTACAAAGCTATGTACCTTATTCATCAGTGTTCAGGATGGGAATCTTTTCAATCAGTAAGGCAGAAAGCAACTATGAACAAAATGATATTGTCTTTCCCAAGACCTAGGTAAAAAAGATGCACTTTTTTCCGAGTTACTATTTTTTATGAAATAACATCCTAACCTTGTGTTTAGAAAAGAATGTGAAATTGCTCCAGTTATTGCAACAAGTTCAGTAGCACCTGTCAGGTGTGTATTTTAAATATATCTGGCCTAACTTAAACTCTGGTATTTTTGAAAGATACTTGAGTGGCTTAAGAGTGTTATGAAAGGAGTTGACTGCACAAACAACTAGAACTTTAACCTCTCATAATAGTGGAATACCATTTTGCCGACAGTGTGTGAATTACTACATTTTGGAGAAGATACTCTGAGAAGAAAATACTTTATTCTAAAATGTGATGAGTAATCAAATATTTGGCACACCTTTTTAAGGAGGAGTCAAAGGAATTTGGCATGGTGTGGGGTTTTTGTTTTTTTTTTTTTATGGCACTAAGGTGACTGAGAGAGGACTTGGTGAAATACTTCATGTCCAGAGAAGGCTAAAATGGAATGTGTTTTCTTCTCTCTTAATACAGGAGAAAGGAGCTTTATGTATGTGTGTATTGAGGGCAGGAATAGAGTATTCCAGTGTTGCCTCAGACAGAGTTCAAGTAGTTTCTTCTGAGGCCTCTGGTACGGGCTGCTTGTACTTGAGACATGCTACTGGCCTAGGTGGAAAGTAAGAACAATCCAATATGACAATTGCTAGTAGTTACAGTGCAACTATAATTTAAATTCAATGGGTTCCTTTTAGTCAACTAAACAAGTGTTTTGTTAATATATTTTTAGTCTTTTCATTCATTTAGACATACAGCTGTAGGAAACCTTTAGAGGCCTCAAACAGCTGTTTCTCTAATCCTTCAAAAAGTAAATTCATAAACAAATCTCCGGATCATGTTCTTGCTTAACTCTTTCTCACTTATTCTTTCCAGTTTAATATTGTTTCGGAAAACAGGAACAAAACAATACATATAGTCTGCTTTGTAATATTTGCCAGTCTCTAAAACAATGACACCTTTGTTGAAGAAAAAGGAAATTAAATCCAATAGCCATAAGTACCTTTTTTTTGTAAGAACCTGATTTAATTAATGGCACTGAAGTCTAATGCCATGGGCTGATCGGATCGACTTCTGAGTCATGTGTCTTGAATTTTATGCTGCTAAGATTTGGCCAAATGTTTGAGCCTCCAAAAATAACTCTTACCAATTATATTTTCTGTTTCATAGCCCAGTCCCTTGTGTTTAAGATCATGTGGAAGTTAAATCACAGAGGGAGAAAGAGGACAATATAAGAGTATGGTAAGCAGCCAGCTATAGAGCATGACAAATTAAATTCAGAATAATATTACTTTCTCTTTTAATGATACTTTTCTCTTTTCTTTGTCTTTCAAATTTTATCCTTACTTGATTTTGGATAGAGCCTTCTTCTGTGTTAGACTAATCCTGCAGTGTACTGCTAGCTTCAGATTACACATGAATGACATTATCCGTGGGTATTTTTCCAGAGCATGCTCTCAGGTCTTGAGTGACATGTTCTGGTTTCTCACTGATTGGTGTAAAAAAGAAAAATACTCAGTATTTCTTGTTCTCTAGCATAAAAGTGACACGGTGGAGTGATTTCCTTCTTGCTGAAGCAGGAGTGTGAAAACGGGAATCATAACATTCCTGCTTGTTCTGGGACTCAAACTGCATAATTGAGGATCACTTACACCTTGCAATTGTAGTGTTTGCCATCATGTCTGCCTTGCATCAATATCCACAAAACACTCAGTTCCTGGAGTTCTGTGCAGTCATTCTGAGTTCAGCCTAAAATCTGAGCATAATATTTTAGTAGAAGTTTGCCCCAAATTATTTCTCTACATTAGGAAAGAATTTCTCTAGAATGGCAGAGACACATTTTCATGCACAAAAGTGCTGCTTATTTGTTCCTTAGCTTGCTTGAGCATTCTTTACTCTTTGACAGAGGAACAGACATTCCCTTTGGATAGAGTAATCAGCAGCAGAAACAATGGAAGCCACGTTTTTCATAAGCCAGAAAAATAACGGTCTTTGTTCTGGTCAGGCACAATGATTGAATAGACATTATGTCCAATATGTATATGAACTGCTTCTTTGAAACTGTAACAGGGACTTCATGAGGAGAGGTAACTAATAAAGTTCCTTGTTTATTGATAGGAAAAAGTGACATTTTCTTGTCTTTAGCAATGACTTAGCTCTAGAGATTGCCTGAATGTGAATTGATACAGACAGAAGTTCAGCCTGTCACAACATGATTAAGTTTTCAGTTTCTTACTACTGAAGACTCACGTAGAAGTGACGTCTGGATCAAATGATATGAGAGAAAAAAAATGGTGATTCTTAAAGCTCATTGACCTTCATAAAGAAATCAGAAGAATGGTCATGAAAATTCTTTTAAGGGTTGATCAGCCAAAAATGATGCCAAAAAAAGGAATAATGGTTAAACAATTGCTCTTTTTTTTTATAAAAGACTGGGAAGGCCTAGAATCAGCAGACAGACATTTGGAAAGGCACTCAGTACAAGCAGAATGCATAGATGATAGTTTGGTGGCTGGGACATGAAACAAGAATTTTTAGTATAACTATTTATGTGCAAGTCTGCCTTGGAAGAGAGCATTAAATTGGCAACCTGATCAAACACAGATTCTAAACAAGCAAAAAGGCTGTGGTGAAGGAGAATGCATGAGTAGCAAAGAAGAAATTCCTGCAGGAAACACAGAAGTAAGATTAAGTAAAGAATAAAAACACTCTGCTGAAATGTACTCGGTTCCCTGAGTGGAAAGACCTCATCCACCAATCTTTTGGCTTATAAAATCATGGGCAAGAACTGCAAGGAGGAAGAATAGTGAGAATTTACCAGTTCAAATAACTGGATCCAGGAAAGATCTTCAGCAGAGTTAAGAGAAATCTGGTCTGGGGGACAAAAGATCATGTTCTTGTACATGATTTATTCATTATATTGAATATTAATTCAGGAGTTGAGGTAGCTGCTTTGTAACAAGACTTGTGGAAGGGGAAACCCTAGACTTAGGCTGAAGGAAAGAAAAAGATTGGCTTTCTGAGTCTGATGAGGCTCTATAGGCGAGGAGCCATGTGATTGACAGCTTTGCCATCAAAGGAGTCTAATGGAAGTGTAAGAATGGGATGGGCCACATGTTAAGTGGGAAAAGCTAGGACAGTATTTGATGACAACTGCCAGCTAGAAAGATAGCTGGAGTGAACCTGGACAACACTGCCTGAATGATTTTCAGTCTTACCGAGAAGAATACTGAAACAGAAGAGAGAAATAAACTATGAAGATAATGTACTTTTATAGGATCTGTTATAGTCAAAACACATCCTTGCATATCTTTCTGATCCTTCACAGTTATAGGAAGTTCTGGGCAGAATGAATTGACAAAACTTTTAACTATAGGAAGCCCATTACAGTACAAATAACTTGTGATTCACCAAAAGGGCAGGGGGACGCGCCTGGAGGAAGTTGAAGTCAAATGTCACCACCTAAAAATATATCTGAAATGATGAGGTTTCTTCCTCTGATGAATATTTGGAGTAAATGCCACAAAAGGCCATGCTCTTTATGAACTGCGTGATGCCGACCTTGCGTAGGCTGGGGATAAAACATAGAAATGTGTTCTGAAAAGATGCTCTAAATAATTTATTGACCACATCCTGACTGGGAACTGGCATTTGACAATGTTTCTAAGCCCACAGCCTTTTCCACAAATGCCACTAGCTCGACTTAATGGAGTGGTACTCCAGTTACAGTGAGCTGAATCCTGTCACAAGTTGTTTCAGGCAGCTCTCAGACACCAAGAATAAGTATGCACAAATAGCGAGAGTGTCTAGCGAGAGGTTGGGCCATGGGAGAGATTCAGAAGATGCTTCCACATCTTGGCAATTTCAACAATGTGACAGGTAGATCATAAGCCACTTGCAGTACTAATAAAACAGTAATAGTCAGACAAAGTGCCCCTCACTAATGTGTTTCATACCCATCTCAAAAAATATTATACCAGGAAAGTCTCTAAGGATGACTGACCATCTATTAAGGAGACCACAGATGACTGAGATTCTCATCGTGATAAAGGAGCCTGTGAAGATGCAACTGAATGGCGTCCTTTCATCGCTGTATGAACCTGGTGTGTATAAGTAACCACTGATGACCACAGACAAATGAAAATTATCCGTGTTTTTTTGAGTTCATCTCAATAGCCATCAGGGACCTGTGTCCTGCCTGGCACTTTTGTGCAAGAGGGGGGAGCTTTTTGTTTATGTGCAGCATTTTCATAGCAGTTCCACCATCCTCAAAGGTCAGCAGTTTATGAGAAGCAGCCCTGACAGCTGCCATATGGTTGCCTCTCACAGAGCTCAACATATCCACTGCCTAAGTAATGAGGCTGCAGAAAGGTAAAGTGACTGCCATTTACAATGTAGCATACCATTTCCTTCTTTGGTGTTGGCGGACTACTTTTTCTAGTTTTGTGGAGATGCTGCTTCTCAGTAACTCTGCAGTTCAGCTGATCACAGAAAATCAATTGCTTTGGCTTCAGCACTCCAATCTCAAGAGTATTACTTCAAGCCCTAACCATTTTGACTAAGCACTGATTGCCAAGAGGTTTGCTGCATCAGAAAGACTTGGGTTTTTTTCTTCTAAGCTACTGAATAGTGACCACAATACTTCTAGGAATAGTCCAATTGCTTAGTCAGGAGAAATCCTGATGACTTTGGAGGTAAATTGATCTATTTTAAACACGTGAAGCTAAGATATGGCAGTCTTTTCCTGTCTGTACATTTGTCTAAATTAAACAATATGCTTAATCTGATGGGTCCTGGTAAAAACAGAGTGATGTGAAATATGAATGTTTTCATTTATTCATTGTGGGTGCAGCTGTAGCAAGGGTTCTCAACAGCCATGGAGCAGTACAGACAAACCATTCAGCCTTAAATGCTTATGATGCTTTCCTCTTTTGAATTATTCTGCACTTAACAGGTTGTTCTTCATCTTATGACAAAAGCATTAGTAGTAGCTGAATACTTGATCCACAGAACACTATGACTTGAACAATTTTTAATAACAGATAATTTCTGATAGCATAATTGCTCTGTTGTGTAGTAGTGAACAGGTGCCTGTTATTGGCAGCAAAGGAAAAGGAATTTGATGTCAATTGCTAGTTAACGTTTGCTGCTAGAACCTCTCGTGGACTTAAAATTGAGAAAAGAAATGTCCGTTTCATATGCGCATGCAGTGGCAACTTGTGTTTGGGACAGGTGTAAAAGTGCATAGCATGAAAACTATATCCTGAAGGCTTAATCAGATTGTCCTCTGATTTTGCCTTTACTTTTACTAATATTTTCTAAAATATTAGAAATATTTGTCAATATTTCTCTTATTTCTGAGTATCAGGCCTAAGTTAAATTATACAGGTTTAAAAAGATGCTTAAGTAGCCCCTGGAGAGCATATGATAGAGATATTCTCTCACCCAGCAACCTAATATCTTGATTTCTGTGGGAGAAAAAAGAAATGTGCTTATTTAGAGCTGTGTTGACAGTTAAGACAAGAGTCTGTCCCTTCCGTAAGATAGGCCTAGTCCAATGTTTTTAATGCAGTCAATGGAAGTTTGATATTGAATTCAGTGAGCTCAGGATCAGTTTCTCCTTCATGTCTGGAAGCAAAGGGCTGTCACTCTGGGTATTTCATCCTGGAACGTGATGATGAGCCTGTCATCCAGCAACACTCGAGGAGAGTCCCCGCCTTTGGTCCGCATGTTTTGCAGCAATGAGTGGCTATGAGCATTGAGAATGTATGCAGGAATGAGTGTCTTTGACTTCTACGCCAACATACATAAGGTAGGTCCTTCTGTAAGTCTCTCTAGAGATATATAGATGATATTAGAATTTACTGTTTGACCCAGATATTTTGTGTATTCAGGTTTCTTCTTATGACATGTTCTGCCTTGCCTGCCAGCCCAGCTCTAAATAAGGCAGTCAAATGCAAATGCGCAAATGGAGAGGTTTCTTTAGCATTGGGAAACACATGCAGACTCTCAGAATAGATTTCCCGTGCCCCTCTCCCCTTACTAGAGTCTTGTTTCATTTTGGAAAACTGGGCACCTATGGCTAATTTTCAAAGCACTGCCCAAGAGATACACCAAACCCTCTCCCACAGGCATTGCTGAGAAGTATTTGGGTGGGTACTCCTTTTTATAATTCTGTCTTAATGCCCAGTTGATCTTAACTGCAGTAGGGTTGTAATATTATACAGGATGGCCCTGAAGTACTCTAGTTTTTAATAAAGCTGCTACAATAGGCTGAGGTGAATCTTATAGATGGTAATTTTGGATTAGCTACTACGTTCGTTATTATTGTGGTTTTAGTCTGGTAACTTGTGAAGTGACTTGAGAGTATAAGGCATTTTTTTACATAGCGTATAAGGCAATGAGTCTCAAAAATGCTCTCTTAGTACTTTAAGCTAGCTGGTGTATTCCTACTTATATATATTGTGTTAGTTCTACTAAAGTCATGGAAGGCTTTTGTGTATTTTATCTCATAGCACTAGCAGGAATTTTATTATAATAAACTTAGTTTGCACTTTGAGAAATAAAAGTTTCTACAATATAGTGCAATGATTTTTGGTAGAAATACAGTATAACATTAACATATCTCCTTTGAAGGAAGTATATTTTTACTATGCTTTTCTGTATAGAAGTAAAGTTATATTGCATTCTGGGAGTAACAAATCATATTTAAAAATTTTCGGTGCCTTGCAACACCACTTGGCAAGAAGATTTTTTTTTTATTTCTGATGCAACTAATGTACAAACCCAAATTAATTTTCTCTTTTTCCTTCCGTTTTGTGGCCTAATGTGTTCTCTCTATGTGATCTTAGCAGTAATAAATTAACAATTACTTTGCAGTTTTGAATACTACCTTACAGACAAGGATCTCGGTGCACTTTATAACAGCTATTAAATTAAGTAACCCTCCTTCATGCAAAAGGGAAGTATTGGTCCTTTTTATTATAAAAAGGTGAATATTGAGGTGCGTAGATCTTGCACAGTATGCCAAGATCGTGCAGGAAGCCCGTGGCAGGGCTGAAGATGGAATGAAGGAACCTTTTAATACGCTGTGCATATGGTTATAGCAGCTGCAGAATTTGTCTGTGTGTCCATAGAAATTTTAATTTACAAAGCCTAACTATGCCTGATTTCACTGTTGCTTTTCCTGGCTTGTAAGTGGACAGCCTAGTGTAAGGCAAAGGCTACGCCAACCGATGTGTACTGGCAACCATAAAGGAGATAGCTGTCTCTCTCAGGAATCTGTTTGTTCACTTTTCAGCTAGGCAGACATTGCTTGTTGCTGTGCAGCTGAACAGACGTTTTGTAAGAATGTATGTGACTGTTAATAACCATTTTGCTTGCTGTTTGCTGGTTATAAAATCACTTGCATGCTGCTCTGTTACAAAATGATTTTCCCCGGTCCTTAATGCTTAATCCAGTGCTTAGTACTCGCTTGATCAGTCCCTGAGACCAAGCCTCTGTTAGGTTGTTTCATTTTCTTCAAAACTACCATGGGAATAATAGTATTTCTGACTCCTACAGGTAATCTCAGGGGATTCCTGTAGTTCAGTAGTGTTTGACAGGGCTCCAGAGGCAAAGGGACTACTGCAAAGAACTTTCTGAAATCACTACTGTCACTTGAGTTTGAAGCGGAGCCTCCATATTCACGCTCCCACCAGCAATACAGGATCTGTCTGAAGCTTTGGGGTATGCAGAACCATTATCTAAAAGTTAGATATAATGTGGCCTATTGCTTGTACTTAGTACGCCTGCCTTTTTCTCCACTGCTCTTCTTTCCTTGTCCCTCTCTAGATGGAGAATTGACAGCTGTGGCCTCAAGCAGGGTGTGTTTGGTAGCTGCAGGATTTGGATGCCAAGTTCTGGGATATCATGCTCACAGCGGCATTTGGGGCTGTGATAGGCTCTGGCATTGCGCTGCCTGCAGCTGTGAGGCTTTCTCTGAGGTGGTGTCAGGTCAAGCTGCCTCTTCCATGGCAGAGCCCGTTGCTGATCACTTGCCACTTTCTGGACCAACTACTTCCAGATATGGTATAAGAAATCCACATGCAGGACTCTAATGGCCACTGCGCGTAGCGTCTGACAACCATATATTGTTTTGCTTTAGATCTGTACTGAGCCTGTAAAATTATCTCACACAGTAAATGACATCACACCAAAAACTTGCTCTTCCAGTGCAAGCTTACTTTCAGCAGGCTCTGGGCAAATTCATCAGGAGGTTCTCAATGCTCAAATACTTACTAGTTAGGACATATTTCCTTCTGGAGATCCCTTGAATCTGTTCTATGAATTGTAGGGAAATGAACATTCCCAGCAGTTAGCAATGTATTTTATTACACCTGCTCTTGGTTGCCCACCAATTCACTGATGAATCCTGCTGGCAGCAGCTGCATGGCCACGTACAGGAAAATGTTAAATTTCCACGAAGAGAACGTGGCTTGCAGCACGCTCAGGAAGTCATCGCCGCCTCCAGAGTGTTGGCGCCTGGCAGCAACTGGGAGCATCCTGCAGTCTGCTCACAGGAGCTCAGTACCAGGCACTGACAACATCTTTGGTAACAGTGAATGCTCAGCATCTCTGAAAATCAGTGAAATCAGATTTCAGCCAGTACCTTTGTTCTGAGAGATCTGTTAGAGTGGCTGTTCTAATATGTGCACTGGAAATCATTTTGCTGTGAGTGAAACAGAGCTATCCCTGGGACAGAAAAACAGCAAAAAAGCCATGGGGAGGATACATTTTTTTGACCCTGGTAGTGAAGTAATGCCATACCTGCTAAGATCTTTCCTTTCTTAAATGTTCTCATGTAGCAAGCTGCATAGACCTTATTCATGTTAACAAATGACTTGCTTTATCTTCAGTTTTATCTCCGCTTCAGGGAGCCAAACGACTGTTTCAACATGCTATTTTAACTACTCCTTTATGTCTGCTAACATAGAGGCCTAATGTAGTCATCTAACATTGATAAATGTCATAAGTCAGTAATGTGCTCTGTGGCTTCCCCAGAATGTTTCGCTCTTGTTCTGAGTGTCTGGATACGAGAGACCGAGCATATTTAACTTTCTTTCTGGATCCTTCTGTGGATTCCAGCGTGGTCTAGCTGATGAAATAAGTATTCACTCTACGGCAACTGGTGAAATGTGCCTGTCAAAATGTTAAATGTAAAAACTGCTTTAAGAAGATAATATTGGTTATAATTAACAGGATGGTTTTAACATGGATTTTTTTGTCTTTTTCTTTTCCTTATAATCAGATTGCAGTAGGAAAAATTGTAACCCTAGCAGAAAAGACATGGGACTCAAACTGTCAAAAAAAAATAAAATGCAGTGGGTATTTGTCATAATTGCTGCTGTGAAACGAATTGACATAACTGGAAAGAAACTACCTACAATAGCACTTGGCTTTCATAAAGCTTTCATGATTTAAAGCCCCGCTCTTTAATTAATTTTACTAATAAATTAAATTACAACATCCTGCCAGCCAAATATCATCTCCAAATTGTTGAAAAGAACAATGAGTGACATGCTTGAGGACAAAACCAGAATGGCTGTCATACCTCGGGAAGAGATTTCAGGCATTCCTGGCTTTTAGAGATCACTGGAATATGCCATTCTCTCACGCTGTGCCTCCTCCTGCTCTGTCTGACAGTCAATTTAATATCGCATAATGTCCCTTTTGTCAGAATTGTACACGATGCAGGCTCAACCTGCTGAAATGACGTTAGCAGTACTGAATCAAGCACTGTCATGTCAGAGAGAGTATGGTGATCAGAGTCAGCCCTCTCCACAGTGACACTGAGATCAGGCTTCAGTAAGTAGGTGTGAGGCATGGCTTGTGAAATGTTGTGTATTTTTCCTGAAAGCTATCAGAAATCCCCGGTATAATTGTAAAAGTTGCTTATGTCAATTAGCTAGTGCTCTGGTGGCAAAAGCTTCTTCTGACAGAATGACACATACATTAACACATTGACCCAGGGGCTGGCAGATTCCCTGGGGCCATCGGGGAGGATCTGGAAGCTGTTTTGTGGGATCTGAGTGTTCCTCACTACTCTGTGCTTTTTGTACTAGAGATAGCCACTACACTTTTCCTACTCTATTTCAGTGAACTCTTGCATTTAATCATTAACCTGTGTTGGTGGTAGTTGGGATCGTGATAACTATAAAATATAATTTAACCAGATTAGTATATGCCTAAGGCCAGAATCAAACTTCCAGAGGCTGACAGGAAAAGAAGTCAAAGTGCTGACAAGCTAGTGTAGTGTGTAGTAAGCAAGAATAAACACCAATATATGATTTAAACAATGTGCTAATTAATACAATATAGATACTGAAAGCTCTGGGAAACTGAGGGAGGGCTCCGTTTCCTTCACAGTTTAGAAACAGCCAGAACATACTGTCCTTGAACTAGATAACAGCAGCTCTTTGCCAAGGTAGGGGAGAAGACCCTCTCCATTTGAATCGCTGACTGGTCTTTACCAACTTTGGCAAAGAAAGCTTTCCAAAGCTAGCTGAGATAGCAGGAATTCCAAAAGAAAGTTATAAAATATTTATTTGTCATTCGTTCATCAGTCTCTTCAGTCAGCAGGTCAAACTAAACTAAGTCAGTTCTTTGCATTTGACATACTGGGACAAATAATTTTAAGATCATTTGGACTGATTCTGTGGTGAGCCCTTCAAATGAGACCACTGTGCTATTTTAGTCTAATTTATCATATGAGTGCTAGACTAAAGTAAATTGCTGTACTTAATACCTGTAGGTGAGCACAATAGTTTTCTTTGTAGAAACTAGTTTGAACAACTTCTTAAATGCTAAATGACTTTAGGTGTGAAGGAATTGTGTGCTGAACCGCTTGGTGAAAAATGGTATATTTGAAAAGTTTAGGTGTGGTACAGCCTGATGCATTTCATACTTTATTGAGAACTTTCTGGTTTGGTCTAAGGGGAGTTGATTGGTTCTATCCACTTTAAGTAACTTATTTACATCCTTAGGCCTAGACCATGTTGTATCATATTGTGGGTCTGGGGATTAGTTCTGGTCTGAGCCATATTTGGGTTTTGAGGGCAAAAAAAAAGTAATCCCACTATTAAGCGATTTTTCTTCCTGTTTTTAAACCATTCCTATAGTTCTAGGATGGTAAAATTAATGTCTTTATTAACCATTCTTTACCTGACTGCAGTGAGGGGATCTCTTCTTCCAGAAAAGGTCATTGTGGCATTGGCATGTCAGACAGTTCTGTCTTCATTTTTACTTTAGAGTAAAAAGAGAAATTCTGGTACATGCCTTTGTGTTTTGAGTAAAGGCAATAAGAGGAAATGGAGTGGGGGTGGGGGGAGGAGATTGAAGGAGATGTTCAGAAAAGACAATTTGTGTAAATAAGAGACTAAAAGAATGTGAATAAGACAGAAATTGCTTCTGGGTTTTAATAGCAAAGCGAGAGCATATTAATTTTGTCTCCTTCAGTGAGTTTGTCTGAGTCTGCCCTGGAAGAGGTCAGGGCTGTGCTGGGATGGCCACCCTCACGGTCTAGCAAACACTCTGCTTGCTGGTGGTTGCTCACAAAGAAGTGACACATTCCTTTTGAGCCGTTTAGGTTGTGTGCTCCCAGCTTGAACACTGAAGAAAATTGTGTGAGGAGGAACCGACGGCTGCAGAATTAGTAAAAGAGGTTCACGTGGAACATACCACAGCTCCTGGGCAGGATCCTGTAATCCTAGATGGGATGGCATTATACTGTGCTTTCACATTGGTTGCCCTTTTGTATTCCAGGCGACTATTTGGAGAAGCAAATGCTGTTTGGCATGAGTCTGGCCCTGCATAATTTACATTACTGTTATTGTATTTTATAGCATGCAGAAGAAAGTCTCGGTTCTGAACAGAGTATATGGAAATGTGGCTGCCATTTGTCAGTACGGATTTAATTAGTTGCATTAGCTGTAGCAGTGAAGATTGAGTGAGCAGAATGTGCACACACAGAGGCAGAAACATCAAGAAACAGTTGCTTTTAATGGAGAGCAGTCCAATTTACAATCAGGTTTCATGCTGCTTATTTTCTGACAGTGCAAGTCTGGACTCTTATTGATTCAGACAAATTTGGAAGGGCGGGGGGGGATTTCCCAGAGATGGAACTTGTACAGCTGTAGGTTACCGTCTGATGCTTCTGCTGTATCCAGCTGTTGTATTAGTATTTATTCTAGCACAACACTGCAGAATTTTTAAAAAACAGGGAAAGAAAAAAGTGACAGAACCAGAATGCCTCACAGTAGTTAACTCAACAAAGCCTGGCTGGCGCAGTCAACCATTTAAACACCTGCTTAAATCTCAACACGTTCAAAATTCAGCAAGTCACTTATGCATGTGCTCTAGAGCTTTGCTGGTCTGGGCCAAAGGACTGGGGAAAAGGAGATTTTTTTTCAGTACTGGAAGAATTATGAGCTTGATCACCTGCAATTTGTCTAGTTTATATACCTCAGCAAAACAGGTGTAAAGAGCACTGCATCACAACAGTAGCCTCTTAGAACACTGATGTGTGCATATAATTGACTGCAACATGAGTGAGAGATGCAGACTTGGAGTACGTTGCCCCAGTCTCTGCCCAGGTATTTTCCTGGAAGTGCAGAATAGCCAAATTCAGACCTGAGAGAGATGATTGCAACTCCTTTGAAATCAGAATTACGAACACATACCCTAGATCTGAACTTGACCTTAAGCCAATTTGTATTTCCAGTTGAAATATGTTGGGGAAACCAGTGGGATTTTTTTTCCCCTTTTTGCATGGAATATTTTGATGACAAAGTTTATTTCTGGTGGTAAAACGCATGACAATATTAAAATGAATGCAACTAATTATGATTGAACAGGCGTGGTATAAACCTGCCTACAATCTCTGAGAAACGAAACTTAGCTGGCATGCCGCAGGTACTTCTCAAGCAGGAGGGGCTGCTTTTCTAAATAGACTGTATTTATTATGGGTGGCTGGGTATCTGTATTCTGGCTCAGTTCCCTGTAGTAAGGAACTGACCACATTACTATTTGCAAACACAGGGTTCACTCAAGTGGCACTAAAAAGAGAAGAGGTGGGGCAAGCAGAGCTTTAAAAAGAAAAGAGGAGCCCGTCCAAGTTTGTATGTAAGAAGCAACTGCATTTTGGAGAAGCTCGGTACCTGGAGATCTCACTCCCTATACTCCACTGAGGGCTGTGGTGAACAGTTTTCCAAATTCGCTGTTTTTAAGATTTAAACAGCAGCTTTGCTTGTTGCGAGGAAATTAGCAGTGATCCTTGCGAGCATTGCTTTTAAGCTGTGTTAAATTTGTGGCAAGAGTGTCAGGCATTTCATACTTGGCTTCCAAAAAAGAAAAAAAAAAAAAGAAACGAAAGAGAGAGAGGAAAAAACAACGTGTGTGTGGAAGAAATCTCCCAGGAATTTCTTCAAGGTTGTAGTCAGACACAGTAAGGGCTAAAGTGACAAGAAAAGCAAGGCAAAGATAAAACTTGGTATTGTGATAAGATGTCTGAGTGTAAAGTGGGAGATTGCAGAAACCTTTTGGGATTACACATGCTCATCTTGTCCTGGATATGACTGAATACAAGCTAGTTTTTCTCTCGTGACAGTTCAAAAAAACCTCAAGATTATGTTTCTCTTCCTTGTCGCTTTTTTGCCAGTGGTTTTTAAAATTGGTTTTGTCAGCCTCTCAGCTCTGCAGCACTGGAACTGTCCTAATGGATACAGATTAAAGACTGAAAACTCTGCTTGTATAGGTAAGTTGCTGACCATTCACAGATTAAGAAAACTACATTTGTATTCTCTTACTTGAGCTTTATAATTTTCAAAGAGTTTTTTTACAGATTGCTTGTGTGTTGTACTGGCAGAATTGATAAATCAGCTTCTTGATATCTTTTGCTTCTCATAATGAACAGAACTAATTTTATTTAGTTTGTTTTTCAGAAATCAGTCACTGGTCTGTCAGTTTAACTATCAGAAAGCAGGATAAACTTTTATATGATCATTAAGAGATCTGAACTGTTCCCTAGTTACCAAAATTCCTCGCCATAGCTTTAGTGTCTCTGTACTTTCAATACATGTGCATGCACATATTCATGCTTCTGTATATGTAAAGTTTGTGTATAGATGTATTGTTGTTTCTCTGTATGCATATAGAAAGAGTATTTTAATGATTATGTATTAGTATATATTTAGATGTGGGCTGGATAACTTTAAAAACTATTCTATGTTTATTGGTGCATGTGGATATGTGTGCTTATATTTAATATGATGTCTCATAAAATACATGAATCTCAGGTGTGTTTGATACTGTAGTACTAAAGTCTGGGTGAAATGTGTGACACTAATATTAGTAAAATCACCCCAAGTGATTTGGAACATGTAAAATGCAGGTTCCTATTCTTTACAAAGTGTAAGACAAAGAATGACAGAACCCTTCTCCCTACCCTGCTACCTTGAAGTCCAAGTTTTTTTTGAAAGCCAGCACCAATGAAGTTGTGGGCTTTGCAGTAAGAAGATGCGGAAATGCTCTGTAGTGATTCAAGCAAACAGACCTAATACTTGGAGTTAATGCTTTTGCCTTAAATTGCTTGGGCTTCAGAGGCTCAGACTCAGTTCTTGACATGATTCCAGTGATTTAATAACAGGTGCCTCCTCTGTGCATTCTGCCAAGAAATACCATCTTGAAAGCAGAAAATAGAAGTATGCATGTTAAATGCTCTCGTATTGAGAGAGGAGGAGCTAGGCATTTTTTGTGTACAAATTATAAACCTGACTGAAGGTTTAATTGAGAGCCAAACACACCTAGGGTGCTTCCACACTGATGCTTGAATTCAAATGAGGAGCAGCATACTTCTGAAATGCATCTCCATACTGTCACCTCTTACTATGCTTGTCTTCACATTGCAGAGCACTCTCAAAGTGCACAAAATGGATTCCCTTTAGGCCAACCTAAACCAGAAGCTGTTCCCATAGGAGAGCATCTATCCTCTCTGCTGTTGATGGCCATTCAGTCCATGGGACCAGACTAGACCTGGTTCTCCGTAAACTCAACCTGAAATATATGCAGTGTGTATGTCATATCCTCAGCAACTGTTGCAGTTTACACACCCTCTCCTATAGGTCCATGCTATTTACTGATATGTACGTAGCTTCCACAAGTTAATTAGGATGTGCATTTGTTATGACTTCTACATTACAGGGTTGTCCAATTAAGAGCTCATGTATAACAAGAGAATCCTACTGACATGAAGGGAATTGCTTGGCTAGTGTTTAATGAGTCAAAATGTACTCTAAATATTGACATTCAAAAGGCTGCAAAGATGTATTTGTTATTTCAGTTGACATATTTTGTATACTGGTGTACTTTGCTCTTCCATTAATGGAGATATAACCTGCCCTGCATAATGTGTTTTCTGTTGAAAATTAGATACATTCAGCTGCTGTACGAATGAGGGGAATTAGGTAAAGCACCAAAACAGAATGGCCAGTAGCTCAGCAAACTCCGCAGGAAATAGTAATAGAAGTTGTCTTTTACATAAGAGCTAACATTACTATGACATACTCTGAGCAATTCCATGTAACATAGCATAAATGAAAAATGAGATGTGCTAAGGTATCTTTTTAATTAGAGACCACTGGGTTACAGGGGATTAAGCAAAGGTGAAATTTTGACATGAAATGTAAGACTGAAGGATGCTTTGATGGAATGGATTTCCCCTGTTCTTTCCTCTGCGTGCTGGATACACGTCGTGTTCTGAGCAGAAGAGCGGATGTATGATATTCTAGTTCATTAACTATGTGAGATGGAGGGTGCAGTGGAAGCAAGTGGTAGGAAGCTGGAGGCAGACTTTGAAGGTAATAGAGGGGATAAAAGTGGTGAGTGGGAGACATGACTCATACCACTGAACTGTGAACAATGACAGCAAGCTGAACTGTGGCTTGGCGACCATTCTTGCTGAACTGTAATAAATATATCAATTGTAAAATGTTCTTTATCATCTGTGACCGTGGTGGCATCCTGCCAGCCATAAGGACTACCCTGAATTGAGAAGGTGTCTGCCCTTGGTTAGGGCACACACTTACTGGAAAGTGTGTAGGCTTTTCTAGATTTGTTTTCCATATTGCCACTACAGATAAAGGTCTAGGTCGTGCTCTTCTTACATTGCTAAATAGCTTACTTCTTAATTAGTTCCTTTTATTTCTAGGGATATCCAAAGATCAAAGACCTTCTCATCCTGTGGAAGGATAATGAAATCTAACCCTAAATATCTCACATAATTTTATACAGTTATTTTAAGAGAGATTATTTGATTCCTGACTTGGTATGCCAAGAGAGGAGAGGCCTTTCAGAGGGGCCGCTGTGTCCCACAACAGCAAGGTTTATAAGACAGAAAGTACGGTAGAACAGATCATGAGGTCAGAACAAGACTAGTCTGGTGAATGAACATACCAATTTATTGGCAAGTTATGGTAGAATTGGAAGCATTTCTGCCAGTTTTGACATTGCCATCTTGATTTAATAATTTATTTTAAGCTGATGTCAGGACTGGGGACTCAGTTACCTTTAAATAACTAACCTGTCTTAGACCTGGTGAAAACATAGAACCTTCTACATCTAAAGAAAAATGATCTGGGCTACACAGGAGTTATTATTCCTACAAGGTAAAAACATGTGCATATTTGATCCCGGGAGAGCTTTGATTTCTAACATATTTGACCGGGTAAGCATACCTGGTACATCAGGGGATGCGCCTTATGCCTGTTGAAATCAGTTGCCTGTGTCCTCCTGAAGTACGGCTTTATCAACACTATTTTTTACTCTCTAATGATGTATAGATGCTTTTCCCACTCGAAACCAAAAAGTTTCCCACATGGCACTGTTTATCTGAAAAAGTGCCTAAGCAGCCCCCTGCATTTTCAATTTTAGACTAGATACTAGTGACTGTTAGTCTTGGGCTACCCTAGGTAAATATATCATGTACTGGATACTGCAAGACTGGAGGTGTACTTTGGCTTCAGGGCTGACTTTGAATACTCACTTTGTAAGTCTTAAAAGTGAAGGAAGATAGTTATTTAAAAAAACCCCAACGATATTGTAAAAAAAGCTTTTGAAGAAGGCAAAACATGATCCACATTATTGAAGTTTTACCTAATCATAGGTTCTTAAATTCTGCACATCTCTACTAACTTCTGACATTAACTGATCAGACTTTGTCACTTCTTCAGGGCTAACATGCTGCACATTCCTACAGAGCTACAGCCTGCAACTGAAGGTGACAACTGCAGCTATCTAGGTCAGCCCTTTTGGTCACATGCTTCTTTCTGTGTCTCAAGCTTTCCTCCTTTCTTTCTTGCTGTTCACCACTCTCCTGCCATGGAGCACTGGTGGTGCAGAATATTAAGTTATTCTGCTTTGTATTACATCTTTAAATCCACTTTAATTAGCTAAATCCTGGCTTCACTTTGCTCCATACAGCCTTCTGAAGACACACTGTTAGAACTTCTTATGTTGTATTCTGAGAAATATGAAACGGCCAAGCCTTACTAATTCACAGCTATCCTTTCTTCACAAGTGTCGCATAAGGAGCAGTAAGAGCCAATGAAATGGGGAACTGTGTTGTCTACCCCTGTCATGACATAGGGATAAACCTGTTGAGATCCCACTCTATCCCTCCAGAAAAGCTGCAGTCGACGCATGCTTGTTTCCTTGCTTTCAGTAGCTGTCTTCCAGCTAGCTCACTTCATATTATAATGCCTTAGGGAAACATGCTTGAAAATATTGCTGCCAAATAGTAGTCAGGAATTCTTGAACAGGGGTCTGAACCCACAGACCAATTCAGGAGAAGATTCCCATTGAATTCTCTGGAAATTGGATACAGCTGAATGTGGACAAATACTATCTTTAGCTGTAAAAACTTAGATCAAAATAGGGAGGAGGCAAATAAGTTACAAAAATGACAGAAATGGTGTCACATATCACATGAAGCTTAATCCTGAAGAGGACTTAGGGGCAGACTCCAGGACCAATGACTAATACTGCAAGACTCATCATTGTTTTGCTCAGTGGAAAATAGCAGATATTAATTTTGTGTTCTGTTTTAAATAAAACTGACTACTTTCTAGTATCTAAATTGAAACCTGATTTTAGAGGGAGCTGGATGACAGTATTTGCTGATGCCTTTCAAAGAGGGCCAGATGATAGCCTTATGAACTTCATCTTTGAAAGTCAAGCCCGTAACAGTATGTTGCAAGTTGCCTGATCTGGGAAGTGGTGGTCCATTTTGTAGTTACTAATTTGCACATAGAATTTATTTCAAAGACAAAACCAATATATATTTTTTTTCCATTATAGTGTCCAAACCCTTGAGATCTGAGTCCAGAAAGGTAAAAAATGAAAGATATTGTAGTGCCTTGATCTTTTTTACCATTTCTCTTCAAGATATCTACAAGTGGTTTCTGAATTTTATTTCAATTCTAAATTTGATTCTACTTTATACTTGATTAAATCATATGATTGCTCTCACTGTCATATCTGTGATATGACCACCTCTGTGGCTCTGGACTGGAAGAGTCTGGGAGTTGATAACCACCTTATTGTAATCACATTGTATTTCTTACCACGATATTTGAGCACTTCACAGGCTCTATCCTCTCAAAAATTGAGTGATCAAGTTGTACTTTAAACCTCTTTCAAAATTAGCAAGAGAAGATACTGAGCCATGTCTCACCTATTTTATTGTGACCTGCTGATGAAGCATCTTTTTCCATTTCTGGGTATTTTTTTTTCTTTAAGCTGTATGCTTTTAACAAAATAGATAAAAGGGATGGGCTGCTTTCTTTGTAAGCCAGATGAAATTTGGGTGATGAAACCTTATTGAAAAGATTATGGTGGTGGCTAGATATAGCAGATTGAATTAATCCCCAGTCCAACTCCACAGAAACCAAATTTGAGTGAGGTTATTTGAGTGTGTGTATCTGCACATGTATATTTTATGTATATAATGTATGTATTTGGGGCCATAATGAAACGCAAGTTCTGGTTCACTGTGGTTTCTCTGTATCCCCGCCAGGCATACTAATGCTTCACCTTCTGCAATCAGAGCATTTCTCAGGACTCTCAATAAAGTAGCATATTTGTATGCAAAGTCATTGAGAGCTGCCAACATCATGATGACATGATTCATCGTTTTTGCTGATTCTCAAGGCATTTTTTGCATAAAGAAGCCTTTGAGAACTGAGCAGAACCTCATTCTTCCTTTCAGGGCTGGCTGTCAGGGCGCTGCAGACAGCTTTTGTGTTCACTAAGCCGATTTCTTTCACAGGGTAAAGTTCCCACTGGGGGATGTGGTTGCCAGGACACGTAAAACAGCTACAGCAGGATGCAACTTCGTGCTTTGCTTTGGCACTAAGAGTGCAGGTGAAGGCACTGCTAGTTACACCTGATGCATGGTTTTATGATCGAGTTCTCCTAAACCTTAAGAAACAGCCTTTTTTTTTTTTTTTTTTTTGGTACTTTAAGCAAAGAAGAGAGCATGTTAAGCATAGGACCCCCTTCCATTGTTAGTGCCATAAAAGCTGAATGATCACAGCGCTGCGGCGTGTTTTACAATAGCGCTGTGTCTGTTGGCGCTTCCTGTTTACCACTGGAAGAGGCATTCTCTGGTGGCCAAGCTGCCTGTCGCTGCTGTGCCCCTTGTCTTTATGGGGCGGTTATTCTTCCACTACAGCCTTTCTTCAGCTGGAGCGGTTGCTTGCTTTTCAGTATGTGTGGGATTTGCTTTATTATGTGAACTTTGGTGGTGGTGAAAATGGGCAGACTGATAACTCTGAAATCCTTTCTTCAAGTACAATTACTGGGGAGGCAGTGTAAATTCTTGTAGCCTGATCAATCAGCGTGCTCTTTCATGGAGAGTCAGTTTTGTACACTCATAAAGAGCTGGAAAATCCGTCCTGCAAATAACAGGTCATTGTCTAGTTACCTTGGTACATAGCTCAGTAACCTGTGCTTGGCTAAAGCATGTCTTCCCAGTCTGATCTTGACTTGAGAATATCCACTGATGTTTTTCACATCGTCACAGTTTTTCTCGGTAGCTAGTCCCCTTAGTGAATCATACTTCCTGTTTAATGCGAATTGAATGTCTAAATTTGATTCCCCTGGCTTCAGTTCTCAGCCATCAGTCCTTGTTAAATCTTTTCTGCAAAAGATTATAATGTCCTTTAGAAAACCTGGTACTTTTTCTTTGTGAAGGTATTTATATACTGTGACCAATCTTTTTCCCAAGCTTCTTTCTGATAATCTAAGCAGACTGAACTCTAAGTGTGTCACCAAAAGGCACTTTTGCTTACCCTCAGATCAGGCTTTTTATCCTTGTTGTATACACCTTCTAATTTTTCAGGATCCTTTAACAACCTATATCTGAGGAATACAAACAACATGCCAATATAGTCTGACCACTGCCATATACAGAAGTAAAATTATTTCCCCACTGTTCATGTCTCCTGTGTTTATATGTGTTATGATTTGAATTTTCTTGCCCAGTAACATGCTAAGAAGTCAGTTTTCTGTCCAGTATGAACACAAATCCTTTCAGAGTAAGCAGACTTCCAGGTATAATCTGTAGGTCAGGCCTATCTTTCTTTTTCTTATTTAATGTGCTCTTTATTGTGACTGAATAATAGTTCTTTCATCAGTGTTTCACATTGCTTAGTCAAACAATCTGTCTTTAGCAATCTTACATCTACACAGTTGCCTTTATCACCCATACTTGTGATTTCCTCAGAGAAATAAAATCAGGTTTATTTAACAAGCCACTATTATCATAAAAGTATATTGACTAACATAAACTACATTATAGCCTTTATCAACAGTCTTGCACCTGCTTGTGTACTGGTGAAAAGATCAGATTAACTGTCCAGCTTAGTCAGCCAGTTACTCCAATTGAAAACCAGTGCATCAGGGAGAGATACAAACAGTAGTGTTCATGCCTGCAGACTCCCTCACATCTCTGTTAACAGTGACAGCAGCTGTGACAATGAGCTGAGGTTGTCAAAGCCCTCCTGTATGGGCTATCAAAGTGCCCTTTAGTTTTAATGACATCCAGGCAATGTTAGCCAGGCGTAGCTGGTTTTAAACTGGTAACCTGGAGCTCACGGTTTCTGTAGCCCATTAACAAACTTCTAAACCAGTCAAACCTTTCTAGAAGGGATTTGGAGGAGTTACTCCTTTAATGCTGTGGAGAATGGCATGTACATCCCAAGTACGTGTGGGAAAATATGCTCCTGAAAGCTGATTGTTTGAAGAAGATTGTGGGTTAGAATTAGAGTGCTTTATGGAATTAAATTGCTGAAAATGCTTCTGCTTTACCTTCATAATCTATTCAACAGAAATCAGTTGCATGTACATTGTCAAATTAGTTCATCTGTTATGTGGAACATAAAGTTGTGGGAAAACTCTGAAAACAACATGAAAACTTTCCCTAGTCTGTACAGACATGTCAGATGGCTGTAAAACACTGACATTTTTTTGAACAACTTTGATACCTGACACAGAAGAAACCCCTAAACACTTCTGCACATAGTTTCTTAAAGCAGTTAAAGGAGACAGGTTCCCAGATGCATGGGATATCAGAGATCTGGTTGCTTAGCTCTCCCTAGGTTACTGAGAGAGAAAGTTTCTTTCAAAGTGCTGGTGTGAGTTGGTTAAATTGCAGTTCCTCGTAGTTATCATGAGGTGCCATTTCTGACCTTCTTTGAATTAGGGGAATCCACACCTAACACTCACAGACCTCCTGAAGCACTGTGATAATTGGCACTTGATTCAAATGATCATATAAGTTATCGAAGGAGAAGTTCTTCTTCCATTGCCTTAAATTCTTGATCACGAATACAGAAAAAAAAAATTGTTGTGAGCTATACTTGGAAAAAACTCAATACGTATATGTAGTTCTGGTTATGAATTGATGTCCTTTAGTGACTTAATCGAATGTGTCTCTAAAATAATTTCTGTTGATTTCCTTTTTTCCTGCATGTGCAAAGTCAGACAATAAAACCCAGAACAAAAGCCACTGACATAAAATAGATCTTGGGCAGGGAAAAAGCTGCTCCTTAGAGCAACCCTCGCAATGGTTATACAAGAAATATACCAGGATATGGTACTGCCAGATGTTAAGCACCTTGGGAATTTACTATCGGATGCATTTGGTTTTAGTAGGAACTGAAATTTATCTAAATTTTCTGGGACAATCATCCATGGTACTGCCAAAAGGGTTAATTTCTTTTGCCCTTAGTGTAAAATATGCTACTCGGTGGTGACCTTTTTTTGAAAAATAAAGTCCTTAATTTAGGACTTAATTAATAGTTACTGCCTCAAGCCCTGATAAAACACCAAAAATACATCAAATATCTTTTAATTCCTAAAGGCTCTAGCCTAATCTACAAGTTAACCCCCCAATTTCTAATTAGTTTGCTTGTTGCTTTGGTTTGGGCTTGTTGCTATCAGAATATAGTGGGCTTTTTAGTGTTTTGTATGTGTTTTTGAGATTTGACTCAAACCAAAATGAGCTCAATATGGAACTCAGTGCTGTGGCAGTCTGTCTGCTGCTTTGCTGTTTTGCAAAGTTTGTTAATTTGTTGGCAGAATTATTACTGTGGAAAGAGGGATAAAGATAGAAGGAAGCAGCTGCAGGCAGCATTTGCACAGCAAACGATAACGCAAATCACAGAAATGGAGTACAAGACAAGTCTGTTCCCTGTGTTTGGGCAATCACGGAGGGACCAGAGTGCCCAGACACTCGGGAGAATGGCAATTTCCCTGGACAGTCTTCTTAAAAAGAATAACAATCGCTGTGCGTGTGACAACGGACAAAACAATAATTCTGAAATGAATGCCTGAAGCAATACAGCCATCCTCCTCTCCTTTTTTAATGATGGGATATTAAATTTTGTGACCAATTATTATTAGATAACTATGTCAAGGGTATCCTTTCTCTTTGCTCTTTGCTGCTTTTGCTGGCTGAATTTTCCTGATCTGTTCAAAACCATGTTTCAGATATTGATGAATGCCTTGAAGGTGGTTTGGGAACCTGTGGCCAAACCTGTATCAATGTTCCAGGGTCCTACATCTGCTCCTGTCAGCCCGGCTACACTTTGGATATTGACAAACGGTCTTGCTATGTGAACGGTAAGGTCATTTTCTTTTTTGATGACTAAAAAAGAGCTTTAGAGATTTAGTTAGCATTATTTTTCAAAGTGAACCATGCCCAGCTAGTTCCTACTGGACAGCAACTGGGGTGCTCTTGTTTGCTGATAGAAAAACTGCCTCTTCTACTGTGTGGGTACATGGCAAGGCCAAAAGTGGGTGCCACAGAAGAGTGATGGTGAAGAATGGGAAGTATGGTGGTGGAGAGATGAATGAACAGATGAAAACAAACAAATAAAACTAAACAACGACTTCTTGTTTAGTAGACATACTCTCCCTGTGCGCTCAGAACTGTAAACTTTCTTACCCCATCCTTACTACTTCCAGGAAAACATGGCACTACACAAGATTTTGCTACCTTTGCCTCTTTCAGTCTGTTGGTGTTGATGTCTTTCCAGTGTGTTTAGGTTCACAGTGCTGTGAAATTGTAAGCAGGAAGTCCTTATTTTTCGTTTGGTCCATTGGCAGTTTCTGAATAAACATGAGTGCTACTGTGAGTTCTTTCTCCCCCTTGCTCTGTCCTGAGTGTATAAACTGATTTTTGAATGTGTAAGATGCATTTACATTTTAAAAGTTTTTAGCCCCTCTAAGAGAAAAATATCCACAGTTATGGCCTTTGAATATCCTTCATTTTGTCCTCAACTGATGCTACCCAGGGAAAAAAATCTAGTTGGATTTTATTGATTGGTATAACCCTATATTGCATCTAGAATATGAGGTGGGAGTGCTCTGAAGTTCACCTCTCACTTCTCCACCTTGGTTTCCTGAATGTCTGGTTTTGGTTCCTGTCTGGGATATGCTTTGGATCCAGGAGTTCAGGTTTTCTTTTTCTGACTAATGTTTACCTGGGACTCTTGCTAATGCAGAGATGGGATGTGACAGGGCATGTTTCTGACCCAAGAAGTAAGTAGGAGATGTACTTGAGTCCCTGTGCACGTAGCCTTTGGGACCATGAACATAACCAAAAGTATTCTGCATAGCTCCCAAATTGGCACCAACAGGATCACTTCAGTCAGCTCCTAGAATCATCATTATTGACAGCAACACATGACTCACAAAGACCCGAGCTGGATTTTTTGTACTCCTGCCTAAACATCTCTAGCCCCTTAAATAGTATTTCTAATTTTTTTTTTAATCAAATGTTTTGTAAACTCTTCACTTCTGAACTGAAGAGAAGTGAAAACAAACATGTTACCTCACAGTGATATCTGTGCACAGGTATCTTTCAAAGAACAATCCTACCTCAATATTGGAGGACTTCAACTTTTTTTAACATTATTACTAACATTTATAGCATGAGTAGAAAGTGACTGATGGTTCAGGAGCTACTGTAATAAATAAGGAACCCTCATGCTAGGAATAAACCCTTTCGTTGGGGGTACACCAAGTGAAATACCCTCATGTTTTAAAGACAGGAAACTCTTTGGTGCAGGTGTTGTTCATTAAACCCCTGATAAAATTAAGTCCCAAATCTGACTGGTGCCTCTGCAGTCAAAGTTACATATGTTCGGTCCCTGTTCCATTTACAGCCCTCATTCATGGGTGCCTGATAAGAAATTCAGAGAGTGGAAAGGACAAAACCAAAGTATATAAATGCTCTTGGTCAACTAATTGGCAAAAATGCAGGCAGTACAGCTGTCAAATTCCTGAGATAAACCAACCTTGCTACACTTCACCATTCATTTACCATTTACATAAAGCAAGTCTTCATAGTTTAAATATTCTCACATGGGGTTGCTCAGTGCAAATAGCAGCAGAAAAAAAGGAATCACTATAAATCCTAGAAGCAGCTGTTATAACTGGGTGATAGCTTGAAAACTTGAGATACAAACCAGTCTGTTAGTATAGAAATAGGGCGCTGATCATCTTCATTGTGAACAGAAGAAAATTACGTCTTGGGTACTTGTTGGAACTTTCTTCACTTGGAGAAACCAAAATTGGTCTCATTCCTCTGCTGTGAAAGGTGTTAAATCAAACAGCTTTGCAACTGTGATGAAGGTGGAGCATCTGGCTAAAATTTGTAGAAGTGATGTCTATTGAGTTTAAAGCCTCAGGTTTCATTCTAATAGTGAAGATATTTAGTTAAAAGGTTGCAAAACTGGTCAATAAAACCAATTTAATTTTCAAAAGTATATGTGCAAGAAAACTGATGATAGTGCATCTTTGATGACATCCATCCCTGATAAATGGCGAGTTGCTTCTGCATTGCAGGAAGATCAATTCAACAAGTGATTAGACAGGCTTGAAAGCTGTCATTCTGTTGGTTCTGTATCAATAATTGCATTTCAAAGTCACTTGGTTAGAGCATTACTTGTATGCCATGATCTGTCGTTTCAGGCAACCATGTTATAAATCCCCACCATTGCCACCACAATGGGCTTTCTTTGAATTTTGTTTTAGTGGTAAATTAAAGACTAGGCTGCATACCCCCAATTTTTTATTTTTTTTTAATTAGGAACACCACCCCCACCCCCACTTCTTCTTTGTTTTGGGTTTGTGTGGTGGGGTTTTGGTAGCGGGGGAGGGGCTGCAGGGGTGGCTCCTTTGAGAAGGTGCTAGAAGCTTCCCCGGCTCCAAGTCGGACCTGCCTCTGGCCAAGGCCGAGCCCATCAGTGATGGTGGTAGCGCCTCTGGGAGAACAGATTTAAGAAGGGGAACCGGTAGTGAGTGGGGGGATTGGAATGTGAGAGGAACCCCTCTGCAGACCCCGAGGTCAGTGCAGAAGGAAGGGAGGAGGTGCGCCAGAGGAGGGGATGCCCCTGCAGCCCGTGGTGAGACGGCAGGCTGTGTCCCCCCAGCCCATGGAGGGGAGCGGGGGAGCGGATGCCCACCTGCAGCCCAGGGAGGACCCCACACCGGAGCAGGTGATGCCCCAAAGATGGCCGTGACTCCATGGGAAGGCCCGCACTGGAGCAGTCTGTGACTGAAGGACTGCACCCCGTGGAAGGGACACACGCTGGAGCAGTTCGTGAAGAACTGCAGCCCATGGGAAGGACCCATGCCAGAGAAGTTCATGGAGGACTGTCTCCTGTGGGAGTGGAGTTGAGCCAGGAAGAAGGGAGGGGAGGGGGGAAGGTGCTTTAAAATTTGGTTTTACTTCCCATTATCCTTGTTTTTTATTTGATTGGTAGTAAATTAAATTGATTTTTTTTTTCCCCAAGTTGAGTCTGGTTTTTGCCTGTGACCATAAGTGGTGGGCAATCCCTCCCTGTCCTTGTCTCGACCCACAAGCTTTTCTTTATATTTTCTCCTCCTCATCCCACCGCGGGGGAGGAGTGAGCAAGCGGCCTCCTGGTGCTTTGTTGCCAGCTGGCCTTAAACCATGGCATTTTTTAAATGAAGGCTAAAATGTGACTGGTTACATAAAAACTCCTTTCCTTGCTACACACTTGATAGACATCCATAATATTCAAATTGCCTAAATGAAAACCATTGTGCTTTGGAAATGCAGTTGAGGTTCTTTGGGCAATCTTAACCCTGCCCTGTGGCAATACCCTAAAAATAACAAAGAGGACGTGATAAAACTGGGGTAGTGTAATGTGCAGCCCCAACAGTTACGTCCTACTAATTGTACTTCCATAATTATCACCTGGTTTTAAGGCTGCATTAAGGCTATTTGGACCATCCTAGTTGCTCATCACTTTCAACCTTAATTGGATTTCTAGAGTTTGGGGAACAATTAGAACACCTTTCATTTTAACATATTTTATTTAAGTTACTGATAAGCTTTTACCCTTCACTCAGTATGAATACAGTTTTTGTCTGGAAGGAGATGTTGCTGTTGAGCTGTAGCAGTTTTAAGTACAGGTCTTTAGGTTTCCTTCAGCCTTCTGGATCACAAGAAACCTCCATTGTCTCTACCTTCTTCCTTTGCCCTGTCTTGGGATCTTCGATTTCCCTGTTTAGATAGTTAAAGTGAGACTCCAGACTGCCTCTCTGTGACAAAATCTTGCTACAGCACAATAGTTGGAAGTGGTCTTCAACTTGGTGACGCATCCATGGTATAGTTCTTCTAACCCCTGTTGGCATGCATGCAATGGTTCTTCTGACTTCCAGCCAGGCTGTAGGATTTGGGATTAGTGGTAACGACCACTGCAATCCCAGTTTCATGGCTCAGATTTTTGACCTAGCATTCAGCATTAAATGCAAAAGGACCATTACATTTATATCTTATTGGTTCTCTGTGATATGCCTAGAAAGTTATCATTAAAATATGAGAGAGATGGTTAGATCCTGAACTTTCTCTTTGGCTAGTATAATAATGATGAGAACTTAATTCAGCAAAAATGCAATGCTTATCTATTAATTGGTCTCTTTTTGTTTTCACCACACCAGACCCTGCACCATTCCTACTTTTTAGCCATGGAAATGCCATCTTTAGAATTGACACTGAGGGGACCAATCACGAAAGATTGGTGGCTGATACTGGTCAGTCAACGCTTATGGATTTTCATTATACAGAAGAGAAAGTGTATTGGGTAGACTCTGAAAGGCGACTACTTCAAAGAATTCACCTGAATGGCACAAAACGAGAGGTAAAGTAATCAGTTCTTTGGAATTCTCCAAGTTAATGGGCATAAAATCCTTTATGGAAACCACCTGCTTTTCAGGTACAATTCTGCCATTCCTGTTCATTGGTGAGCACTTCAGACTTATTTAATAGTCTTCGCTGTTGCAATAGTTATGGTCCTGAGTCTAGGCTGTTTTACTGGCATTCACAGTACATTTAGTATTTTCTGTGGATCAAGTAAAGGGGAGGAAGGAGAGGAAATTCAGGCAAACTAAAGCTTTGAAGTCAATAATGTTTCTATCAGTTTTAAATTAATCCCTGGCATTATAGAAGTTTGTCTTACAGATTACTGTAACTCAAACTGGCACAAATGGTATGAGAAGAATGTGCTTGAATTCCTACTCATTTTTTCTCAAACTTTTTATTGGTTTCTATGGTTGCAAAAATGCTTCTTTTAGCACTTCATCCGTTGTTCAGAAAAAGCGGTGCAGTTCATTGCATCTGGCAGATTAAGTAGGACAGACAGGCTGTTGTGGCTGAACTTCAATGCTGTGAGAGCCTTCTTTTGTTTGAGAGAGATTGCCAGTGTTCGTGTACCCATGTGGAGTCTTCACTGAGGTATTTTACGTTGATTTTTAAGGATCAGGGTCCAGCAAGAGTGTGTTAGGAAGTCTTCCATCTGTAACAGTACAGATCTGGGTGCTTAACGATATGCCAAATGCAAGAAGTTGTAGCTAAAAGATCAGTCCAATGTATTTCTTATGGACAACACTTTCCCCTTTCACAGGGGGTCACTCAGTTCATAAGGTGTATGTGCAAGTACAAAGACCAAATGAAAGTGATTACAGAATACAAAAGAGAAATATCTACAGGTCTGAGAGAAAATGAAACAGGCAAAGGAATGAAATGGGAACCTTCAGTCTGGCACCCTATTCCCTATATTGAAAGTCAAGTTTAGGGTAATCATTAGGATGCTTCTTGTTGTTAACTTTTTTTTTTTTTTTTTTACAGAGACTATGTTACATAGACAAAGGCATTTCGGGATTTGTTATTGACTGGATAAATCAAGACATTCTCTGGGCCAATAGACAGAAAGCAACCATAGAAGCAACAGACATGAATGGGAAGAAACGCAGAGTTCTTCTAAGAGATGTTGGTCATCCCACAAGGATTACTATTGATGCTGAGCAAAGGTAATTTTGACTAGGTTAGTAATTTCATTGAAGTGGACTCAAAATATGCAAGGTACAATGATTGTGGTTTATAGGCTGCTGGGCTAGTCTGTGCACAGTGTATTATCTACAGTCCAATACCTCCTTGAACTTTGCCAAAAGAGGATAAAAGATTAATAAGCATATAAGAGATAAATAGAGAAGTGCGTGGGAAAAAGCCCACTGAAGTCTAATGCAGAATCTATACCTCCTGGTCATCAGGGAAAATTTTGCTAGTGAGGAGAGCTGAGGGAAAAGAAGCATTGCTGGTCCTTTCTCAAAGGCAGCAGAAAGCAGGACTGGAGCAACAAGGGGAATGATGCCTGCAAATGCTGGGAGTCCCTTGTGTTGCAAACCTGGCACACACAGAATATAAATTGCTATGTTTTCTGAAAAAAGGTCTAAACTTACAGTTTTGCTCCTGTTTCCCTTGTCACTCTGTCAGTTGCTCTGAATACTGGTTCTGAATCTACTGTTGCTACTTTGTGTCACTAGTAGTTTGGCCTTCATAAAGGTGCTTCTTTCAGCTTCAAGCCATTTACGCTGAGAACCATGCTCACATAAGAGATTTGGCCTCCTCAGGAATTATCAGTATGAATTGTCACAGTGGTCTCTCCATGGTAATTTCTCTTTACTCATAAACCTCTTCCATTAAAGTTGCAAAATAAAAGCTTGAGCAGACTTTGAGATGCTTCTCTTTAGTACAGCAAAAGCATGTTTCTGTTGCCACTTCTGATTTGCAATAAAGTTGCTCAGCAGTGTGTGAAACTGTTTTAATATTAAGGCTTATGTGTCTTTTCCTAGTACATTTATACATAAACCACTAGTAGCATTACTAGTATTCATTGGAGTCTTGTCATTTGGGTAGGATTTAAAGGCCTGAACATCAGCCTATTTTTTTTTTTTTTTCCTGTTTTTTCTTTCAAATGTAGTATTTGCCAGTCTTGGAAATATTCACAAGTCCTTAAAGCCACCGTCAAATGCCACTGAAACACATGTTACTGGCATTATAAGAATATATTTGCTGAACTTAGGCAAAAGTCTGGGGAGATTCAATTGCCTATATTCACCCAGGTGTGATTCACCATGCTTAAAAGCTGTACTCATGTGCTTACAGGGAGGCCAGTAGGCCAGTGATAAACTGTAAAGAAAGTAGACTCCAAGAAGTCTGACATCATTTTTATGCCCTATGGTAATTTCCTTGTATGAAAACTCTGAGGGCTCTATTTTTAATGTAAAGTCAATTAAAACGCCCAGTATGTTTATGTGCACAGGTGTAAGCATGAACTAAATCTGATATTAACAATGTCTTCCTTCAAATGTGTGCAACTCTTAAGTAATGAAGGTCAATGTGATACCCGAATAATAAAGTTTTTCTCAAAAGATGTGTTTGGATATTAGCGGTGATAGGATTATTTTAGTAGTAATAATGTAACTATTGCTGTAAGATTGATTTGATTTTTTTTAATTGTGTTTGGAAATGCCAAAAAATAAGGATTAAAACTAAAGAAAAATAGAAGGCAAATACAGTAAAGGCTGGCAATTACTCAAGCCAGTTTCTAATCTTCATTCTTTTTCTGTCTTCCTGTTTGTTCATATCATATTCTGCCCCTTCAATGATTAGCAAAATTTTCGCATAGAGACTATAACCCTATAGCCACCTTTGTTTTTTAGTTTCCTTATCTGTAAAAAGAGAATCCTAGCATTTCTCCAAACTTCCAAAGTAGTGACATTTCCTAAATAACAGGTGCTCTAGAAATGCAAGCAGATATTAATAAAATGTTTTAAAAAGGCAGTATAAAATTGGGCTATCCTTCTGGAAACATGTTTTCACCTCTACATTAATAACCTATATAGACTATATAATGTGAGGAAAAGCTGTGACGCAGGGGCTGATTCTTCTCACTAGTTTGGTATAGTCCCTTGCCAGGGAGATCTAATCCATTTTGGGGCCTTTAACAAATTCTTAAAATAAACATAGTAAAGCTGGCTTTATGCTACATTTTTTTGTATGTATAAATTCTGCAATTTTGTGGAGACAAGGCAAAATGATGATGCTTCTTGGAATTTTTGTGCATAAGAAACCCAGGCAAAGAATCTAAACCCAAACATTAAAAAATAAAATATACATAAATGAGGGATAACTTGCCATTTTGGAAGAACTGTTGTTAACCTTAGTCACATCGGTAAATCTGGGGTCTGATCCATGAATAACTTGACATATAAGTAGTTTCAGTGCATAACTGTTTTGAGTATTGGAGCTGTATTTTGACTGTGTCTTAATTTAATAACAGCATAGTCTGTCTGCTATAACCAGCAGGAAGGTAGAAAGAAATGAGAACAATCATAGAAATGGTATTTTTAAGTTAAGCACTTAAGTGATGTGCTCAACTAGTTTCTGGAGATAGATTCTTCCCAGAGGCAGAGGGCAATGTGGATCTGCCTCAAAGACATGCCTTTCTCCAAGTTTGCAGGAGTTATCCGTAGATTTGAGAGGTTATTCCAGATTCCTTCTCTGACTGCATGGCCAAACAAAGGAGAGGGACAGACAATAGCGCTTCATGGTTAAGCTGAGCTGATTCCTGCTTGACCTACCTGAGAGAAATTTCTAGTATCTCATTGCTTCCTTGAACAGTCATATAGTCTCTGATAGAAATTTATTAAAATAAGAAAAAAACTGTAACAAAACTTCAGTGGTAACATTGCTTCTGTGAAACAGACAACACTTTGTTGTCAAAAATTATTTCCATTCTTCAAAGAGCTATGTTAAGTGGAGATGTCTGGGGGGCTTTCCTGAAATAGGTGAGTATGTATTAAGTCCCTTGCTTTATTATTAATTTTGGTTCTGAAAGCAGTGTGGTAAGACTGAAAAATTCTGTATATAGGAACAACTAAACAAGGAGTGTGTAGCAGTGATGTGATCTTGCAAATGTGGGGTTTGTTTTTTGGTTTTGTTGTTCTTTTTTTTTTTCCAAAACATACCTCTCTTGCCTGCAGGCTATTATTTTGGTCTTCAGATGGTACAGTTTCCAGCATACACCGAGTGTCCATCAGTGGAAGTGATGTGAGAAATGTTTTAAGAACCACAGTAAAAATAAAGGCCATCTCACTAGATCTGGTTGACACGAGGATCTACTGGATCCAACATGGCCACGGGAAAGAGATTTCCCATATTGGATCGTGCAACTATGATGGCGGAGCTGTTCGTTTGCTCAAAAATTCTGCCCGGTGAGTTTTCCTGAGCTTGTCAGAAATGAAATGCTCATTTCCTGGGGATGCAGTTAAGCTCTCTTCCTCATTGTCCCTTTTATTTTGTCAGTTCATAACACAATAAGGAGTATAAAGTGTAGTGCAAATGGCCTGTAACTGTAAATCTGAAACTACTGATAGAAAAATGGAAAAAAGTCACTGTTGTGAGGATAATACTGCCACTCAGTACTCTCCATCCTCCAAGCTTTTCAGCAAATGATAACTACTTAATCCGTAGAAATCCTCTCTGAGTGTTTATCAGTGGCCTTTTTCTGCAGACAGAGAAGCCAAAAGCAGAGATTAAATGATTTGTCCAAGGTCACAGTGGGTGAGCTCAGGTGTCTGAGCTGTACTCAAGAGACTGAGCTAGATCAGGTCTTTCCCATTCTCCTCTAAGCCTGTTGTCCTCCTGCGCTGCCAGGAGGAGAGGCTCAGGCCCGCGCTCAGGCTCTCCAAGCGTCAGCAGATGTGGCGAAAACTGTCCTACGCAACAGACTTGCTCCCCTCTGATCCCCGGTGCCGGGGCTAAGCACAGGGGGCTATTAGACTCCTGTGCTTTTGGATGCCTTTAATATTTGGCCTTCATGCTTTGCAGTGATACAGATGTTCTGTGGCAGGTGTGTTTTCAGCAAGGTGCTCAGCACTGCAGTTTCTGTGTCGGTATGGCTGGATCAGCATATGTGTAATAGGGATTGCCAACGGCAAAATGAGAAAAAGACGTGGTTTCGCCAGCCTCCTGCTTTAAATATGCAGCACACCATTTGCATATGATGAACACAAAGCTGGTTTCTCCCTATGTTGCCAGCTGTCACATTGGATTTTTCTCTACCCTTTCTCCTTCAAGTTGGCTGGTGTTCACTAGGATATCAACACTTTCCCTTTGAGCCTGGATGATGTAGATTCTCCTTTTTCTACCTGGAATACGTACTGGAGAGTGGAGGCCCAAAATCCCTCTTTCAGTATTTTTCTGCTTTCCCTCTTATTTAAAACTGGACCCTTCTGTGGTTCCTGCTGGCTGCTATAACTGACCAGCAAATGGAAAATAAATTCCTGTGATAGGAGAAGCAGCAAGATGGATTTTAGGAACGTCCTACTCCTTCATCTCCACCCTAATTTCCTGGGACAGGCAGAAGTGTCAGAGCAGGCACTGGAAATTGGGAAATGGGAGAATTTATCTGGCCTACATCCTTTAACAAAGCAAGTGTCCATTTTAGTTGCTGGGTTCTCCAGAAGCAGGGTGATACCTAGGCTTTCTCTGTCATTTGAGTCAGTCCTGAACAACAGGACCTGTTGTACACAGGACAATATAACCTGTGAGAAATGCAGGTTATCCATTTTGCATCTATTTCTTGCAAATCTGCAGGATTCTGGGTGGTGGATTATATGGGAATGTCTCTGACACCTCATCTGATTCTCATATATACAAGATAATATAAGATATATAAGAATACAAAGGTTATTTACAGTGAACTTGACTGAACTAGATGCTCAGAAAATGTATGGCTGAGTAAATATATAGGGATCATGTAATGTGCCACTTTGTGTTATCTTCTCTTTGTTGTAGACATCAATTGCTTGGTATGTCTCTCTTTGCTGAGCACCTGTACTATTCAGAGTTGAAATCTGGTATGATATGGAGAGCCAACAAGTATACTGGAAAGGTTGTAGTCACAATTAGCCTGAAGCCATCATTTTTTCCGCCAGTGGAGATAAAAGTTGTACATCCATTTAAACAGCCAGGTGCAAGAACAGATTCTCAGGATTTTGGTAAGTAAACTGTAATGATACAGTTGTATGTGTGAGAATAATAATGTCATACACTCTGATTTTTCACAATAATAATTTTCTTTGGCAAAATTCCAGGCCTCGGTGAAGTCAGTGTGCTGGTTGGCAGCCGGCTGAATGTGAGCCAGCAGTGTGCCCAGGTGGCCAAGGAGGCCAACGGCATCCTGGTCTGTATCAGAAATAGTGTGGCCAGCAGGAGCAGGGAGGTGATTGTTCCCCTGTACTGGGCACTGGTGAGGCTGCACCTCGAGTACTGTGTTCAGTTTTGGGCCCCTCACTACAGGAAAGACATTGAGGTGCTGGAACGTGTCCAGAGAAGGGCAACGAAACCGGTGAAGGATCTGGAGCACAAGTCCTATGAGGAGCGGCTGAGGGAGCTGGGGCTGTTTAGTCTGGAGAAAAGGAGGCTGAGGGGAGACCTTATCACTCTCTACAACTACCTGAAGGGGGGTTGTAGTGAGGTGGGTGCTGGTCTCTTCTGTCAGGTGGGTGGAGACAGGACAAGAGGAAATGGCCTCAAGTTGAGGCAAGGGAGATTTAGGTTAGATATTAGGAAAATTTTTTTTACTGAGAGGGTTGTCAGGCATTGGAACAGGCTGACCAGGGAAGTGGTTGAGTCACCATCCCTGGAGGTATTCAAAAAGCACGTAGACAGGGTACTCCAGAACATGGTTTAGTGGGCATGGATGATGGTTGGACTCAATGATTTTGAAGGTCTTTTCCAACCTAAATGATTCTATGATTCTATCATTCTAAGTTCAAGGAAGAAGTTTCCTTTAACTGCAGTGATCCACAGTTCCAGCTGGTGTGTGTAACTCCAGCTGGAGTGTCAGGCTGGAAGTGTGCTGAGCATGAACTTCTCATTTCATTAATCTGGATATACATGCCGATAAATGTGATTTTTCTCCTTCTCTTCCCTTTGTTTACACAAAGATGTTTTTATACTTTCCTGCTAAATGCACAAAAGCATACAGCTTTTTAATCCTTCATGTAGATTATCTTCATCAAGTGTCTGCTCCCTTCTGGAAGTTTTATTCTAATCTGCATCCAAACACCTCTGATGATTAGGGCACTGAAGGTTTTTAAGTGCATAGTATGTCCTACAAGTGATACTGTGGATGTCTCGTCTTTGCTGTGATATGGCTGGATGATGAGTCAGGCTATTTTAGACAGACTTGAAGTTACCATAACAACTATGAAATAAGAGCCTTGGGTCTCTTTAATTGATATCCGTTGCAGCCTACAGTATGAGGTGGTCATGTCACTGCCTTTCACTGTGGATCAGAAAAAGAAGGTAGTTGATTATGGATAGCTTACCCTCCTTGAGGATTCCTGCTGAGGCAGTAGGAAGTGGAGGGTGTCCAGGGAAATAATATATTGTTCTCTGATCTCTGGAAAGCAGACATAGAGTATTCTTGCTTTAATGGAACAGCTTTGTCACCAGTTTGCTTGGGTATGAACAACTGACCAAACAACATAGAGGCATTTTTGTGTCAAGCAATGGTTGCAGAACCTCCAAGGGAAGATGGCCGTGGGTTCCCAGAGGTATAGGTAGTATACAGACATGAGGAGAAAGTAGTGTTTGTTCATATGAGCAAAAATGAAACTGTAAATATCTACTATAAAAGAGGCTTTGTCTTTCTTCATGCCAACCAACAGCTTTTTATGGTACCATGCTGTCTCTTCTTCCTGAAGTCTGGTCTGAGTGGGAAAATCAAAATCTTCAAGGGAACTTTCTCCTTCAAATGCTTTGTTTGCAGTGCAAAGAGCTGTTGAGATGCAGAAGAGAAAGTGTTCCTGGAAATCAAGCTTATAGTTGTAAATGCAGGGACCCTCCATTCAGAGATAATACCTGTTCTGTGCTTCCTTTGAGGAAAATGGTCATCCTGGCAAATGGAAGCACTTTTTTTCAACGGACATGTTTGGTGCTCTCATACAGAGTAACTAGGGAAGGATACGTTTGTGGTACAGACACTGTGGCATGTCCACACATCTCAGGGTTGTTACAATGAGATTTGGAAGGTCTCATGAGGCCTCCTTGGGTGTCTGTTACCATGTCTGCATATGCATGAAGTTGGAGAGGAAGAAACAATGACCAAGAAAGGTAGTTCATGACAGTGGTCTCCTGAATCTCAGGGGCTATTGGTCGTGTTACATATGTCCTCTCCACGAGAGTGTGTAGCACAATTTCATCGACTATGGACGCTTAGCTTTTATTCTTCTCTCAGAAGATTAACTCCACTTCTTCCACAATAACATGCTGCTTTCCAGTCTTTCCCTTTCTGTTGGAAAGAGGGTTTCCCCACCTTTATTAATAAATAAACTACCAGTGTTTTTAAATGTCTTGCAGTATATACCCCGGTATTTCCAACATGTTTAGTAAATTTTTGTATGGCAGTAAGTGCTGTCAGCAGTAGGCCTTTTTTTATTCCAAATACCTTCTTGTAAAAATGTCTGGGAAGTGATGGAGTAGAAAGAAGCTTAACAGGCTGAATCCAGATGAACCTTTTGGACTTTACATATATGTTGCTTGGCTTATCCAGTGCAAGAACTGGGATGAAAGCAGGACTAATGAGCCTGGAGTACAAATGAGATTTATAGCTGCTCTTACAACAGAGAAACATGGAGATAAAAGCATACCTAGACTAATTGGATGCTCTGTAGAAGCTAAAAAAGTGTATGTTGCAATGTAGTGTCAGCCGTGAATTATCAGGCTTTCTTTAAAGCAGATAGCAAGTGAGTTCCTTCAGTTGAAAAGGGAACTGATGAGAAGTGCTCAACTAACATGATCTGATTTTTTACTGGAATTTGGATTATTTACTTTACTACTTAAATTCCTTATGTCCCTTCTTCCCTTTCTCTTTTGAAAGACTTTCCTGGATTGGTCAGGGCCAATAAGTAGAGAGAAGAGCATTAATTCAGCTAGGGGGTTGCTATAACCCCACACAACAACTTTAGTACAGTAATATCTGGAAGAGGGCCTCTAATTTACCTCAATTCTTTTTGACAGCTAACCCTTGATTTGATGACAGTATGTGTATTTATAAATGCCTGCTGGAATGTTCTTTAGACTTTTATTAATGGCTCATAAAATATGTTCATTACCTTAAAATCTCAAAGACTGACTCTGGAATTTTTTGGAAGTATCTTCTCTGACAGATTAATGATATTCAGTACACTCAGGATATTTTATTGGAGGAATTATGTTATGTTTCTTTCCAGTGTAAGATACCAACATCAGGCTATTATCTGAGAACACCCATTTCCATAGAAGAGAGGTGATGGAAGGGAAAAAACCAAACCACAAAAAACAAACTAGAAAGTATCGTTCATAATCGTTGTTTTTCCAGAAAAGATTACCTTTAAAACTTCATGATTCATAATTTAGTCACCATTCGCTTTAAATTTTGAAATATGATTATTTTTTTTACGTATTGATTTGGCAATATCGAGTTCTAATAATTATTCAGTTAAAAAAGAATATCTTCTTGAGATTGCCCAGATGGCAAAATTATTGCTTCTGTTATTTGTCCTGTAATTTCTGGTTGTCTTAGGTCTCATTAGACCAATAATGGTACAAGCAAGGGGCAGAAAATCAGCACCAGTGATAAGCATTAGATGCAGCCTTGAATGTGGTCTTGTTTCTGGTTTGTATTGTTTTGTGATTGCATGTACTTGCACTTTTGTCATTCTAATGAGTTCTGTATTTGAAGATTAGACACCCCACTACTATATGTTCCTGATTCAGTTGCAGGAGGGACAAAGATTAAGGGTCAAGTCCAAAACCAGTTCTACAAAAAGAGAGGCTCAACTAAAACTATGTAAAATTCAAGTCTCTCAAAAGTTAACATGCTTAATAAGATAGATAATATCCACCTAGTCATGCATTCATCATTTTTCATTCACTGATACAACTTCTGTCACAGAAGAATTAATCAGTTTGACCCAAATAAGTACAATGTTGATGATTTCAGCCAAGCTGAAGTGTCTGTCTGGGAAATTATTTCAGTCTTTTATAGATATGATTTGTCATTCCACCAAATAGCCAGCATTTTCTCTGTTGTGGCTAGCAGAAGACTAAATGTCAAATTTAAATATTATGCTACTTTCCATCTCTTGGAATTTGGAAGGTGAATTGGAAACAGCACAAGAACATTGTTCACACACAAATTTCTTTGCCTGTATGAGCCCCTGTTCTCTTATGCGTTACACAGACAGCACAGGGCAAAGACAATATTGTGTGTGGGTGGCTGCATACCCACATTCAGTAGCAGCAGTTCAGCTATTCTTAGCTTGGGAAAGGGGCAAACAACCCCAGAAGAAGATTAGGAAGATTAAAACAAAAATAATAGTTTGGGAGGCAGAAATAACACCATAAGCACCAGCTCTAAAAGATAGCTGAGCACAGACACCCTGCAAATTGTTCCCATGAAAAAGGATACGTGGATACCTGTTTGCCTTTTTCAGTGAAGCAGCAGAAGGAGGAAGGCTTCTGGGGGTCTGTTGGGTACTTTTTTCTGCTTCCTTTGAAGAAACTTTGAGCATATCTTGGACATCAGAAACATCCCGAGTTTTAAATCTGAGTTCAAGATTTATAACACTTGTATTTCTTATAGTCAGAAACCAGGATCCACTCCAGTACAAAGATTCTCTAGACTGTGCTGAGACTTCTTGTCCAAATGAAACATATGGTCATTATGATCTGTCCAGCTATTTTTTTTGTTAAATAATGTGAGACTTGAGCACTGCTTTGTGCTAATAATTTTCAGTCTTCGTATACTCTCTCTCTTTTAAAATCTCTCTTCTCTCTCTTTTTGCGTGTGTGCTGTCTCTCTGTTGCTCTCTTCTTTCTGAGTGTTTTACAGAGCCTGGTAATGTAATACTGTGCAGGACTGGTGGCATACAAAGCCTGTTATGCAGGGTTTTCCCTTTCATAGTGACTATAGGTATGCACCCAAACCAAACCGTCCCCTACTTCAGGCTCTCTCTAGATATGCTTATGCTGACACAGAGCTAGAAATTATCATTTGCACAGACCTACTCTTAAGCTTCCAAGTATTTTCTTTTTTTTTTTTAGTGACTTTTTAGCCTGATTTTACCAATAGAAAACAATAGAAGTTATTTCTATTAATAAGAAGTTCCTCGGGTTGAGCAAGTAGCTGTTGAGAAGTAGACACATCACTTTGCTCAGAATAGTTTCTCCTTGAAGGTTGGTATGGTAAGAACCCCATTATGTTTACACTATATTTGTTCTTCCAGAAAAAGGAACCTGTGACTTGAACAAAGAAAAGTGCAGAAGAAGAATCTGCAGGCCAGACTCAAGGACTCATCGGTGTAAATGTTCTAGTGGCTTTATTTTAAGTCGTAATAAACAGTTCTGTGAAGGTAATACATGAATCTCCCACCAGCTTTATTCCATCAGATGAAAAAATTCTTCTGTTCTTTTACTTTACTCATATTTTATGAAAAAACACTCTGAGGTCTTAAAAATTCTAGTTGTGCCATTTCAGTTTTGTGTCCTTCCATGTTCTGAAATAGTCTAAAAGGAGACCTATGAAAGTGCCACAAGTGCTATTCTTGCAAGAAATTTTGGTCTTAGCCTGAGTAGTTAAAGGAGTGTCAGATAAGTAGACATGCTTATGGTTGCTAATTTAATTTTTATTTAAAAATTAAAACAGATATATCACCAAAGGTGAAACATTGAAAAATCCTGCAACAAGATGGCTGTCTTAAGTCCCACTTTCAAAAAAGACACAAATTTTTACCATGCTTCTAAATGTTTTGATCTGGATTGTTTTAATAAAAATCTAACATTACTATCAATAGTAGCTAACATATCACTTTTAGAAGCATCTTTTTCACTATGTAACAAGATTTGAAAAGACATAAAGGCATCAAAATTTCTAGCTTACAGGATTTACAGACCTGCCTGAGGAGCAGCCATCCAGTTCTCAGGAAATTCACCAGGATTGCTTTCTGAATTTCATCTTCTAAACCACTTCTGTATTTTGAGAATTTTACTTAAGTCATGTTGGAGCCAAATTTTTTAAAAGAATTTTTTGTCTGAAGAAAGTGTCTAATGTAAATTTTTTGGGTGGACACAGGATTTAACTGGCACTGGAAATCTGTATGAGAAGGCATACTTCTGAAAGTCCTCTAGGCATCTATGCTGGACACATGCAGCCTGAGTAGGTTTTGCTAGAAGGTTTTTAAATTTTATTTGAATAAGGTCTGCAAACCTGCTTTTTTATCATTCATTAGGGCCAACGTATTTTTGTAAAATGAATGAGAAAAAGAGGTCCTTCTTGAAGACTGTTGGTTTGTTTCATTAATCAAATTCCCTCACACTGGCTGATGACATTATTCTGACAGACCAAGTGCTTCTTTTGGCAGATATCAATGAGTGTGGCTTCTGGAATCATGGCTGTACTTTGGGCTGTGTGAACATCCCTGGTTCCTATTACTGCACCTGCCCGAGAGGTTTTGTTCTGCTGCCTGATAGAAAAACATGTCATGGTAAGTAGCAGTAATACATAAACACTTTGAGTATCATATTGGAGAGAGTCCTCATTTAACATCGGAACTGCTGAAAGTTTTGTGTGTTGCATTGCTTGCTTCTGATCCCTTATTATGTAAGTAGGATCAGCTTAAACTGAGTGAACCAAGTTCAGATGTCATGTTTAAGGAAGTATAAGTTACACGTGAGTAACCAAGTGTGAGCCTCCTCAAAAAAAAAAGAGTAGGTCTCCAGAGAGACCTCTTTGCTCAGATTAGGCTCTGTGGCACGTTCCAGGTAGATAAGCACTTATACCTTTTTAAATGTGGTTTCTGAATTTGGCTCACTCTGGCTATCCTGCATAAGAATTTGCACAGTCTCTGAATGAGCAGCTTACAGCATCATCTTTTTTTCTCTTCAGATCAGGGTTGATAGCATTGCTAATGTGCGTGACATTAATGAAATTAAATGCATGTGCATCAGTTTACAATAAATAAGACACATGGAAGTACTCATAAAGTTGTTTATTCTGGGGATCTGCTGCACCTGTGGGTTTTTTTTGCTTTTATCAATTAAATTGTGTATGAGAAGTATGCCTGAGAGAACTTATCCATATAACATAGGTACATAAAGCAGAAAGCTCTCTGAAGCTGCATAAATGTGAATAAACTAAATGCAGAGAACACAGAGAAACGTGGGGAAAAAACAAAGATCTGTCTGTCAGTAAGCTTCAAGGACCATATTTTAGTCACAGTAGGAGTCAGAGGTGAACTTTTTTTTTCTCCCTTTATGCAGCACTGCGTATATTCAGCCTACAAATGAATTAAGCCTTTTGAAAGTAAGTCTAGAACATAAAATGTGAAATGCATCCAAGTTTTGAGGTCTTGGGATATTCCCAGTCACTTTTCTATTTCATAATGAAGTGGAATTTAGGCATAGGCAAAGGTCCTTCTACCTTGTTTCCATGGAAATAAAACATTGGTATATGCCCCAAGTAGAAGTGCCAGTGCACACCAATGAGTTCAGTCTGGATCACAGCAGGATCAGGACGTAGGGTACATTAAATATCACTACTAGAGAGTAAATGTAGCTGTAGAGACTAACAGACTCTAGCAGTCAATTTATTTTAGACCTCTAAGAGTCACTTGTCCCTCTCTATTAAGAGGGAGCCAGGAGCAGGATTCAGTGACACAAACATGGGGGTCCAGGCTGTGTGTGACAGCTGGAGAAGGCAGCCAGATGTGACAGAAGACTTATGGGAGACCTGCAGCCAGAGGCTATTGGGAGGTGGGATATCCTTTTGTGTCCAAAACAACACTTAGACACTGTGCAACTCAGTCCTACTCTGGATGACTAGCTTGAACTATATGCCTACATTTTGAGTGGCTCAAATTAGATAGAAAATAATGTTTTTCTAACACAGGCTAGGGATGCAGCATGGACAGTATAACTCCTTAACTACTGCAGCACAAGGCAGATATGTCACCAACTGTGCAACTTGAGAGAAAGAGAGATGCAAGGTGAGAAGTCCACATGCTGACCGGACATTTTGATGCTCTCTCCTCCAAGTCCTTTACGAAGCTCTTCATTTAAAGCCACAAGCTCTGGTCAGAAAGAAACATGAGAACAGTTTCTTGACCCTCTTCACTGTGCTTAAGTGGTTAGAACAATCCAGTCCAGAGTGCAGTTGCCCTGGAGAAGCAATATTTGCAACAGCTATGTACCATTTAAGCTGGTGTATGCAGCTGATTCAAAGAAGCAGCTGTGGGAAACTCGCATTAGTTCCAGTCTTCCAGCAGATGTTGCCATATGGCACTAGAATTGGCGTAAAGAGATGCAGCACTGCAATACAGAAGGTGGAAGGAGCATATCCTGTGAAACTGCATTAAAGAAATGCTCACAAAAATGTTGGGGCTCCAACAATTATAATGGAAAGTAAAGGAAAGCTATTTCCAGGTCCTCAGATGGTTTTGCCCCTACAGCTTCAAAAATTGCTGCTAAAGAACATAGCTTTATTTCTGGAAAGTTCATCTCCTGTTTTCATTGATTCTACCTCTGTTACCCTTGGAGTTGTAGGAAAGTAGTCTTTCCTCATTCTCTTTTTGTTTTATACTTATTCTTTCAGTATAACTTCCTTGTAGTTTTCAAAACCAGATCTATTTTTGATGAAATGTAAAAAAGAAAGTTTAAAAAATTATTTCTATTTTGATAACATGTCTTCATACAATTTTGGAAAATTTAAAGCTGATCAGTATAATGGCTTCAGGACCCAGCAATTTTGGCTTTCTCCTTTGCTATAATTACAAGAGGGTGGGAAAAAACAACTTTGGAAAAAAAACAAAAAAAAACCCAGAAAGACCACAGAAGTGTTGTACTCTCAACATCACACTTCTATTTTTTTCTTTTTTCTTTCTTTTTCCTTTTTTTCTTTTTCTTTTGCTATTTAAGAAAGATTTTTTTTTCCTCTTTAAATTACTGTAGAGCTAATTTCCTGTACAAGTAACGACACCGAATGTAGCCATGGTTGCCTTCAAACATCTGAAGGGCCTGTTTGCTTTTGTCCTGAAGGATCTGTACTCAAAGTGGATGGCAAAGCATGCACAGGTAAGTAACATTTTTTCTAGCTGTGGTGACTCCCAAACTCTGTTTATTCTTGGCACTGAGAGCCAGAAGTGAATAAAGGCATTTTACACTCATTTTGCACAGCTGTAAATGATTGGACAAGATAGGAGGCAATGGAATGTCAGGTGCTTTGAGTGCCGAGATGAGCAGTATTCATCTTCATTTTTAATAGATGTTTCTTAGCAGCAACATCCAATGTTTGGAAGCCAAATTCTTTTGTTGTCAGCACAGATCAAGGCATCTCCCACATGTTTGTTGCAAGAGACATCTAAAATTTATATTTGAGGGGAAATGTAGATACAAAATTGGGGCTTGGGTGAAATCTGAAGATGACTTTATTGACATTGTGCAACCCAGGTTCAGAGTCACTCTAACTTACAGCAATTTCATCTAATTACCCACAAATGTAATTTTTGCAGTCAGAATATTTGAAGCTGCTACACCCACTAATTTGTCATTCCCCATTCCAGCAAGATTTCCAAATTCAGGGACCTGTAGCTTTTCAGCTGTATCTTTTCAGTCTTAGGGATCCATTAATGCCAGACTTAAACCTTGAAAAATCCCCTTCCCTTTTACATCCCTTAAATATTGTGGACTGTACTGTATACGTAGATTCAGTCACTGTTGCTGTTTTGTTAAGGACACTCCACTGAGTAAGCTCAGGTTGGCATTGAGGCTATAACCATTGTACAGCCCCAAGAAGAAAGAATTGTTTCTTTTTGTATGAAATCTTGGTTTGTTGTATTAGAAAGTAGCAATTCACCATCCTAGCCCAATTAACTTCTGGGGAGACAACGACATTAATTTGCTGTTTCTTTGCATGGAGTGCAGAGTGTGATAAAATTTGTTACTCTATTGTAAATGGGAGGAGACTTGCATGGGAGAAAGAGTTCTCTGAAATAAGAACACATGGAAGCCTTCTTCGTATAGACCATCCCCCCATCTTCTGTTGTGAATTTTCAGGAAAAACTCTGGAAGAAGTTACTACTAATTTGCTTTCACTTCCTTAGACTTCTGCTTTCAGCAGGAGGCCTTTCAGTAAATCTGTCAGTCACTGAGATGCTTTGCAGTGTAAAAATCCCAAGCAGAGTGAATCATTCTTTTGCTCATACCTCTGATTTTGTTGTATTTTTTTTCTTAGAATGGCGAAGTTAAATTTTTCAAATGCTCTGTTTAAGGTTGCACATCTCCAGATAATGGTGGCTGTAGTCAGATATGTTCTTCTTTAAGCCCATCCTCCTGGGAGTGTTCTTGTTTTCCTGGATATAAGCTTCAGCGAGACAGAAAGCACTGCACTGCTATAGGTCAGTATCTTGGTATGCCTCCATATTTCTGCCAATATAAGCAAAAACATTTGAGAGTCCTTTAAAGTGGATTGCATAACTGGGATCCATTTTTGCACTGGTTTTACGTTATTTTGTGAAACTTGGGAAGTATTAGTTGTTTAGAACAATAACCTATTTTGGAAATATACCAGAACAAGTACCAGTATATGGTTCACTCTCCCTCATAGAAGATTCAGTCTATTATCCAACTTCTGCATTTCACACTGGGCTCCTGTACTGCGGACATCGATCTGCCAGTATTCAGGTTTTTGTGCCTTCATATAAATGTGGGTGTAGTTTCTGCCCAGTGGTACAGAATTGGGGTTGAGGTGTCTACATTTGGAGAACAGGGCAGGGAATAGTCTGTTGAAGGACCTTCCCTACAAGGGTATTTCTCCCCCACTGGCCCCAGGAAGCCCAGGTATTTGATGTGCATGTTTGGATTCCAGGCTCTTCTGTTTCGTCTGAAAAAAGGGCAGACCGTGGAGAGCAGCAAGGTATAACCAATTGCATGAGAGAAAGGAGGAGAAAGAAGTTTGTGATTTGTTTCAGGAATAAAGGAAAAGCTTTATTTTTTGGAGGACAACATTTTTCTTGCTTTTACTGTGAAAGGCTTCTCATGCGCAGAAGTCAAGTATTCTGGCATTTATGGTGATGCTGTGATTGTCTTGAGGCTAAGTCACTCAGTGTGAAATGCAGTGGGGCTAGTGACTGCCTTTATCACAAATTTTGTGGCTGATCTTGGGCAAGGCACTGATGCTGGAAACCTATATTCATGTTTATCTTTAATTTCTGAGGCAAGTGGAATGTAGGACAAGGGCCTTAATTTCTTCGTGCTTCCCTTCCTCATTTTGTCTTCTACCATTACTTACTAACAATGTTAGCTAGGTGGTAATGCAGGCTAGGGATCGCTTTGAACCTAGTGGAATTAACATATGTGCAAATTTTCATCAACAGGTCCTAAGCCATTTTTGTTATTTGCAAATGGCCAAGATATCCGCCAGATCAGTTTTGATGGAACAGATTATGCAAGTTTACTTGACTGGCAGATGGGAGTAGTCTTAGCACTGGACTCTGACCCGGTGGAAAATAAGGTAAGGCATTAAAAATGAGAGGATTTTGAAGTGTCGCAAGGACAAATGGATTGGACTTTCATGTGCCTTAACCCTTCTGCTCTCAGTGATCTAGATTACAAGTTGTGCTTCTTGTTATTCTGTTGCCTGTCCAGGAGCACAACTGGTACAGGATGCCAAACACTAGTGAAGAGTTTCATCCTTTACTTACCAATTGAATGTGCTTTGTACATTGACATGGCTAATTCACAGAGAATTTGGATTTCTAAATTCATGTCAGGCATGATTTCAGTTTCAAAGAACTTTTGTGTGATTGATAGTTTTCTCCCTTAAAATTTCAGTACTATTTTCTGGAAATATTTTGTGGGTTTTTTTTTCACTGGGTAGCTGTAAAAGCAACAGTATCTTTTTTTTCTGTACAGCTACATCCCACGAGTCCTACTAAATGTACGAGTAATCTTAACAAGAATTACTTCCCATGTCCTGACATTGTTGAACAAAACTGCTGAACACTCGCTGGGTTTATTGCTCTTACAAATTGTATTCCTTATATTACCATACATTGCTGTTGGAAACGGGAGTCACCTCTGCATGAAGAGCTGTTTGTCTGTGTGGCCGCATCCCAGTGCCCTGCCCCTTGCCTGCAGATTTGGGAAGAATAGGAGTTCAGCTGTGCTTTGCTAAACCTTCTGTGGCAGATAGTTATTTTTTCCCATGGTGAGACTTATTTACACTGTAAAAGTGTTAAGAAAGATGCTGGATGGTGCAGTGAAAGCTGATGAGGAGCCCGGTTAAGTTGCTGGAAACATCTCGAGGCCTGGACGAACACAGCTAAACAAATGCGAACGTTAACAGACCTGTGTTACAGGAGGATCATTTCAGGCGCTGCTGGAACATCGCCACTTGCTCCTGAAATAGGGCCCTGCTGGGGAACTAGCAGTTGTTCCGTGCTCTGCTGAACGCAGATCAGCTGCGCCGGTGAGGCCGGGTGTGCAGCCTTGTTCCGCTTGTGCAGGGAGCTCTGCACGCCGGCGGGGTCGGCAGCGCGCGGGAGAGGAGACGTGCACTGGGCCAGCCAGGCTGCAGCAGCCTGGTCCTGGTGGCACGGAACTGAGGTGCAAGGCAAATTAGCTCAGCATCGCTCTGTGCTCCCGTGGTAATTGAATTAGCTGGTTTAATGCTAGAGGCCTCCCTCCTGCTTTGTTTGGCCTCGTGTTTAGCATCAAAACTAAGTTATTTGTTTTGTTGCTACCGTTTGCCAAGAAAGCCTCGGCATTGCTTTGCATATTGTTCTGCCATACAATGTTTGGCTCCTTCTGGATATCAAATGCAAGACAATTTTTTTTTCCTCATTCTTGGAAAACACAAACCTAGTTTCCCCACCAGCAGAGAACTTTTATGTTGATCCAAAACTGAGAAGCCTCTTCTGGAAATGTCAGAGCCTTACAGAATAGACACCTGGTAAAAAATTAAGGTAAGTGCAGACTGAAAGAGGAAAAAAAAATAGAAGAAAATTATATAACTCCTCTTCCCTTCCCAGCTCCTTGGCACACATACACTACTCCTCTATTCTCCCTGCTCAGCCCGTTTTAAAATGAGCAGCCAGTGAAATGATAACATACTTCTTTTTGCCTGCGCCTACTCTTGCTTCCTCAGCTGTGCTTCATGTGAGGTAGCTGCTTGCCGAAACAAAACCGCAGGATATTCAGAGGGCTGTATATAGGGCAACAAGGATTTACGGCTAAGCACAAGCTGCCTGTAGAAGTCATCCTGGTTGAAGGATAAGTGCCTTTTTATTTGATCAGGGATCACAGGTTACCTGTGCAGCTTTTTGTGAATAAGCAGTTCAGGGAACTTTCAAGATGAAAAAGTTATTTTAGAAGTGGAACTATTAGACAAGGGAAATAGAGCAGAAAGTGAGATGGGAACTAATAACACCTCATCTGTTATTTCTTCACAGATTTACTTTGCCCACACCGCCTTGAAATGGATAGAACGAGCTAATCTGGATGGCTCAAATCGTGAAAAAGTTATTCATGAAGCTATAGATATACCCGAAGGCCTTGCTGTGGACTGGATTAACCGTAAATTGTATTGGACAGACAGAGGGTACATGCTCCATAGTGCATTTATGTTGAAGCATGCGATAAAATATTTGGAATAAATGACTGTTGGTACAGAAATAGCTGATATATCATCCTAAATTCAGTAACACTTCACATTCTGATTGGGTAGCTGTAATCTCAAGTATATACAGTTGGAAGGTTCTTTAAAACTGAAACACTGGAAGTTCACTTTGAGTCTGCTATTGTATTTTTATCTTCGTCTTTCCAAGAAGCAAGGGTTTGGATTCAGTTGCAAGGAATCTAAAGCACGTACTGCATATATACATATACGTATGTGCACATGCGCATGTGAATATATATATGTCTACATTTCTATTTATATACATACACTGCATGTGTGTATATATACATATATCTTTATATCTTTTTATATATATACACACACATATATATATTAAAAAAAAAAAAGTATTACTGTACTGAGTATGTCTTGGGCAGAAGTCAGCATTGTTGACAGCTAGAATCATGCCTATTTAAGCTAATGGAGAGTCTTTGTCAATTATCTCTAATAAAAGAGGAATGACCACTGGCAGACAATATTACTTCACATTTCAGCTAATATCTAACCTTACATGCAGAGAGAAACAAAACTGACCTTTGGTGAAAAGGCAGTGTCAAATCAGAACACATAATGAAGACTCCTTGAGAGTGGTCATGATGTTTCAGTGTGACCGGTAATTTATTAGTCAATAAAAAGTGGGTTTGAATGCCCAGATCACCTTCTTTCTCCCTTTTAAATACGCTGCTAGTCCACTTCCTCGTTATTAGGTACAATCTTGTCTACATGATTGCACTCCTGTATAAATATGCCAGTGTTTCTTGTGAAACGGGAAATTGTGGTGCTCGACTCTGTAGGACAAGAGTCAAGGGTGAAGCTGTGAATTTGTATCTGCCACTTCCTTCTCACACTCACTGCATTTACCTGTTTGTACTCCACGTTTGCATGAATATATTTCTCCTCCCATCTTCATGTGGCCTTTCTTTGCAGGTTCAGATAAGCATGGAAGGCTGTAGGCTTGCGTTCAGGTAGAGGCTGATACTTGTTTGGCAAGGTGAAGTTTGTAGCAATAAGTACAGTTTTCTGGAAGAAAGTTGGATTCGGGGACTGGCAATGTAGGTTCTATCCTTGACTCTGCCATAGACTTTATGAGTGATCATAAGGACCTTACCTTCATTCTTTCCTGTAAAATAGATATAATGTGTAAAATGGTTGGCAAGTTCTGGATGAAAAATGCTATGCAAAAGTACTATTTAAGAAACTTCTTTATACATTCGATAATGCCATTCAGTTAGGAGCTTGTTTTCCTCCTGACTCCCTTTAAAGCTAACACTGATCTATTAGCGATCATACTTCCAACTCATTATTTGCCCAGAAAAGGAGAACTTCATGTCTCCTGCAGAGCAGCAGGTATTTTATCATCATGACCTGGACCAGATAACGAGGCGGTAACATGAATTACTTGTTGATAAAACAACTAGACATTGTACATCAGCAGGATTATTTCCTGTCATCGTAAAGTTACATATTACAGTTTTGTGCTAAACTAAAGCAATGCAAAAACTTAGTACATTCTGCCTGAGAAGGTAATTAAAAAGATAGCAGGGAGGACCTAACAGTGCCATGTGTGTTGCAGGAAGGCATGCATTGAAAGGAGCAATCTGAATGGAATGCAAAGAAAAATGATCATCTGGGAGGATATCTCCCAACCCCGAGGGATTGCTGTTCATCCATTTGCTAAGTAAGGAATGATTAACCCAGTTAATTGTGTAATACTTGGGGAGGCTTTTCAAAAATGAGCATGCCAGCCTTGCCCTTTTGGCAGTCAAAAAGTACATTAGTCTTATGTTAGGATAGTCGTTGCCTTGCAGAGTTGTGTGAACTGCAATGTTTTATTGCTGGGTTTCTTTTGTGAGTTGGGACATGTTCATTTCTCATATAGATTTAAAAAAATGCCAGAAACATTGAAGATATTGTGTGCGGTTTAAGCTAAACAATAGCATGAGCAACTGAGGTCACCCTGACAGTTGTAAGCACCACACTACGAACTTTGATGGTTCCATATCTATTAGCATGAAGAAGGTAGTCACTTTTAACCAATGGTGCTTACAAAGGATTTTTTTCACCATGTTTCAGTTTCTGAGGAAACTAAACCAAATCTACTGTTGTGGAGATTTGTTGATTTAAATGCACCTTATATCTTCTTATCTAGTGCTGAGATGATCACAGCAGTTTTGGATGTTTAAACTTTTGATGAAATTCTGGCCATTTTAATGAATGGCAAAGCCCCATGGACTACAGTCAATATGGCTGTAGTAGGATGATTTAAAATCTTTTTTTTTTTTTTTTTGATGCTCTTATCCTGCTATAACTAAGTACTGATGAATGAAGGAATGAAGCCAAGTTGTGGTGCGTGTTTTGTTAACTTCACTCTGGACATAAAAGACCTGAAAGAATCTTTCAGTAAAGGTTGAACACAATAGAGACATTTTGCAGGAAAACTTTTATGAACAAGTAGGTTCAGGGAGATTGTTCATTAGAATTATTGGTAGAGGCAAAGCCTACTAGGGGAAAGAGCGGAGGAAACATCACTAAAACCTTCTTTATTAGAAAGTTAACAGTGAAAGGAGGAACAGACCTTATAGCAATGTCCATAATTGTAAAGTCAGTATTAAAGAGGATCTGAGACACAATTAAGGCTACTGAAAATACTGATCCCTGCATTGGCTACAGCAAAACTGCTCATGTAAATAAAGCTAAGTGAATCCGTGGGTTATTTCAGTAAACCTGACAGAGGCAGCTGATGCCTGGGAAGACTGGAGTCCAAACTTCAGCAGTAATTTGTGATTTTGACTATCCTCATTGTGAGCTGCCAGGTAGCACTGTCCATTCATTGAAAAACAGTAAGCACTCAGTGACTAACACTCAGGACTCTAGAGGGAGACCCTGAGAATCATGATTTTATTCAAAGAAGAAAAGAGGCTGGGCCTGATATTGGTTTATTTTTTAAAAACAAAATAACCTGAGGACTCTTGCTTGCTTTCTGTGAGTGGTGGGTAATTTTGGTTCCCTTTCTGCATTGTTATACCCTTGTTTAGACAAGGGGCTGGCTAATGCATCATCTTCTGTTGCCTGGGTTTGCTAAATCGCTGTCAGCAGTCACGTGCAAAATGCAGAAAGCAGATATGAAGAGTTGGCAGTTAGCACAGGTGGGAGTTGTTTTTCAAAGGTTTTGTGCCAATGAACAGAGTGGGGATTCTGCTTAAGTCCCAGTGTAATCACCTGGAGTCTTATGGCAAGTGTGAAAAGATCAGCAGCCAATATATTTGCTTGAAGTGTGCACTTTTTCTCATGTGCCCCAGGCCTGTATTGCTCTGATCTGATCTTTCTGCTTTGAAAGAACTCCATGGAGAGGAGGACAAACATTTACTTACTGACTTCCTGTATGCATTTTGTTTTCTAAAGGAGATTATTCTGGACTGACATGGGGGTCAGTCCCCGGATTGACAGCTCTTCATTAGAAGGCATCGATCGCCAGGTTATAGCCCGTACTGGTCTGGTGTGGCCCAGTGGAATAGCTCTCGACTACTTAGCCAACAAGGTGTACTGGTGTGATGCTGAGCAGTCGGTGGTTGAGAGTGCAAACCTGGATGGTTCTGGTCGTCGAATTCTTGCACAGAATGATGTAGGTGAGGCTTTGGGGTTGATAATTACCTACTGCTGCTTGTCAATATGCATGTGTATCTGCATATGTGCATGTGAATTACAGGCCAGCAGCTGTGCTGTATATCCCATGCAACCCTGTGCTGAAGTTAATGGCATCACTTAGTTCTTCATTCTGTTACCCAGTTGCCTTTATTTATTCATTTTAGCAAAAGAACACCTTTCTAACACTCTTTGCTTTTACTAAGCGGCCACTTTGCATTGTACAGAGAACTTCTCTGCCTTCACAGAAAAATGAAAAGAAGGGAAAAGTTAGAAATGTTGTTTGCTTGTCCCATGCATGGCTGCTTAGTGTAATTCAGGTTTTGCTGTGTTTGTCACACCAGTGAGTTATATTGATGTAAACTGGAAAAGAATTAATCTTGGCCATTAAGGACCCTGAGCAACAAACCTGCATCTGCACAGTGTTAAACACTGGGATGATTCTAAATACACAATAGACACTGAATGGAAAAATGATTTATGTGATATGCTGGTAGTTGTTATGGCTGAGATTTCTATTGTTTGGCACATAACTGTGTTGTTGTAGAGCAAGAGAACAGAAATATTAGCAATGAGGAACTGATGTTGTACCACATCTAAAGTAAACCATATGTTTAAAAAACCTTGTACATGGCAAAGTAGTTTCTGGAAAGGACAATTCCCTTTGTGCATGATATCTCTCTGGGGACCATTTTGTAGGTGTGCATACAAAACATGGGCACAATGAGGACTCTTGGCTCAATACCATGACTGCCATGGGTAAAGAGTTTACAGTTACTCTGTTAAGCAGCTGCTGTTCTAGTGCATGCTCTGGGAAGACCTGTGTTCATCTACTAAGCCAGATGCCCTCCCACTTGTTTGAAGGTGAGCAGAGTGAGGTCTTGGAGAGAGCAGTGTTCTCCAGTTTGTAAGACATCAAAAGCCCCGAGCAGAGTGACTTCCCAGCATTCCTCTCTTTTCCCCTGCTGTACGTATTCTGCTGTATGCTCCACCTTGCAACTGATCTGCAAAGCAGGACTGTGAAGCCTGTTGACAGTTTCACTTTGTTCCTCCACAAGGAAAGACACAGTGTCGTATGGAAGAAAACAGAGAAGGAAAGCTAGGAGCGCTGGAGAAGCACAGGGTATGGGAAAGGAGGTAGGCTTGGAGCAGTGATACGGCTCTTTGGAGGTGGGAAAAAAGGACATCAATACCTGTATGGAAAGAAGTGAAAGAGATGAAGTGCAGACCTGTAGGGGTATGAATATAGAGGGGCAGAGAGACTTGATATCCTGATGTTTTGCTAATGCTGTTAGTGAGACCAGGATTCAGCTTCTGTTCTTGGACAGCTGTACACTCGAGGACAGGAAGGTGGCGTCTCTTCATAGGCATTCTGCTGTAACATGAATTTTTATTACAGCAGCTCCCTCTAGTGCCCCTGTACTGAGAATTCATTCAGTACAGCTGCATGCAAAATAGGTAAAATTATTTCTGCTCTTCTGCTAACCCCCTTTTCAGCTGTGAGTAAAACAACCTGTAAGCACCTGGCAGTGAACAACACAACCATTCCTTTTGTTTATGCAATGGGTCAGGCTTGCACTGTTGTGGAAAGGGTTCATGTGATTATTTTTCTGTTCCTGCTATCACCATTCATGACAATACACTTCTATTTTTAATCCTTAATTTATTTATAAGTTAAGAGGTCGATGAATTGCAGGTCAAAGCAGGGTGTTGTTTGTTGATAGTGCAAGATATAGATCCTAAAATTGTGAGTAAATGTTTGGATGGGGCCAGTATCTAGATCTTGGGCTAGTTGCTCAAATTTCATGGAAAGAAAAACCAAGAACCATGCCCAGCAATTAAGCATGGTTCACTGGAGGTAGTGAAGTGCTAATAGAATAACAATATGCTCTTCAGCTTAACACTTAAGAACACTTAAATGGTGTCTTAGAATTTTTTTTTTTTTTTTTTGTGTAGGAGTGGGGTTTTTTCAGTTTATTTGTGATGTGTATTTAGGATATACTAACACATACTCCTTCTCCAAAGTTCTAATTTATCTGTTGTTTTGTTTGCTTTTTTGCTTGGCTTTGATTTTTTTTTTATTATTTTTATTTTTTAAACTAATACCTTTTGGGATCCCAATTTCATTACTGAAATTAAACGTCACCTAGTTGAGGTCTACATCAAAAACAAAAAACCAGATCATTAAATCACATGCCTACAAAATATACCTTTCAGAGGGGCTCAGACTGCAGTGGTACAAACTGAGGTGCATATTTAGACTGTGAGTAAGGACCAGGACAAAGCAAACCTGCTTCAGCCAGGAAGCACCCACTCTGAAACGAGGTGGACATCCATGGAAGAACAGTATATGTTCTCACCTTCCATTGCAAAAAGCTTGCCCAAAGGCTATCCTGAAAGCAGGAGATTTCTAAATATATAGAAAGAATGCATAGTCCCATATGGACTAATGACAACTCTCCATCATGACAGAGATATTAAAAAGAGTCAGAATCATTTTGCAAAGATCTTTATAAGTATGTCTACCTTTATATATGAAAGTGTCCTTTGGATTCTGAATTGCTGAACTTCTCTCTGGAAGTTAAACTAGGGATCTGAGTTTTCCTAGTGCAGATAGTGTTGTGCTACTAAGGAAAAATGCTGTAATCTGAACTTGGGGTGGAATTTCTCTCACCTACTGTTAATCATGTAAGTGTTAGGTGCCTGGTCCAAGCTGGTGTCTAGATTCCTGTTGTAATCAGTGAAAAGAGAGGAAGCTCCCTGGATGATCTATTTCATCCTGCGGTTTGTGTTAGCTGTTACTGTTAGTCAGCTGGCTAACAGACAGTGACTAACTAGTCACAGCCTACTGCTGCTAGTTGGCTGAAGTGAAGAAAATTAATTCCCCTCTTGAATTTTGCACTGTGATGACTTGGCTAGCGAATGTCTATGCATGTTTGTATGTACATGTGGATCACTGTATTGCACTTGTGTGTACTTTTGGCACTTGCAGAGACCACACACTGGCTTTGGGGTCCTACCATGAGTCAGTGGCTATAGTGTCTGTAGCTACCAGGCTGCCCTGTGCCGGTACACATATGCAGGATGACACATGCCATGAGCTCCTCTCCTCCTTGTTATGTGAAGGCTGCAAAAGGAGCTGTGTACCTCAGCAGCTCTGTGCTAGGCCACTTACTGGCAGAGGAAGGAGGCAGTCCTTTTCTGAAAGGCTGGTCCCAATGCTACTTCAAGAAATGATGATGTCTGATGTAGAAGCATCTAGTGAACTTGATCTGGTTGGAGGTCACCAGCAGTATAGAAACTGTACTGAGCCAGCCAAGCGTCATAGCCTCCTCTGCTAAAAGCATAAGTAACATGTGCCCATGGTCCATCATTCATGGACACTTATCCCTCCCCATGAGACTTCAAAGTGTAGAAGTGCCTATAGCTATGCCAATGTATAGGAGGAAGCAGACCTGTATGCAGGTACTGCTTTTGTTTATGTGGTTTCTTGTGTATGTCCTACAGATATGGAAATGAGAAATCTAATTTCTTTGTAGGCCACCCTTTTGATGTAGAGGTGTTTGAGGATCACCTTTGGTTTTCCGACTGGGCTAGGCCATCACTAATGAGGGTGGACAAGAAGACCGGCCAAAACAGGGTACGTCTTCGAGGCAGCATGCTGAGACCCTCATCAATGGTTGTAGTTCATCCTTTGGCGAAACCAGGTATACTGCAAAAATTAAGCAGTCATTCCCTTCCAGCCTCCTCTTGTTCACTGATATCACTAGAACAGATGTCCCTGGGGAGATGATTATCTTCTCAGAAACAGGCTCTGTAAAAGGTCTTGCATAGTCAGACTGGCATTTATTGAAAGCATCATCTGGGCATGTGTCCCAGGAATGCTAACAGATTTTGTATATTTATGATCAAGCCCAAGAATAGATGCTGATCAATTGCCACAAGGCTACCATAGTCTTCTAATTCCTATTTATCCTAGTTTATTAGCACCCCTCACACACACAAATGATAACAAATGACATGGAGAAAGATTTTGTAAGATTTATTAGTTTTGGATCAAATAATTTGATTTTCTGTTGGGAACAATCTCCCTGTAAGCAGAAAAAAGTAATTCAATAGACCAGGATTGAGAGAAGGTAATCACAGGTTCCCTATGCCCTTGTAATGTTCTTTCAGGGAATGCTAGGACTCTAAATATTAAAGGAGAAATAATGAAGGAAATTTTAAAAAAAAGTGATAAATTTATAAGACAGAGAGTATGCGAATTTGCTTTCCTGCCAGAGGCTAGGTGATAATATATGCTTTATATATGTGTCTGGTTTTAATTAAAAAAAAAAAGGATGTTCTAGTTTTTGTCAGTCCTTACTCTTTTCCCAACTGCTTCAACTCTGCACAGCTAACAGAAGATGTTGCCTGAAGAAGCAGCTTGTTAAGTTGCCTGTTTTTCTGCATTAGGGGCAAATCCTTGCCTTTATGAGAATGGAGGCTGTGATCAGATCTGTGAAAACAATTTTGGAGTTGCCCATTGCATGTGTCATCCAGGATTTGGGAAAACTCGAGATGGAAAAACCTGTCATGCTCTGGATGCTTCCAACACAACAGCAGGTACAATCCTCCAGTTCCAAAAAAGACCCTCTCCAAACCCTTGAGGATCCTGACAGAAAGGATTGGAAAATATTCACCTTGCTCTACATAATGAATGATGGTTTCTTTGAAGAATGAAAACACTGGGATGCTGTCCTGGGACAATAACATGTTTTCTGACCATTGTAATTTTCCCCTTGGCTTATTAGCAGTAAGAGAGATGTGTGCAGTGCTAGCAAGTATTGTGAGCAATGAGTTGCATTCCTTGTCTTTTGTATTTGAGAAAACCCACCAATGAGTGGTTTTAGGAATAATTTGAGGCCAGACACAGGCTAGTCTGGGAGGATATTGATGTTTGTTTTGAAAGGAAACCCCCATGATTATTGGAAAGTAGACAAGTGACAGAAAATGAGAAAGTTAGTTCATTTAAATAGTCTGTGTCACTTTTTTCTTCTCTTTTTCAGGAAGCATCTCTGTGCACGAGGGGGTAGCACCAATGCCAACACCAGAGACCTTACTCCGGAGCACACAAAGCAGTGGGATATTCAAGGATACAGAGAGTGGGGAAAAGAAGATCAGCATTTTGTTGATGGCTGAAATCATGGTATCAGGTAGAGTCCAATGATTTTCTTCCTTTATTTACTGTGGGGCTCTGGACAGGTTTATAGAACTGAAAGAAATCATAGGCCTGAAAGGAAGAAAGGCTCATTGTCAAGACTGTGGCATTCACACTCTTAACCCTCTTACAAGAAGCTGGGTCTATGCAATTATGCCAGGTAGCACTGCTTTTTTGTTTGTCTCCATGTTCCTTTGCTATGTCAGCAAAACTTGGTAATATTATCCAGGTCTAGAGAGCAAACATTTCTAATTTGGAACACTTGTGAAAGGCTCTCCCTTAGATTTTCTAAGTATATTAAGTACAAATCTCTCAACAAAATTGCAATAGAACCATTGAATTCTACATACGTTCAATGACACTAGATCATGAAATTGTACAATAGGTTTTGCATACAATATTCAGAAATCCTAATACTAAACCGACCCTTCAACTCCACCTCGACAAAGACTACAGCCCTAATGATTGTATTGGCTTATCATAACTAACCCCGGAGAGCTATGTTTCAAACTTGGACTGTATGTTCTCGTTTTCTTGTTAGTTTTTTGCTTGGTTGGTTGGTGGGGTTTTTTATATATGGTACTGTCCTGGTTTCAGCTGGGATAGAGTTAATTGTCTTCCTAGTAGCTGGTATAGTGCTATGTTTTTGAGTTAGGTATGAGAAGAATGTTGATAACACACTGATGTTTTCAGTTGTTACTAAGTAGTGTTTATACTAGCCAAGGATTTTTCAGCTTCTCATGCCCAGCCAGCAAGAAGGCTGGAGGGGCACAAGAAGTTGGGAGGGGACACAGCCAGGGCAGCTGACCCAAACTGGCCAAAGGGGTATTCCATAACATGTGATGTCATGCCCAGTATATAAACTGGGGGGAGTAGAGGCGGGGGGATTGCCGCTCGGGGACTAACTGGGCGTTGATCAGCAGGTGGTGAGCAATTGTATTGTGCATAATTTGTATATTCCAACCCTTTTATTATTACTGTTGTCATTTTATTAGTGTTATCATTATAATTAGTAGTTTCTTCTTTTCTGTTCTATTAAACCATTCTTATCTCAGCCCACGAGTTTTACTTCTTTTCCCGGTTTTCTCCCCCATCCAACTGGGTGGGGGGGGGGAAGTGAGTGAGCAGCTGCATGGTGCTTAGTTTCTGGCTGGGGTTAAACCACGCAAGTACCTCCTTTGGTCCAAATGCATCTAGTAGCTTTTTTTGGTTTTGTTTATGCTATAGATCAAGATGACTGCACTGCACTAGAATGTGACGTCAATGCACAGTGTGTTTTGCTGGAAGATGGTGCTATGTGCCAGTGTTTGAAAGGATTTACCAGGAAGGGGAAATCGTGCTATGGTAATACAAGACATTAATACAACCTTCTGGAAAACCGTAGACTAGGAGAGAGGAAAAAAATCTATATTTTCTCACATTGGCAGCTCTGCTGCGTGATCCATCACAGAAAGGTCAAAGGTATTGCTTGTTTTGAAAGAGATGATGAGCAGAGAGCATGTGGGATGAAATGGCTAATTATCACATGCCTTATTTTCCCCTGAGTCATGAGTGTTAATCCTATTAATATTAACAAGCAATAATGGTGATAATAGAAATAAAAGCATAGTATGTTTGTAAAAATTGCCTAATTAGAAAAGCTTAGTCCATAGACATGATAGTTGATGTATAATTTAGAAGTATGTATTAAGGAATCTCTTAAAAATTAGTATTCCTGAAGTAATGTTTACATAAAAATGCTGCTCTTGTTTCTTTCTAGCAGTAAAAAGAAACTCTAACAATCAGACAACACATTGCTCAGAGTGGTCTTTAAGTTTTTGGACTTTCATACAACATAAGTGGAAGCACTTTGTTCTCTCATAAAGGCCAAGACAGGAAGGCATTAGAAACAATTTACCAGTTGGTGTCTGAGCGTGAAGACTCACAGGAGTCTATGTTGCTATGGAAAGGAAAAAAAAAAAAAGGAAGGTGAAATGAATGTAATTTTTTTTTCATTGTGGTACCTTTTTTTTTAAGCTTATGTGTTCTTTCTGAAAGCAAAGTTTCTCTCTAAGTAGGGTTTAAGAATATAAGGCTAGTTTTGAATAGGATCATTCCCTTCAAATGGGAATTTTTTTTTAAGCAAGTGGTATTTGTGGAACCTCTAGGTCTCCAGTTGAAAGTAGCTGGTTGACTGTCTTAGGCTCTTTAGAACATCCCCATCAAATTTCATACCAACAAAAGACCACAAAGCCCTTCTCTTCCTATTTGCTTCAGATGCACAAATGACAAGTGACAGCATAGTCTGAGGGATATTCATTATGTAGACATTTCTTTATATCGATTTACCTGATGGTTTCATGACCCATGTGTCCCGCCTCCTTGTTTTGTCTTGCAGATGTTGATGAGTGTGCTGTAAATATGGACCACTGTAATCGCAATGTGTCGGGCTGTATCAATACGGAAGGGGGCTACGTCTGTAAATGCCTGGAGGGCTACACTGGAGATGGAGTCCATTGCTACGGTACGGGCATGCGCGAGGGCTGTGCTGTATCTGGAAGGCTGGGGCAGGATGAATAAGCAAGAGACATGTCTTATGATTTGGGCTAGCCTTGCATCAAGCTATGAAGCTGTCAAATGAGCTCTTCTCATTCTTTTTAAAAATCTGGTAGGGGCATGGACCCTAACAGTGGCTCCTCCAGACAGTTGACATTTATCGTTTCTTCCTTTTTTGATTCTTTCCTTCCTGTTCAAAGTGTGGCAACCCCAGTAACTGATCAATATGCAAAGCCTGTAGCTGTCAGTGGATACCTCCTCTCAGTGTTTGCACTCCTTTTAGTAGCTACAGCAGGAGAGAGAGGAAGAGTGGAGGGGAGGAGGGAAGTGGAGGTGAAGCAGTAAAGTTTTATTGGAAATCGTTGCCATGAATATAAACGAAAGCAGGTATTGAGTGTGTCATAATACTCATCAAATAATTCCAGGTCTGTTTAATAGGCATGAGGTTCAAGGTGTTGACACTGACAACTTGAGTACATTTAGAGTCTTGTTAATAATCAGACCCACTGATTTTTCTCATCCAGCTCTAATGCCAGGTCTTTACTTCATTCCCTACATTTCTTAATTTTTTAATCCATTTTAGCAGTAAATATGATGGAACAGGAAGTTCCCCCCCCCAGTATTTGACTAGCACACAATTTGTTCAGAGCTTTATGAGAGTCTTGGCTTCTCTTTTGTCCTTTCTTTTTCCTTTTTCCTTTATAGCATAATTCAAAGCCTATTAAATTTGACCCAATTCTTACATAGTCTTTACTGGGCTTTGGTTCTTCGACACAGATAAGGATGACTGAAAAATTAAGAACAATATCATTATTATGGGCAGGGTGTGGAAAGTATCAGAGGCAGGAGGTTCGAGAAGGCATTCTGCGTACACTGGTCAGAGATCCAGAGCTTATGTCTTTGAGGATGTTTGCAAGTGCAGGCAGAAGTGACAAGCTCCTCTTGCTGTCCCAGTACCACCTACAAGGCATGTCCCCAGGCAGCCCTTGGATCTCACTGTCTGTGGTATCATTGCTCAGCTAGAATGATTGTGGTACCTACCACTATTATTGAAAAACAGTCCATTATCTTCCTGAAGTCTTTGAGTCCAGAATATGGTAATATATATTTTCACAGTATTTTATAAATGATGCAATGTTGCTATGATGTAAACAGAATTCAAACTAATTTTGTATTTGATGACTTGAAATATACTATAAAGCCCAGAAACTGGTAAGTAAGTAATTTTATACTTCAGTTTTAGACACCTGCATGCATGCACAGTGTCTAGAAATGTGTCAGTACATCCAGACAAGGTACAAGATGAGTTCATGTTGTGTTGTTGAAATCACGTTTCTTGGAACATGCTGCAACAGTTTTGTTCTTGTATTTTTGCTTCTAAAATTGCTCTGAATTTTCTATACTGTTTTGGGCCAGACCCTGTTAATTTTACTGTAGGAAAAGTCCCAGTGGTTTAAGCAATAATTTCACACAAATTGGGATGGTAGATCTGTGATTTTGTTTTCCCAAAGTAGATCTGGCACATGTATTCTGCTGACAGTTCATAAAATGAATCAGAGGCTCCCAAACTCTGGTATGTGAACCCTTTCAAAGTTCCCACCTTTGAGGGGGTGCTTAGGCAGGTGCCAGCCCAGGGGGTGAGTGCCAGCCTGGCAGGAGCTGCCGCCATGGGCTGTGCTAGAGAAGGTGTGGAGGCAGGGTGAGGGTGTGCAGCAGGACGTGGGTGAGAGGAGTATAGGAACATAACACAGGCTCTGAGCCTGGAAACTCTTCTTGTAATCAGGGAGTCTCTTCATAGTAATTCAGAGACTCGCTTCATTTAAGTGTTTACACAAACCGGATAAACCTGTAGGTTTCTAGACCCTTTCATTCTGTCTAAACTTTTTGTTTAGGCTGGACCAGGCGGGTGGTACAGGGGTGGGCAACTCCCCACTCCCAAACCCTTGTGCTGTCTTAATGCAAAAATGCCAACTGACAGTACTCTAGTATTCATCCAGTGTGCGAGCTATGACTAGCAATGCCAGGAGAATATAAATACAAATAAGTCTTCTCTTCAACTCTAGTGTACTCATTACGTGTCATGGGGAAGCTTTTCCTTCCTTCTTGTGGAGATCTTCTGCAGCAGCATAGTATGCTCTGAGTGGCTGGGCAGGCTGTGATTACTTCATGTAGAAAGTATGCTGGTTGCTCTTCCATTATGTTTTCCATGAAGGCATATCTGCAGAGGGAAAGTCTTTGGTGTTTCTCCTCACTGCCAGGAGACTGTAATGCTGCAACTGCTGCCCTTTTAACTGATGCTCTGAGGCCATTTCATTCTTCTAACTGCAGACTGTTTGGGTGACAGATATTGATGAGTGCAAGACAGGGTCCCACACCTGTGGAGAGAACATAACCTGCACAAATACAGAAGGAAACTTCACTTGCTCGTGTGCTGATGATGCTTCTGGAACTGGCATCGGTTGCAGTGAGTAAATGGAGTGAGCAATTAAAAAGGAAGTGGCCCTTGACTAGGTACTGTGCTCTTGGATAAATTTTTATACCTGGAAATTAAGGAAGGCCTGTATAGTGATATACTGGGCAGCTTGTGGATCCATTTAGCCTTGCTTTAGGAGGCTGTTCTGAGGTGGGCTAAGGAGACCAGATTCGAGTTTAGTTTGGAAATATCTACATTAAAGTTTAATGCTAATTTTCACTGTCTAAATGTAATGACACATTTATCTAGTAGCCTTTACAAACAGCAGCAGAAGTAAATGCTCCTTGGAGGTAACATTTTTGGAGGTGATTTCAGTCTGTGTAATTTTCCAAACTCTCCATGCCTTCTTTCGCTCTGCAGAAGGCTAGCACAAAAACTGAACATAATTTAAGTCCCATTTAATTCTTCAGAATAAGCTAGTCTTTCAAGTCAATTTTTCAAAAGGGCTCTGAAACTCTTTAGAAAATCTGGTTACCAGTTTAATTAAGGGAGCTGCTGAAGGTTCAGCACTAGTGACTGTCTGACCCTCATTTCAGTGCCTCAATGTGACAGCAGCATTCTCTGAAAATGTGGCGCTAAGTGACTCATCATCTTACTCTGTGTCAGCCCTCTGCATCGGGGTGAATTTTACTCAGATCAAGTGACACTCTGATGATGGAGGGACACTGTGTGATTGTCACAGATTTGTTTCTGCAGAAAACCAGAAGGAAATTATGGCTTTTTTAAGTAGAACACCTATCAGGATCCCTACCCCCCTTTTCAGTTACTTAAGTTTTCAGTAGTTTCAGGTGTGACTCAGGAAATGATGATTTTAAATGATGCATGACTTGGAAGTAATGCCTTCTAGGTTGCTCAGCTGTAAGTCTGATCCCATGTCTTCAGGGATGTTAACACGCTGTTTTAATTCTTTGCCTAATAAGCTCTTCTAGCAAGTTGAAATTTTCTTTGCAGAATGCAGTCACACCTGCAGTTCACTAAAATCACTCATCCCTTTCGATTCAGGCTCTTTGCCATGGTAGTTCTTCTGCAAATGAAATTTTAAAAACCAAATGTCATTGAAGGTCATGTTGCAATAGAACTTGTGTGAGTCATAAAACTGATCCCATAAATGTATGAGAGTGATTAGGAGCATTTCTGCTAAGCCATACTGCTAGAAATTCTTTGCCATGTAGATGTGTCATGGTTTAAACCCAGCCATCAACAAAGCACCACGAGGCTGCTTGCTCACTCCTCCCTGCCTCCTCCAGTGTGATGGGGAGGAGAATCAGAGAGGAGAAAGAAAAAAAAACCACAAAACCAAATAGAACCTCATGGGTTGAGATAAGGACAGTTTACTGGGACAGCACAAGGAACGAAGTGACAACAACAACAATAGTACTGATAAAAGAATAGACAAAGCGAGTGATGCACAGTGCTACTGCTCACCACCTGGATCCCAACACTCCTCCACTTCCCCTGCTGAGAAACCACCCCCCAGCCCGCTCCCCAGTTATATACTGAGCATGACGTCACATGGTATGGAATATCCCCTTGGCTAGTTCAGGTCAGCTGTCCTGGCCCCCTCCCAGCTTCCTGTGAAAATTAACACTATCCCAACCCATCCCAGGACAAGCTGTTTGGTTCTGACCTATAGATTTGCTGTAGCATGAAAGTAGGCAAGAAAGCGCTCCTTTTCTGTAAGGGCATGTTTGCACTGTAGGTCATGCTGTCCAGAGATATTAGAGCTACCTTTAAAACTAGGTAGTTTGAATACCTATGTAGGTGACAGTGTGTGCAATTCACAGAACCCTCTGAAGAATTGGGTCAATAGAGTTCCCTGCTTCCCCAGTGATGCTGTTATCTGTACCTGAGCTAGCTTGAAACAATAAAAAATGTGATCTGCAGTCACACACGGATGCAGTCAACTGGACGGCAGCAGAGTAGAAATAATCTGCATAAGAATGACAAGTTGCATGTAAAAACTTCTCAGTCTGAGATCCAAGTGCATGAAATACAGTCACCCTTCACCTGTACATCTGACTGGTATTTTATGCATTGTAGAGTTTTACTATACCCTAAAGCTGCGTAAGTTGCAAAAATAATTTAAGCGTAAGTAACTAGACAGCCAGTGCAGTTTTTCTTCAGACCTGTGCTCACACATCTAAACAGACAGAATGCTGCCAACCGCTGTGGGTTTTTTTGTTGCAAATCTAGAATCAAGCATATTTAGTATTTTGATCTAAAGTTCTGTGTGCCTAAATTTGATAAGCAACATAAGTAAATAGGTAAAACACAAGTAATTGGTCGAAATTAGAGATTTTTACCTACTTTCCTATCTTGAAGTCCTGGAACTCTTTTGTAAGATCACGTTGCCAATGCAGCCAAAAGTTTTACATGTCCTTGTGAAATCCTGTGTTTCAGAATCTACTGTGTCCCCCACTGTTGTCAGCAATGAATACTCCACACACCCTGTGCAAGGTGATATTGTAGGATGCCCTCCTTCGTACGAGTCATACTGCCTCCATGGTGGAGTGTGCAATTATGTTTCTGATCTGCAAGACTATGCCTGCAAGTAAGTACAGAAATTTGTATTGTCTGTGCTGATGAATGGTATCCTTAGGGCTCAGTTGAGTGCAGATGTGAAGTGTTTGTCCATAAATTATCTGTTCATTACTCATGCTAGCAATTATCATTAGACTCTGCTCTTTTCTGTAAGTGATCACTGTAAGTTTCTGTAAGTGGTCACTCCATTCACACCCGTTACAATTAATAGTAGGATTCGATTTGTTTCCTAAGCACTCGATTCTTTGCTTTGGAAATGTGAGATAAATTGTTAAATGACTTAGTGCTCATAGCTTTATGAAAGATGTGCTTGCTCTCTCTCCTTTATGTGTCATGCTGACTTGTACCTCCCTGTCGGCCTTGCTGCTCATGTGTAGCATTCACTGGGATGGAAGAGGACACCTCTGTCTTGTCTTCTCTGATTGGGACCAGGGAGGAGAAGCCTGGTGTCAGCATCTTCCCTTACAGTTTGAAGAGTCTTGATTCCTGGCAGAAAGGGTACAACATGATGGTCCTCTTAAAAACAGGGAAAGTAGCAATGAGACCTCAAAATCGAGACCTCCTTCCTCTTGTCAGTATTTTTGTGAAGCCTAATTTCTGGTTCCCCAAATGCAGTTACTGATAAAAGCAAAGAGAATCTTATCTCTCCAGAAGTCAGCCTTGGTCTGGTCAATGTGATGGCCTAGTCCCATGGGGTAATCATTTCTTCAAAACCATTAGTGCTGGAACTTAATTGTGTAACTTGATTATATTTGAATCTCTCTTCTATCTTTCTTCAAAATCAAGCATAGAAGTATTTGCAGTGGGAAAAATCCAATACCTGCGTCCTCCCCTGGGGTCTCACCTGGTAAGTGAGGACCTGTGCAGGGGATGGATGCTGTTCTGTAGTAGGCAAATCTCCCTCTGTGTCTCAGTAACTCGGGTGGCCATGGTGTAACCCTGGAGCGAGGAGAGCAAGCTTTGTGCTGAAGGGTTTCTTTGACCCACCATTCCTCCAGATCTACCTTGTACTGCACTGCAGGAAACTCTGTACCAGGCCATTCCTGCAAGCACTGTCAAATCCTAGGCTTTCTTATTTTTAAATATGGGTCGTCTCCCCTACCTACAGACCTCTGTACCTGCAGGAATATGAAAAGAATGTATCTCATGTACATACATGGGAATAAAGTGGATGCTTTGTGCCATGGATCTCCTAAGCTCGGCAAAGCCATTACAGGAGATGAGACTCATGGTCATGTCTGGTATATGTTATGAATTTTTAGTGTAAATTTTAGAGGCATTGATAACTATGTTTTTTTCACTTCATTGAGCTTCTCCTATTGAAACTGAAGAGTCTACATCTGCAGAACTTTCAAATCGGATCACATCTTTTTTCTTCTATTTGTCATGTGTTAGTGCAGAATAAGAATCCAAATGTACATATTTTTCGGTTCTGGAAGTGGAAGCCATTTAAAAAATTAAGAAGCAACTGTGCTTAGCCGTTTTCTTGGGGGTCAGGGTTTGTGTGTGGACCTTGCTGAATTCTCACTAGATGGCAGCATTAATTCATGTAGGCTGTATATATGAACTAACAAAACGAAGTAATGGAAAAATGTTATCTAACAAAAATATCTAGCAAAAATCACATACCAAATGTGATTTGTGTTTTAATTAATGAAAGCTCTTACACTACAAAGTAAATCTTCTAGCTTGTTTGGAATTTATTCTGATCTTACATTAAAAATTAGCATTTTTCTGCCTCCTGACATACATGCATTCTAATTTGTGACAGAATGAGAGTGCTTGCGCCTAATTTAATAATGAATGCTGCTATAATGTTTTCAGGACATTAGATAAAAGCTGCTGCAGGTAAATCCTGCTTCTTTTGCTCATTTGACTAGCTCTTCTGACTTGAATAAACTAGACTGATAAGAATTGTGAGAAGGATTTGAACCTACATTGCTGAGAGATTGTTATGAATTGAATAGACTGTTCATTTTTTATGTTTACTATTTCCTTTTTTATGTCTCTCACCTTGGACAGTAAAACTAGGCTGAGATTCTTGATGTATTTCTCACGTCCTAGTAATTTTTGATTTGATGAAATGATAAGTAATTTTTGTATTGGGTTTTACAGTGGTAAAAACAAACAAATAAAAACTACCTACAGAAGAAGCTTGTATTAAAACTAAATTATGAGGATATTTCTAATCCATACTAGTGTTTTTTTTTAAACACTTTCATTCGTCTTTTATTTTAAAGTAAGGATTTAGATTCAAATTTGATTCCCTTAACCAAATCACTCTGAAAATACGAACAAGTCCTATTTGCCTATTTCAAAGAAAGGGAAGCTTGCTGCTGTAAAGAGTTAAATGGAAAATCTTGTGGGAACACTAATCACACGGCAGGACTTAAGAGAAGATTATTTTTTCTATTCTTTACCATTGGAATTTGGAAATTGTAATCTCTGTATAATTCTGTAGGTGATTCAATAGCTTTATAGTAAAAAAAGCCTTCTCATATTGAATTCTACAGGTTTTGACAGCCATTCCTTTAAAGTAATTTTGTCTTCACCATTACTAAATTAAACCAGGTATTTCCATAGCAGTTGCCAATGGTAAATCAATACACAAGGTGACTGAAGTGATGATCCGGGGCTTTTCCTCTGCCGCCAGTTACAAAGTGTGCTCACTTCCTTTTGGCAGCTGTGTGACGGGCTACGTCGGAGAGCGGTGCCAGTTCAGCGATCTGGAGTGGTGGGAGCAGCAGCATGCTGAGCGGGTGAAGATGCGGAACATCACCATCACGGTGTGCGTAGCAGTGCTGGTCCTCCTGCTACTGCTGGGGTCCCTGGCTGCCTACTGCCACAGGTAGTGCTTCCAAACACGTGCTGTGAACGTGTGGCACAGGGACTAAGGTCCTGCTGACTTTCACAGAGAGCTCATGGTGAAGAACACGAGCTGTTCCTCAGCTGGTGGAAATCGCCATGTCATCCTTGCTACTCTTTTGCTTTTCAGTAATTGGATCTCTGAATAATTCAGAAAGTTCTGGCATGTCCCTTGCCTGCAGTAATCACATTGGTGTTAGTGAGTAACATGTGTCTGGGGGGAAGAAGGATAGACCTGATTAGGTTGGAAGAGGAGCCATAATTTGTATTGATGAGAGAGTTCAGGAGCCATGCTATTCACTTCTTCCTTGGTTTCCCTTAAGAGCTCTAGATGTCTGAAACTGTCATGGTAGGGTTTGGTTCTTCTCTGCTAGCTATCCCATTAGTTTGGTTTTGCTTCCCTTTCAGTGTAGAGTGAGAGTTTCCTTGCCATTGAGAAAAGCAGCTTACTAACCTTCCAATAGCAAACTTCCACAGTGATGCCTCCAGCATCTTCCAGTGTGTGAAAGCATTTTACCTGGCAGTAGAAAGAATAAAATTAGGAATGTGAGCCTAAGGCACATCTGTTGTAAAAGTAGTCCCTGGCATTTTCCATGGCTATAATGAATTGTGCAGGTTTGGGATTCTTCTCATGGCAAAAAGAATCCCTACACTCACTGTTTAAGAACCCAGTCTGATGTGAAATTAAATGTCATCGAGGTCCCTTGGACTGGAAAGTATTCAGCATTTAATAAGTTAGAGTCTTTTCGCCATGACCTTGGCAGATAACTGTTCTCAGAGGCTCTTGTTTAAATGCATATTTATATTGAAAAGTAAACAAACAAAAATCCAGACAGCACCCAAATCAAGAGTCTCCTGCTGCATGCCAACCTGCCCTCTGTGGGCAGGGGTTTTGTTTGTGGTTTAGGTTAATTTTAAAATTAGGCTCTCCTAGGCATAAAAAGTTAAGCTACAAAAGAAGTTAACTATGGAAGCCAGTATTTTCCATTCTTATTTAATGGTTCCTAGCATATTTAGTCCATAATAGTAGACAAGCTGCCATGTTTCTTATTTTCTATTAACTAATGGTAGAGGTCCAGAATTAAAGCTAAGTGCAGCCTGGTTTGTTCTCATGACCTGGGATTCAGAAGCTAATCAGTGGAATGAGACATTCAGAATAGACAAATTGTGAGATTCTTATATTTCCCATGTATGTCATATAAACTGTCATGAAAAATAGCTAGAATGTGGCAGGTTTTAAGGTGTGAAGATACTCATTCTCTTCCCTTCCTTTCTCTTTTGTCATTTCTCCCTGATTTACCTTTCTTTCTTGCCAAATGCTTTTGATCAATATAACTATTTACCTCGACAACAAGTTTTCAATTACATGCTTGACTGAATTTGTACTGCAGCTATTACTAGCATAACTAGATCAAAATGAAACCACTGACCTAAAATCCCTATTTAACTGGAATCTGGAAACCAGTATTTGGGTTGAAATTGCTATACTGCTTTTTCACATTATCTACTGTATTTTGAAATATACTGATTAAGTCTTTAATAGTCCTGTTCCTTCCCCTCTAAAATGCAGACGCCTATCTCCTTTTAATTGGAGGAAATTAAGTTGGAGATCCACACTTGCCAATTCAAAAAATGTGTAAACTGGAGGCCAAGAATACCAAAGTATCGTGTTGGTTTGTTCAATGACTTGTCTGCTGAAGAGCACTGTGTCATCCTTAATGTTAAGTTTATGTAGTCTGACTGTATACTATGCCAAGTTTCCTATCTTTCTTGGGAAGCAAGGAAACAACTCTTTTTCCAACAACAAAAAAAATCCGAATCACAGATTTAACACCCACAATCCCTCCACCTCAGTTGGCCAAGGCCATGCAAAAAACGACAGTAGGACTGGGATTAGGATTGAGAAATTCTTGGCCTCTTGCCCATGCTCGGTCAGCTAGATCTCACTGCCTCGTCTGCTTGTGCTCAGTCACACATGAAGACTCCCATGCCTGGCAAGTCCGCCTGGCATCTGTTACTCTGCATGCTGTAAAATAAGATGTAGAATTAGTGATCCTCTTGAGCGGGGCATCCCACTGAGGACCATGCCTGTGTGTGAGCTCTGTGCAATGGATTTTATAACTCTATAGTAATGGGCTTGAGTTTTGTCAGCATTATGAGCTGCAGTGCAGAATGAGCACATCCAGGTGATAAAATATGAACAGCAGCCTTGCCACAGTGTCAGGAAAAGTCAAAAAGGACTATTTTACCTTATTTCTCAGCATTCTGCTCTGTGGATGTACCCTCAGATCCGACACCTATTTGATTTCATATCAGCAGTCCCAATCTTATCCCCTGCTGGAGACAGTTGGGTTTTTTTGTTGTTTGAATACACAGGAACATGTTATGGAGAATCTGGGGAGAAAATCTGTGGTGGAAACAGGTCTTCCTCATTTCTAGCAAAAAGCAAATTTTATTTACATTGTATATTCATGAAGGGAGCAACATATGATAATTACTGCAGATGCACTTTCCAGTTAGTATATGAATATGATGTAGAAATAAAAGGAAAATTCCTATTTTCTTTGGTACATGTCTATTAAATTTCATTTAAAATTGATTGAGTAAAAGGTTATTCTAACTTGAGACTTCCGGAATTTGAAGAGTGTAACATTAATCTTGATAGCTGATGTCTAGATGGAGAAAAAACATGTATGCAAAGTCAGTAAAGATGTACTGATTTGAATCTCAAGCAGTGTAAATGAACTCTTTTTCTTTGGACCATGTTTTCTATGTTGGGGCCTATATGGGCTTTTAATACTGCCTTATTAAGTGATTGCTGTTTTACTGTAAAAATAGCAATTTTTTTTAATTTCTGGAACTAGCCACTTAGAGCTGATTATTTGTATCCTTTTCCAACTGCAGGTTGTACTCTTAGCTTTTTCACCCCTTGAGTTAATTTGTTGGTCATGCTTTTCCCTGGAAATGTCTTAGTTCCAAGGTTTTTGAGGCTTTCAGTTTGTTTATTTCATAGTAATTTTTGCAATTGTTGTTCTCCATACATGATGCAGATGAATGCAGAAGCGACTTTCATAATTTTAACTATGAGTGGTGTACAAAAATATTCAGACTTTTATTTCTGAGCTTCACCCACAAATGCTGTTCATTGTATTGGCTGAAACCTAAATCTTTATAAGAGGAATGTATTATAAAGAGAATGATATAAGAAAATGGAAGGGGGTAGTTAAAATTATGAGGTCTATTGTTTTTTCTAATGAATGACCCTTTACAGATGGCACATTTGAAAAAAAATTTGTTCACTTCTTACTGACTTCTGTTTCTGACAAGCTGTTTGTTTTAACCACTGTGCGGTAATTGACAGTAATACACCCTTTCAAACCAATGAAAGAAAACAAATTATATATCCCTTCTGTAAATACCTATAGAATAATGTGTGAAAGGAAGCAGCATCTGTTCCTCCCAAAGCAAAATAATTTGTTTCAGCTTTTGTTCTATTGCAGAAGTCAAAACTTGTATAAGAAGAATCTCTATGCAGAAGCGATAAGAGATGCCAGCAGCCGCGCTGACAATGAGAACGTGACACCTACTAGCAACAAGTCTCGGGTAACTATATTAATGTGGAGTGGAGAGGGAAGCAGGAAGGATCAAAGAGTGTTAGGGATCCACTTGAGATTATCCATCAAATAATTCACATCTTAAATATATTAAATAACTGCTAGAGTCATCAAGTGCTTTGCTGTGAACCCTAGTTCATCTTACCTCATTGTTATCCCTCAAAGTTCACAGCTGCCTGGATGTATTGCAACCATTAGCCAGTGTTATTGTTAGCTTTGAACACAACAGTTGGGGAACTGTGTTCTAAATTAAGGAAATGGCAATGTGATGACATGGCATATCACGGAGTTATTTTCACAGGAAAGTATGCCCTCTGTAAAAAAGGCTTCTTGGAAGCCAAGTATTGTGTGTGCTACATGAGATGTTGAACTTTTATTTTGGGGGTTGATGAAATGAAATGTCTTTGTCTTAAAAGCTGCTGCCTTGTAAAGAAAAACAACCAGAATGTTATCAGGCAGTTTGGGAGGGAATATAAAATACCAATTTTGCACTGGTGTAGGTAGAAATGCCATCATGATCTGGTTGTACTGGCCTGTTTCTGTTGTCATTTTTGAAGTTGCGTCAGAGAATTTGGCCCCATAAGATCTGACCTAAGGACCTGATTCTCACTGGCATTAAAATGACATTACACTGCTGGGTGATGGCAATTGAAACTTGAAGTTGGCCAAAGTGACAAAATTGGCATCTGTGGCTACTTTTGTGCCCAGTCTGAGACTCCTTTCTCAGAAATGTGTGACTTACCCTAAGAGCTTGTCTGCACACGCATACCATTCAGCTCTGAATAAGCTGCTGTAATGCAGGTATCACCATACTTGTCCAGGTAGCATCACATTAGCTAAGCAGCATCCACTCTTCAAAACAAGCACAGTTATGCCTCTGGGAAAGACTACTGGAAGAGTTTATACTTGTACAGGATTGGTGATAAACTCTAGTGAAGCACACACCTTTTTACTGGGGTAACTGCACACAAGTTTTTCTAGTATAGGTATTACTGCAAGGCTTTAAAGCCTTCCACACCCAACTATAGCTGGAAAGGTACAAGAATTGTGTGCATAGTAGTCATAGTCACAAAAGAATTTGACTTTAAATGGCCTGAAGTTTGACTCTGCTCCAAATTTTTGAGTCCAGAAAGAGATGAGTTTGTTCTAACTGGGAATCTGAGGGGTTGAATATCATGGAAAATTTATAGTGAAAATCCAAGCATTTTTAATCAACCCGAAGAAGGCCTCGCAAATGGTTTAGTTTGAGTGTCTGGCAGGATTTGTGAGTGGGTAGCCACTGAAACACTATCAAATATATGTTGGGAGTACTGAATTTACTTGACCCTGGTTACAACATATTGTTCCTTAGCTGGTCAGCTGCATACTCTTGTGGATCTTTTATTACCAGCACTTTGTTACTCCACATACTGGACAGCAAATGTGCTGAATCGTGACGATGCCATCATTTGTTCATAGCAGAGACAAAAACCACAGCTTGCAAAGTATATGAGGCTGGGAAAATCAGAAACATTTGTTGGGACTGGGAACAGCTCGTTGCCTGGGAGCAGTGCTGTAGGAGGCCTGCAGCTCATCAGCTCTGTCCCCACCTGCTGTTGCCCCCACAGTTAATGCTAGTGGTCAATGATATTTTTGCTGAATATAGGAGTAATTAGACAGCTAAGCAATGGACCGAATCAACAAAAACAAATCCAACCTACTCATTTATTACGCACTCGTGTTAAATTTCACCATGCATTCTTGTACTGGGAGACATCAAATACATTAATAAAGTAATTTATTGCAAATGGTTTGTTGCAGGCTGGAAGAGGAAATCACTGACCCTTTGCTAATTATTGATGCTTACACAGTAATGGATTCCTGTGGTTTCATGCGCGTGATTTGCTCTGTGCTGATGTAGCCATCGAGTGTTAAGTTCACTGGGGCTTCATGCATGCATGCACTCAGGTTAGAAACTGTAGAGTTGCCAAAAAGCAGCAGGAAGTTGTCCATTTCTACTGTTCACTTAAAGTGGATTATTTGGGAGCTTTATGTAAAAAAAGAGATTATACTACATCAGGGATAGAAAACTCTATAGCTCCTCAACTCTTAAGGTACTGGAAGAGGTTTTTGGGTATTGATTTACACAGCATTAATAATCCTAATGAAGGACTTCGTATGGGGACAGGATAATGTGTATGCAATAACTGTAAAGAGCTCATGAAATTCACTTCTTTTGTAACCCATAGTGCTACTGCTCATTTGTGAGACTGGGGAGAGGGAGAGTAAAGACTTTCTTGTTCTTGCCCATCTACGTTAATGCAGAGGATAAAAAGATTTTACACTATCACACATATCAAATGCTAGGTATCATGATACTGAAACTATACCTATAAATTGTCCAAGTGTCATGCACTTTTTCCCTTTACTTCTATTCTGCCAGGTGAGGCTACATTTATCTGAGGGTATGCCTGGATATTTTTTCACATTTGTATTAGAGTTCCATAATCCAGGCTAGGTTTGTCCTAGGGATATGTAAGCCTTGGTAAACTTCTGCACATGCCTGGATTTTGATGCTGTTCTGAGACTTTTCATCCAGCAAGTGTTCTGCTTTGCACAGTCAAAGATATTTTGCAGAACTGTGCAGAGCTGAATCTCCTCCAGGGGTCTGTCACATGTGGGTTAGCAGCTGTAAGCCTACAGATTTTATGTAAATGAACTGATGCCTAAATAGCCACACCTGCTACATCTGTGATCTATCCACATAAATCCACCAATTAGCCACCTGGACCACTGAATCTGTTGGTCCTTCTGTTGGAACATCTTATACAGACATTTTCTCTTCTTCCCTGTCTCTGCTCTTTAAACATCCCCCCTTTACTGGGTTTCCCTCTTTCCCTCTATACTATTTCAGCACAGTGCTTCACATTGCTTTCCTCTGCTTCTGTTTTTTTCTGTTTTCCCCCTGGTCTTTTCAGCACATTCCCCCAGAGGGTCCCATCTTCCGCTTCTGAGGTGTCACTTCCACTGTCACTGTGGGATGATGGAACTGCACCCCCAGATGGTGCTGAGAGCCAGAAAGGGAGGCTCGCTTCCTTCCCTGTGTCTGGCAGGGTTTCCTGCTGTCTGGTTTGCAGGTCTCTTTAATACTCTAAAAGTGGCCCTCAGTACTATGGAGAGGGTTGATTTTCATGAATTTTTGTTTGTGCATCTGGAAAGGTTGTTTTGCAAGGCAAGAGAATGGGTAGTTCTTTACTAGACTGGAACCGCGCACTTTCCAAAGACCGGGGCTGTCATCATCTCAAATGTTTAATTATCTGCAGGGGAAGGGTCATCCCTGAAGCCAAGGTGACCTTTTTCCCCCTGCTGTGGTTGGAGTGTGTGGCCTTTCCAGTTTGCCTCTTGGGTTTCAGAAAACCAGTTCATTTTATATTAATTTGGGGTCTGTATATTTTGTGCATATTGTATGTATTTCCAGTTTGCGGTTATTAAGGAGTGTAACAGTTCTCCGGAGACTAAAGCGGTTGATCTAATTGAGTGTGAGACAGCAGATCCTCATCCTGCCTGTCCTTCAGAATACGGTGAGTAGGATTTCCTTCCTTATTAGATCTCTCCTCACCTTTGTACCAGCAGGAGCAGTGGCTGATAGAGGAGACAGAGAAATTAGAATTACATGTCTGGCCTGTTTAAAGCTGCTGTGCACAGCAGAAGCCGTGTTTGTATTGCTGTGAAGAGACCATTCAGTCCTTCACTTACCAGATTATTCATGAGAAATTACACTACAGCAGTGCTTTCACACTCATAAGAAGCCAGATGCTTCTTCTGATAGTAATAATATAATATTTTTGCATTTGTATAGAACTTCACAGGTTTGCTTCATAGCAAGTGAAGTTATGCCCATCATACTGATGGGGAATGTATATCCATGGAATGAGTCCTTATTCATTTAGGCAGGATAACTGAAATGGTGTGAGAAGCCCAGGTCTCCCCAGAAACCTTTTGCCCTGAGGCAGCAACTGCAGTTTTGCTTTTTGTGTTAAACGAGGTCTTTGACTGCTTGGGGATTGTTTGGTGCTTAAGCAAAAAAGATATGAATGAAGGAGTTGTGCCTCTCATACCTGGTGCAAAGGCAGCAGGCAGCACAGAAGCACACAACAGGCTTCCATGGCCCACAGGTTACTACCTGGGCCACTCTGAGTTTTAGGAAATGCTGCCTTATAGATGGCAACTGAATCTCCTAATTGCTCAGATGGTAAGAACTGATCGAAAAAGACTGATATCCTTAACCATTTGTCCTCTTTACCATATATACCTCCTAACTACAGAAATTACTAGAGAATGTGGTTTGCATCCATCATTTAGAAATATACAAAGACAAATGTCTGAGGATACTTGAATGGGCAGGCATCTCACAAGATTTTCCAAATTGCCCATCCTGTCCGTAGACATATGATGGGAAGTCACTTTATTCATCAGTAGAAAATATGCCTCACATTTACTTGGTTGGACTAATATTGTGAACATGTGTAGAACTGTATTGTCCAGTGAAGGAAGCCTGATGTTTCCCATTAGGAAGTTCTGTTTTCATTTATAGTTTTATCAGATGCAGCTATTGGAACAGAAATTTCCCATAACAGGTGTCTGATTTTTTCCTGGTTGAAAATTTTAGCAGAAGTGGTTCAACCATTTTAGACAAGACTGGTAAATAAACTGATGTCTTTTCTAGCATGTTAAAGAAAGTTCTTATACCATGCCAGTGAATAATTCTAAGATATTTTGACTTTGGAGCAGGGGCTTTAATTTTGCCAGGCAGGTAGTCTTCCTGTCCTGGGCATGCTTTTTCCCATTCTTATGTATTAAAACAGAAACCCATGAAATTTGCCTAGGACAAGTAATTTCTTAAACTCTGAAGCAAGTTCTTGACTTTGCCTCTTTTTTTTGTTCTCCCGACATGAGTTGGTTTTGTAATTTTCTGAACCCGATTCTGTGCTTCCTTTCATAGCTTTCCTCTCTCAAAGATGCCATTAGCTTTCTTTTAGCTTAGTTCTTGTGAAGCTTCTCAAATGGCTTTCAGTAATACATATTGGTTTTCTCCAGCGGAACAGCCTATAACATACGACAAAGCAGCAGAGACTTTGGCAGAAGAGAAGAAAGAACAAGGCTGTCAACAAGAGATTCCCGTTGGTGAGAAATCATGTCAGCCCATGGGAGCAGCAAAGGGCCCTCCCCAGGCTCCCTGGAGCATCCCCCCGAAGTCCCTGCTGGAAAGGGAGCCCTGCGAGCTTGCCCCAGCCAGCCTGCTGATGCAGCCAGACTAGAAGCAGCCTGGGTTTCAGTAGGAAAAGGAGGAAGGATGAAGTCAGTAGAGAATGGGAACTCATGAAACACTGAAGCAACCCTCATTTTTTCGTTAAAATCTGCTTTAGAAAAAACACAAATCAAAACAAAACACAGAAGTCCTTGCCACTCCTTCCCTGTCATCTCTGCTTGGAAGAATTACTGTGAGCAATGTATTAGCAATGAGTACTCTGTAAGTATCACTTTAAGGGTCACTGCTGCTAACTTCATTAACTGCCTGCTAAAAGGACATTGAGGGGAAAACAGCCAAGTGGGTGATTTATCAGAGATAAGTATTTTCTAATGGAGTTTTTTGCAAGTAGTGGTCTTTACACATACACAGAGTCCAGAAACTGCCTAGAAAATGGGCCACAAGGACAACTGCAGAGAAACTGGAATGGAAAATGATGCAGGAAAATGAGTTAAAAATGAATATTTTTATTAAAATACTGTTCATGGACACTTTAAGCCTCTCCCCAGCACTGCTGTAAGGCCACTGTAACTTCCTGGACTTCACCACAGATATTCTTGTATCTGCTTCTGTAAGTGAGCACCAAATGGGATCTTGTATTTCTCAGGTTTGGTGGGCTGGAGGATTGTTTGTGAGCATATGGTATTAATGATGGTCACATCTATGAAGTGAGAGGTAATGTTTGAGGGGAAAGGTGATTCTTCATTAAATTTTCCAGTCTACACTGGTCTTTCAGAGCGTTACTGGATTGTTTCTGGACTGAGGCAGTGGGCCTGAGTCTGCTTTCAGCCCTGCGAGGAAGCATGTGCTGGAGCTGTCCCTGCCTCACAGAAGTGTGTCTGACAGCAAACCCTGGTCCATTATATAGGAGTTAGTGTGGGGAAAGAAGTCCGGCCAGTTGATGCTCGAAAAGAACAGGAGAAGTGGGACAAACAAAAAACCACCTGGGTTTAGACTGACTTCCATGTAACTGATCTGTGCTGCCTGGTAAAATCCATGGGAACAATTGGAAAACAACACCATTTTTTCTTGTAACTGGCTTTCTAACAGCTACGGTTCCCTTCCAGTTATTTACTAAGAACTAACTCACTTATAAAGCTCTGTTGTATACAGAGTTATAGCTTAGTTGTTTATCAAGTGATTTTCACCACTAGTCTTGACTTCCTAAGGCTGTTTTCAGAACGTTTTGGAAGATATCTGGAAATCAGCTAGATTACTAATAATGTTTTCATTGTAGGGGATCTCTCAGTTCTCTGTCTTTGAAGCCTACTACTGTAACTATCAGACACCTTCTTTAAACTCCACTAGAGTGCCCACCACCTGCGTTCCTTGTAATTCATTAGCTGGATAATAGTAGCAAATGTTATTGATTTGTGTGTTTACCATCCTGTTTTCTGTTTTTTTTAGAATTCTGCCGGCAAGGTATGGGATGTTGTTGTTTGGTTACCAGCTCTGTAGGCCAGTGAAGGGAAAAAGTATTGAAAGGCTCTTACCTTTTGTCCAAAACAGTTACACACTTGTAACTTTGTGGAGTCGGTTCTGATTTATGTTGGTGTAAACAGTAAGAACGTTGAGCCCAAGGTGTCTGAATTACAAAAATTATAATGCTCTGTTGTGTAGAGGGTTGTCACTTATTTGTTTATCTTCTAAAGTGATTTTTGCTGGTGGTTTTGAATTGTTAAGTCTGTTTTCTAATCACATCAGTTCTGAATTCAGAATAAACTTGTAAAATAGGCGTTTCCAGAGGTTAGTTGGAACTAGTAGCAATGAAGATGCATCCTCTTTTGTGAATGGCAACAAGGTTACTTCCATGAAAAGAGAAGTGGTTGGGGAGAGTTGGCATATTAAACTGTGTTCAGGAGAGGACAACCACTGGGCTGAACCATTAGTATTTGATAGATTTGATTTTAAGTTCAGTATAGTTTAATTTCATTAACATTGTTAAAAGCATCTAGTTTGGATTCCCTGGTCTTTCACAGTTCATCACTGATCTTGTGGTTTTGATGGGAAGAGAGTCCAGCTATAAAGGCCCCGATTCAGTAAAGCATTTAATTTCCATGAGAGCTAGACAGTAAAATGACTTTGATCCCCATACTTTGATTATCTCTGGTGAAACATGTTTGCATGCTTAAAATCAAGGAGTTGTGTTGAATAACAGTCAACATTTAGTTGGAAGTTTCCCTGGTCAAAGGAAAAAAAGATTTGTAACTTTGACTCTTGTCTAAACAAAGGTGTTTCATACTCCTTACAAATTAGTTTCATATTCTACCCTGTGTTTTGTTTACTTTGCTTTCCTTCAGTCTAGGGATCTAATTTTAAATTTGATAGTGTTCTTTACAGAATAAGATAGGAAAATTAAGCTGATATGTTTTTGTAATTAGGGTGTTTTGAGTTTTAAATGTTTTCTAAACTCAGCTCTAAACTCAAAATAATCTTTAATGTAAAACCTTGAAATGATATTTCAACACAAATATAATATATTTGGTTTATTTGTATGTTTATAAAGCTATTGATTTATAAAATAAATTTTAAAAAATCCTTGGTGTCCCTCTTGTTTTAAAAGAAGAGAATGCAAAATTTTGGTTTCAGTTAACCCATGTCATGTTTGTTGATAGCTCCATTGGTTTCATACAGCCACAGTGTGTAATGTGTTGGTGCAGCATGTGCAGATATCATGGGTTTTTCATTCACCGCTCAGAGAATCTATACTAATAAGGATTATCTTCTGCAGCTCACAGGCAGATCCCAGCTTGAATATGGTAAGTTTTTATTTATTATTTTAGTTATACATTCCCATAAACCAGTAGAAGCCATGTCCTCCTTTTTTTGCACATTTAAATGACTGTTATGAATGTTGTTGCTTGTTTGTCTGGAAATATTACCCATGGCTTCACAATATGTTTTCAGACTGGTCTCCAAGATGTTATTCTTAGGCTTTACATGCACATCAGTTGAAGTGAAATGGTTGAATCCTGGAGGTTTCTCAGGTTTTTTGGCTAAACTTTTTTTCAGGTATGCAAAAAAAACCCCCAAACTTTTAAAATTATTAGACTTTCTGGGTATGTAGCTAACAGTATAGACCTCAAATCCTACTGGTATACTCTGACTTTTAAAAATGAAATTAACATGTGTTATATTAAGCTGTAAAAGAGGAATTTAGAAATGTAAGGGGAGAAAGCTTGACAAGGTCCAAAGTGACAAAACTATTGGTCAATTGTAAAAAGCAAGGGAGAAAATGAGTTTATTTAGTTTAGTAAACCCTGACTTTATTGAAGTTGACATTTCAATTCTCTAAAGCCATATTTTCATCGTGAACAAGTGAGGAATGATTCATGCTCATTCATAATGGACATAGGCAATGCAATGGTTCCTAGTCATAGGGATACATGACACATCTCATTTTAAGCCCCTTTTGCAGTCACTTGCAGCTTTGCAGAGGTTTATCTGTTCAGGCAAAAAAAATTCCATCCTGGTAATGTCTTTCAGGATGAAAATATTTAAAAAAAAAATCTAGGGAAAAAGGTAAAAAAAATTATTCAGAATGGATTAGGGAAATCTCTGTCTTGTTAACATATATTGTGTTTTTTTCTTATTGGGAGTCATTTTATCTCATGTTATTTCAGGGTGATGCCTACCCTCTTCCGTTAGTCTTCAGGACACACTTGGTGTTATTGCTTCACTCCCTGATAACTTGCCATCTTTATCTCTGTGCATGTGAAAAGGAAAGATGTTAGTGGCATTAGAAGCCCCCCCCCCGAGCCCCAGGAATGCACCCCAAACACAATCTGCAAGGGTGATAGCATATGTTGGCTCACGTTCCTCTGATCTTTTATTGAGACCGCTGTTTAATGCCAGTTTTGATGTGGACCAGGAACAGCCAACTTTGTGAAGACCATTCATCATGGGATTAACTTTCAGGCACTCCTCAGTACTGAGGCAGACTAGACTCAGACCAGTGAAAAGCCTTAGTCCCTTCTAACCAGCCACACGGGCCCTCAATATCCTGCAGTTTCAAGAGCTTGGAACTTGACTTTTGAGGCAACTGCTACAATAATAATCTATAAAGATGTAGAAGTGCTTCTATATTGGGATCCTGGCCACTATCGAGTCTTCCTCCTCAAGCCTAGGTATTACAACCACAATGTTTTCTCCCTGCCGACTTTCTTTTTGGAGGGGATGGTTCTGTCTTTTTCATTCTATTAGACACAAGCAGAAGCTAAACCAAAGCCTAGAAGGAATTTCTACACTTCATAGATCAAGACCCTGTAGTCTGGCAGCTACCTTTTTTCCAGGTAAGAAGTTAGGGTGTGTCTCCAAGATTAATTTTAAGAACATCTTCATCCTAGACCCTTGGTTTTGCTCTTATCCACTACTGCATGACACTGTTACCTTTCCAAGCATCCAGCTTTGTACCACATGCCTTCCAGGAGCTTCGGTTCACATGTAGTCTTGTCCACGTTACCCTTAATCTGGCCCCATCAGTCTGACCCTCACTGTATGCTCATTACAAGTTATGGGATCCTGTCTGCCAGCCAGTTTTCAGTCCATGCAGCAATATTGGCCTTACCCACATGGCCTTTATCCAGACCAATTTGGAATGGTGTTAAAAGTAAGTCAAAGACACCATGTAAGGGAATTTCTCACTTTTATGTGAGCAGCTACTGGAAACAGAGCAGCTGGACTTCTGGTCCATTAATAAGTCCCCTAGGTATGAATATGATGCAAACAATGAAAAGAATACTTAATAATTTATAAAAGAATTAGTTACTCGTGCCCATATAAAAAAGAGATTTATTAAAAAAAAACCCAACACTGTTTAATAGCTTCGTAGTTTCATGACCCAGCAATTTTTGAGCAGCTCTGGGCTTTTTATTGATTAAAGCCAACAAGTTTATGTGCTGTCTACAGAACAGTGTGCACGTTTTAATGGACATGATCTTTGTTAATATTGATTGCATGAAACAGTACATTTGAGTGTGATGTAATAAACTGAGAGAATGCACAGCTGACATTTCATTAGTCTATTAAGAGTAGTTAGTCATAACGTAAGAGTAGTGAAAGTGTGCTATATATAAATTTAAACTTTTTTCACTCAAGAAAGAAATAGAAATAATTAGCCTAAGATTTTAATGGCCATTTTTCTGTTTACTTCTTGTTTACAAAAGTAAGTTGGGTCCAGATCTGTGTAGCCTTTGTGCCGCGTGTGTGCCTGTAAATAGTAAGTTCAGAAGAAGAAACATGTATTTTAAATGGTTCTTGACAGGTAACCATTTAAAAAAGAAATCAATAAACTAAATACAGCCAGATGCTGAACAACTCACTGGAGACCAAAATCACTAATAATTCTGGGAGATTCAAGGATCCCTACAGTATTGGTATGAAATAATAATAGAGTTCAAACTTATTTCCGCTGACCTTAGTGTTGCTCATCAAAGGTTTTAGCAGAGACCTGGATACAGTTGCATTCAAGCGAGGTGTTTGGAATTAAAATACAGATAAAAGGAAAAAGGTTAATCCAGGTCAAGGGAACAGACCAAAACTGGGATTGCATAAGATTATAGTATCTTTCCTCATTTCTCCAATGGTCAACAGCAGTTAGTTTTAAGTAACACCCTTCTCTGAAAAATCTCCTAAATGAGAGCCTAAACATGGTATTAACTGTCCATTTTTTGGCTTTCTCAGTATCGTTAATCACTATACAATGATTTTTGATCTCTAAGAGACTTTTGTTTGCTTAAACGCAGAAATGTGCTAAACACCACCTCCGGGAGACTGAGATATATAACAAGGCACCCCCTACTGCTTATTATATGTTGTAATCATAATAGTTCTTTTCTCCTTTCTCATACCTAATAATCTGTATCAATTGTAGGAAGTACGTCAAAACACACCATGAGCCCATTTTCATAATAGTGAGTGAACCATGACCCCAGAGCTGAACACTACCAAATGCTGAGGCAGTTGGGTCTGGATCTGATCTACATTGTGGCTGGATGTAATAATAAACCAAACCTAAAGTCTTCATCCAGCCCATGGTTCCCTACTCCTCTTCTTCATCTCATGTAACGTTCCCTCAAAATGCAAATTCAGAGCTTTGTGGCTGAGGATGCTGCTACATTAGAGTGGTAGTGAGCAATCAAGAGCTCTTGGTTCTGTTCCTCACTCCACTGCTCGTGGGGTGGGGTCAGGCAAATAACTTAGCAGGTCCTTGCAAGCTTCCTCTCCACTTGAAGAAAAAAAGAGAAGGAAGGAAAGAGAGAGAGAGACACACACAAGAATTCTTACCTATAGTCTAATAGCTCTCCGTGTGGAGTGTTTTCTGATCTTTGAAAGAAATTCCCACAGAAGGGCTATTCTTATAAACAAAATTAACATTAAAATCAGTGGACTTGGAATCAAGCTGGTTGAGATTTACATTTCTTGCGGCTCCAGAGACAGATTAAGACCTGTTTGAAGTGGACGCAGCTTTAGCACAGTTGTTACTGTTGACTTGTTTTACACCAGATCTGAATCTAACCCCATTCCCACATTATTATACACAAAGGAGGGGTACTGCACACCCGAACTCACGCAATATTTTATTTTTGAGTGATGTTAACTAACTAATCTTTCTTGGTAAAACTCAGCCCTTTGTCTAGAGCCTGTTTGCCATAGAGTGCAACTTAAATCCTCAAACAGTTAATCTGTGCTAACCTTTTGTGTAGAGGTGAATTCACCCTCTGTTTATATGTGTAATGATAAGCAGATCCAGATCTAAGATTTTAGCAATGCTTTACAGAACAGAAGTACTGAAGCTCTGCATCAGGAGGCTTCAATAAGCAAAACACAGGTATGTTTGCCTCAGTGTATATTTTAGGATGAAGGGAGCATTAGAAGCATTTGAATGTATTGGTGCGAGGTCTTCTGATCTACAATAACACAAAGCATGCAGTGTGAAGTCTGGTTCAGGAGTCTTTTCAATTAAAGATTTCAGCCAAAGCCATAGGGTGTAAGCTCGGGTATGCGAATGTGCTGTGTACCACCCAGCTTGCTATGAGCAAAGGAGGGAAAAGTGGCTGGGTTCTTTAAACAGTTAGACCTAACAAATGACTCGTTTTGAAGTCTTAGGAAAGAATGTCTGCTAGAGTGCACTAATACTGGCAAACAACAGAAGAAAAACGGATACGGCCAAAAGTTGGCAGATCTTCTCTTGGAATGTGAAGGGGGGGGGGGGGGAAGCCAAGAATAAAAAGGCTAGGTGTTATTCTTTCCACATGTGTTTATAGAAAAGGGATAGATTTCACGTTTCACCTTTTTCCAGTTTAATGTGTATTTTTTCTTCTGGTTTGGTTTTTTGCTACTTTTTTTCACCATCCATTGTTCTGTTACAGGTCATTCAGCCTTAGGTTTAGATGGCTTTGTAACCCAGGTAGTATCCCTCTGCTTCCCATCTGCAAAATCAAAGGGTCATATTTAGTACACTACTAATCATTTGCATTTATCCTGCATGCTGTGCATAGATAACAAGCATCCACAGCCTGCTGCTTCAAAAACAAAAGCCAAACACATGCCCAGAAGGATGGGAAACACCTTAATTGACAATGGCTGGCAGGTTTCAAATCTCATCATAAAAATAGGAATGAAATAGGGAGGTTATTTATTCTGCAAATGGTCTAGAAGAGGGAGAGAGAATGAAGAAACGGTGGTTAAAGGCAATGGTTCATCAGAACAGGTCTTCCTGAAGACAAATCCAGATCATCTCTCATATGACATAAATTAATATAAACTCTTCTTTCTAGACCTCTCTTTCCACTATTTCTATGTGTGAAACTACCATTTCTGGTGCAATGTTTTGAGGTTCTTTTGTATGCAAGTTTGTGTGTTTCTGTCTTTACATTAGCACATAGTGAATTAGTTTTAAGGATTTAGTAGAACAGATTATGTTATTATACTAATGGACAATGGATATATCCAAGAAATATCACAAAGCTGAATGTAGTGTTCAGTGGAACTGAGCTCTTTCCAAGGGTACAGAGTCTCACTCTTGCCCCAGCCTGTGGATGAATGCAGTGTGTGCTACCTCTTTGGGTTCAGTTCAGTAGCTCTGGGCAGTGGTCAGGCCACTCTGCAACCTGTATTCACGCTGGATTGTGCTTTATACATGTGCTCACTGTTGCACTCAAACTAATAGAGAATGTAGATCAAATATCCACACCTTTCTGCTGGTTACCTACCTGAACTGTATCTGCTTACCATATACTGTCTTACTGAGTGACCACCTAGCCCCCTTGAAACACACAGATTTATGTAGGAAGACCATTTGTTTTCTTCACCACCATGGCTAAGAAGCAATATCAATTGACACTTTCTCAAATAGGAACTTTAGGTATTCCCAGAAATGTGTAAGTTAATGTAACATTTTCTGTCCTATCAGGCGAAAGGGACACAGCAGAGAATTGCTTCAGTATTACAGGTGTTAGATGAAAGTGGATCCAGTGGTTAGATGAACTGGTACTCTGAGCTGTAGGATACATTTTTTTTTTTTCTTTAAAACTCTAAAAGGTAAATATCATTCTAAGTGTATGATTTGTCTTCCTGGCTACTGGATAGAAAAGTGATAGTAAGTTTACGGTAGCATCTCCCTCTCGCTGAACATACAGAATCAGTGTTGCGAAACCTGAGAGGCCAGGTACCTGTAGGCAAGATTTCCAGTCACAGCTCCAGTCCTGCAGGGTATGAGACCTTCAGCTTTTTTTTTTTTTGTTTTCCCCTTCAGGACTTTCTAAAAAGCTTTTTCTTGCAGAACTTTGCAGACCACAAGGGTTTGGCTAAGCTTCAGAGAAGAGTTATGTGAATGTATAGGATCTGTTTAACATCTTTGTTGGTGACATGGACAGTGGGATTGAGTGCACCCTCAGTAAGTTTGCTGATGACACCAAGTTGTGTGGTGGGGTCAACAGACTGGAGGGAAGGGATGCCATCCAGAGGGACCTTGACAGGCTTGAGAGGTGGGCCTGTGCAAACCTCCTGAAGTTCAACAAGGCCACGTGCAAGGTCCTACACATGGGTCGGGGCATTCCCAAGCACAAATACAGGCTGGGCAGAGAATGGGTTGAAGGCAGCCCTGAGAAGAAGGACCTGGGGGTGTTGGTTGATGAGAAGCTCGACATGACCTGGCAACGTGTGTTTGCAGGCCAAAAATTCAACTGTATCCTGGGCTGCATCAAAAGAATTGTGACCAGCAGGTCAAGGGAGGTGATTCTGCCCCTCTACTCTGCTCTTGGGAGACCCCACCTGGAGTACTGTGTTCAGCTCTGGGGCCCTCAACATAAGAAGGACATGGACCTGTTGGAGCGGGTCCAGAGGAGGGCCACAAAAATGATCAGGGGGCTGGAGCACCTCTCCTGTGAAGACAGGTTGAGAGAGTTGGGGTTGTTCAGCCTGGAGAAGAGAAGGCTCCAGGGAGACCTTATTGCAGCCTTCCAGTACCTAAAGGGGGCCTACAAGAAAGACAGACAGGGACTTTTTACAAGGGCATGTAGTGATAGGATGAGGGATAATGGCTTTAAATGGAAAGAGGGTAGATTTAGATTCGATGTAAGGAAGAAATTCTTCACTGTGATGGTGGTGAGACACTGGAACAGGTTGCCCAGAAAAGCTGAGTATGCCCCATCCCTGGAAGTGTTCCAGGCAAGGTTGGATGGGGCTTTGAGCAACCTGGTCTAGCGGAAGGTGTCCCTGCCCATGGCAGGGCGGTTGGAACTAGATAGTTTTTAAGATACCTTCCAACCCAAACCATTCTATGATTCTATGATCATAGCTGAAAGGAACCTGTCAAGGTTCCTTTTAAGTATCTGGTGAATGCCACTGGAGCCCCTGGTTTTGTAGAACTCTCAAGTTGTTTTTAGATTTTAAGAGTGTTTGCATTCAATAAACTTTCTTCTTATACTTTGAAACTCCATTTATTTTCTTGAGGAGGGTTTGAGGGTCTAATTTTTAATCAAACTTCTAGCTGAGGGCATGCCTCAGCTGTAGGAGCAGAGAAAAGCCTCAGAAAAAAAAAAAGGTTGACATGAATGAGCGAATGCTAGATATATAGTACAACGCTCGCAAAACCTCCACAAATGAAAATCCATTTATTTACTAGCAAAGCTGATCAACTAAAAATTATTAAATGTTGCACTAAAAAACTGTCTGTCCAGCATTAATTTAACCACTTTGTTTATGTGCATTACATTCATTTATTTTCTTTGTTCCTATGGATTTTTGCTTCACTCATGAACAAAATGATTTAGAATAGATTTACACTAAAAAATTATTTTGGTCCTCAATCCTGATTGTATTTTACCAGCAAAATCCCTGTTGTGGTTTTAGAGAAAGGAAGTGTTAAATTAATTTAAACAGAATCTTAGAAAATATAAGACCATTTTCAGATAGAGCTTGGATTTGAAAGCTGAGTTCAAACATGCCTGCTTCACACACTAATGCCATTGTGTAAACTATTAGCAATGATGTTCTGGGTTGTCTCTTTGTCCTGCTTTACTACTGCTGTTACAGTTGCTCCATCAGGAAGCCTCAAAAAGTGGAATTGCCCCTGATGCATCACCTAACTCCAAACCTGTATGCCTGTTGTGCTTAGCTTTCAGTAGGGGCAATGAGACTTTTGTAGAACCTGTTCACATCTGAGTTGCAGAAGTTAAACACAATGAGTTTAGGAAAGGATGGAGTTCCAGCTCGAACTCTGAATTTCCTGACTTCTGATTAAAACCAGATGCTTGGTACTGTTACAAAATAGAGTTTTATGGGTGAATACAGCAATATTTTATTTCATAAATGTGTGCTTTACAACAAATCTAATGGGAGTTGTAAAGTAGTACCTGACTATCAATGTTTAAATGTCCCAGTGTAGCATATTAAAACAATTGCAATTCTTTGCTCGTGACACAGCTGAGGTGCAAATCCTTATGCTGATATCCTCTGTAAAATGTGTCAGATGGAAGAGAGGAACACAGTCTCTCAGGACAATAATTCAGGGCCAAATGCAGTCTCTTATGGGAAGTCTTTACAGATCGATTTCTTGGGGCTATGAAAAATAAATGTAAACATTCTTGCAAAAGTCTGTCAGCATTTATGGCTTTGCATTATGTATAACTTCTGCCCATTTATGTCAGAAAGAAACACCACCTTGTGTCATACAGACTTTTCTATATTACATGCTAAATGTTGCATTGGTGTGTCAATGGGATTTTGAAGAAAATCTTGTCTAGCTCAATGTTTGCTTTCTTGGAAAGAATTAATTGCACACCCACATCCTTCTCCAATGGGAAAATCCTATGTAAAACACTTTTTTTTTCTTTTTCTTTTTTCCCCTGTCTCCCTGCTCTGGGAAGGTATCCAGCCATGTAGCAAGAAAAGCAAGAGCACTGAGAGATACGCTCCCAGCCAGTAAGTGGTGGAGCCAACCCTGGCAGCTGTCAGTCCAGTTGCTGTTCCCCCTGCCTGATCTGTTCATGCCAGTGCCAGACCCAGTGGCTCATATAGGAAATAACAAGGCTTTGGTTGTGTCAAGGCTGCTTGATCTTGGTGCCTCAAGTTTTCACCCTATATTGCATTTTATAGCAGAGGAAACTTGCCTCTGGGGTAAGGCAAGGGCTGGACCTGTTCTACAAACAGGGGTCAGAGTGCCATCAGGTGTGATTTGTAACTGAAACAGCTGTACTGGCAAAAATTCCTCATGTGAATGCATATGCACAGATTAAACTTTCCTTTAATTGGGGCAGGCGGCGAGGTATGGTGCAAACCTGACTTTCTATGTCCGCCTTTCCTTCTTGTTCTTTTGCAGGAGCTGCTCCCTCTGCTTTCATTGATCTTTCCTCAAACCCAGTATGAACACAAGCATATGAAGGTAGATTTCAAGCCCACAAGAAACCATGTGAGCAGCAGATTTAAGAGCTAGAGCATTTGCTCCAAAATATTGGAGGAAGAGAGCTGACACAAAGCATCAAACACCATTTTTCTTTAGGAATGAGAGTCAGGACAAAACACCACCATGAAGTGTCTTCCTCATTTCAGAGTTACAGCGGTCAGAATGTTGCGTGGTTCACCTGTAAGGCTCAATTCCTGAATTGGGTGTTATGCTTTTGTTCCACTTTACAGATGACATGGCTGAGATCGAAAGTGCTGGAATGGGTTGGTACCTTCAACCTGTCTCCTGATTTCTGTGCCAGGGAGTCTGTATTTCTATAGGGAGTACAAATGAAGGCATTATATGGATGAAAGTCTGGATCATCCTGGGCAAGGTCCATCACTGTAACCGTTTGATCTATGGGGGAAAAAAATGTCCTCTTATGTTAGATCTATTTGGTGTTTGTGAAGACATATGGAGTGAGAATACTGGAAACCACATGCCCACATTTATCTGAAGGTTGGGGATTACCTTCCTGACAGGTGAGAAAGAAGTTGTCTCAAATCTCATTCGAATGTTTCCTTTGTTTCAGTAAATCTTGGAAGAGAGACAAATTATAGCAAATATGTAATTTTGACATGAAAAACAGTCCAAAAGGGCCTGAAATGAAACCACAAATTCCCTTCAGCTAGGCACAGATATTAAGCATGGTTCTCTTGCACACAATCTGCTCTCGCATGTTGAAATTCCAAAGATTGGTCTCTCTCCTTCTTTTTCTCTTTTTAATTGGAAAAAAGGATCATTGCTCCCCCACCTCATTAACTCTGCCAGTCTCCAGTGGTATTAAATCTCTCTTCCTAGTAGTTTAAAGCAAGCCTTTTGCATCGTTTTAAACATATACCAGCATCAGCTTGTTGAGCGTCCTACGTCCAGGTGTCAAGCTGGGCGTGGTGGTAAGAGCAGGACCTCAAGGAAGGGATCTTCATGTTCTGTCAAACTATTTCTGGCTTTGACCTTAACAGAGAAAATGTGGCCTGAGGGGACGGCGTGAATCAATGTAAACCAGCAACCTTCTCTTCTGGTCCCAGGTTTGCCACTTAACTGCTCTTTGATGTTGGACAATGTGGTGCCTTATCTGTGTCTCTTTTCTCCCCTTAGTCTGTACCTCTTGAGACACCCAGCTCTTTGGGTGCATGAGACTCCCCTCCTGTGTGAAGCCTACTTATGCCATGACCTGCAGCGCGGTGCCCAGAGACTTGCCCAGGTCTACCCGAGTCAGGGCCAGAGCAAGATCACCCTGTTGGTGCGGCAGGCTGGGCACAGGGCTGGGCCATGCCATTGCTGGGTTGGGAGCAGACCATAAGAGTCTGGATGCTGCTGCAATGTGATTCGGCTTAAAAGTGCCCTAGCTGATCCACAAATGGTAATAATAAAATAAAATGTATGGTGTTGCTGTAGGATGCAGCACTAGTGTTTATCTAGAAAATAGAACATGGGGTTTTTTTTCCACTCATCTTCCACTGAAGCTGGAAGACACATTCACGTTAGGAAAAAGTGTACCACTGAAATAGCTATGAAAATTACCCATGTGAATGATCATTTGCATCAGCTCACTAGTCCTGTTGCAAGTTCTAATGTTAAACTTTACTATATTTCAGTGAGTGTCAGCTGCCAGCATATATTTTATTAGTATATAGGCTGTCACTTCACTGCTCTCAACACTAGAAAGCGATGGCAGACTGAGAAACATAGAAAGCTGCTGCTATTTTGTCATCCTCTCCTTCCCCACTGAAGGTCCCTTTCCTCTACGTTGTATCATTTAATCTGGAGAGCAGTGTTTTGCCTTGCTGTGGATTTACTTAAGGCAGACATTGGTGTGATGGCAATCACTAACAGGCTTTCTGCTCACAACTGTGACACCACAGAAACTTTGTGACTACTTCTCTTCTGTTCTCAACTTCTCTGGCATCACCATTTAGGACATGCTGGGGAAAAATAAACCAAACCAAACCATAAAGTTCCTATGTAAGCAAAATAGGATGTTAGGTTAAACAGTCTGCTAGAACCAACTGAAAGCTCTGCATTAAGGGATAAGCCGCTTGTTGGACGGGTTGGAAACGGTGTGAGGAGGAATTTGCAAAACAAGGCTGTGCTTCTGGGAGCTCTGTGCAGGCCTCTGGAGGGAGGGAGGAAAGGAGGGAGGTCTCCTCTTTTATTATCTGATGAACATCAGTCCCTTTGGTCAGACTGCTAGGCGCCTCCTGGAGCTTAACCTCAGATTAACATCTGCTTCATTTCAGTGTCTGTCTGATAGTGATATCAATAAACATCATCACCTTACAGTAAAAACTGATAATTAAATCTGTGCCTGCTGACTCACTATCTATTGTGCCCTGGGGAATAACTGCAGATAGTGAAGATTTAATAGATTAAAAAAAAGTTATATTTCACTGAATAATGAATATGAAACTCTTGTAAGTGTGATTAACCACAAATAATGTGTATCTATAGATCATATGAAGAGCCGCCAGAGGCAGGCTGGGTTTCCTTGTGTTGGTTTAGACCTGCTGTAAATGGGTAAGTCTTGTTGACCAGGTCTAGACCTGTTAGACCAGGATGGTACCTGCAGGTCTGACCCCTGCCTCCTTTCTGCTTTGCAAAAATCTGTGGCAACTGAAAAGAGTGTATTGGAGGAAAAACACAGGTGAGCACAGTGTCACATTGCATATACATTTGCAACTAAGAGCTCTTGCACTCTCTAGTAGGCAGATTTACTGTCAGGTTTTAGTTGGACAGACCTGCTCTTGAGCTACCAAAATACATTTTTCATGACTTTCCTCTAAGCTGCCCCATGGTGTCTGGTAAACAGTCTCTCGAAGTGATGGGGCTGCACCTCCCACCAGTGACGAGGAGTAAGAAACGTCCTGAAGGAAAGCGTGAGGCATGAAATGCTTTGAGCAAGGCAAGGGCTGACAAGCACTTTCTAGTATTACACGTGAGGCCCTGTTAAGAACCGAGCGTTGTTCAGTGGGGAAGCTCCTCGCCGGCAGAAACTTCTCTCCTAGGACCCTCCGCACGGTAGCGGCTGAGCATCCTGCTGAAACCAGTGCGCAACCCCCCAGTGAAGTGACTGAGCGGTGCTCCTGTCAGCCTCCATTCGTCACTCACCCTGTCTCCTACGGTCAATGCCATGCTAAAGTGTAGACTAGGAGCTGGAGAGGACTCAGTCCGCAGCTTTGGAAGAGATTTAAGTCGGTGTTAATTCTGTGCACTGCCACCTGTTTCTTGGGTGGTGCTGCAGGCAGGATCAGGGCCTTGAGCGGAGGGGGTTTGGTTGGTTTTTTGAGAAGACAGAATGGGAAAAAGATAAAAACTGAGTATTTAATTTTGCTTTTCTAAACAGCCAGCCTACATGTTTGTACATGCAGAAAAAGTCACTGTCAGGAAATGAAAATGCAAAGAGTGAATCGGAACAAGAGTACAACAATGTAGCTCTGCCATAAACAAGAGAAAAAGAGACTTCTTTCTTGAATTTTATATCAAATTCTGTCCTGCTGGTTTGGGGAAAAAGATACAGTAGGGGATGTTAAACTGCTTGCATAAGCACTGATTTTTATTTTTTTTTAATAAGTAAAAGTGTAAAAAACAGTTAAGATACTTCAGCTGTGTGCACATTTATCTTCTTCAGTCTACCTGTTGATGAGGGGTTTGTGCAACTCGCCTAATGTCATTACTTCTGGAGATGGACCCAGAGACACAATGTGATCCTTCTGTGATTGGGGCACCACGTCACCAAACCTGCATGAGGATTTGGGCTCACTTCTGAAATCGTGTGTACAGGGCATTTGGGGTGCTGTTAGCAAGCGGTGTACGCTGGTACACAGAAAATGTACGTTTGAGTTAGGATCTGCTCGGCGGCCCAAGTCGCAAAGCCAGAGTCATACCTGAAACTGCCCCTGGAATCTTTCAGGGTTTAATTTATAGGTCTGAATTTTGTGCTGCTTGAGTTGTTTATGAGTGAGGATATTTAAATGCCCTTGCTAGACATTCCTAGATTGCACTATCGTTAAAGTTTACTTAGATTTAATTAAAAACCCCAAACACTGACAACCCCCCACCCCACTACCCTGCAGTTCTGCACTACCACTGACTGTCATAAGGTGAAAGCAGAGGTAGGTGAAATATCACAGCGCTCGAATGTGAGAACCCACAAAATAGGGATCTGGGGACCCATATTTAAGGAATCTTTAGAGATCTGAGATAAACTGTTCCTACTTTAGCTAATCTCCATCATTAAAACACGTGCATTTATCATGGATTAATACATATCATGTTGTGATCCTGTTAAAATCAAAGGCAATTTGGTCCTTGATCTTGATGGGCTATCATTTCAGTTATTTAAATAATGTCTATTTAAAAAAAAAGAATTATCTGTAGCTCTATGTGTATATTCAGTGCAGAGACCCAGTGTGAGATCAGTAGCTTGTACCAATATTTTATGTAATGCTTCAAAACGAGGCCCTGCTGGCAGTGAAATGGGGGACTGAGGAAAGGCGGTAGGACACATTCGTCAAAGTTTTCATTGACAGGACAAATCTCCTTTGCCAAGGTTTAGGCTAAAAGCTTTTGCTTCACTTTTCCCACGTGGACGGTTCCTGTGGTTCAGCCATGTGCATTAACCCATTTAGCTGCCCAAACGCGTCTGTTTGTTGAGAGAAAGGAGACACCCTCCTCCTACCCTCTCCCCAGGGGAAAGGAGGGGACACTTGAGCTTTGTTTGGCTTAGCCTGTTTATAGTCGTATTTTGCATTAGGAAAAGAAACTTTATGTTTAGTGGTAGGTAAGAGTGGCAAAGCTTTGGGGAGACTGTGTGTGGTCTCAGAGGGTCTGAATTTTGAATTGTGCTTGGCTGCAGATTCAGGGGTCTCCCATCCCACAGCAATGCCCTGGGCAACTTGGAGGGAACTGGGGGCTCCTCCGCTGCTTTGAGCACACGGGGGCACCTTGCGGTTTTGGCTGTCAGGGGCATCCTCACCTGCAAACTGGGGATAGGGTACTGGGGGGGAGCATAACCCCCTCCTGCCCTCCTTGCTGAGTCTGAGGCTCGGGCAAGGGTTTGCCCTCTCTCTGCGGCCACGTCTCGCGGACCTGCAGAGCCACGCTGTGGCCTCCTCCCTGCTCCAGGGACTGATGGACCTCGTGAAGGTGTTTAACAGGTCCTGCAAGCTGCTGTCTGGCTTTGCCCAGCACACATGGCCCCAGCGCTGCTTTGCAGCCCGGGGAGGGACAGCTTCTGGTGTGTGGAAAAGCTTACTAGAAAAGGTGCTCTTTGGCTTGACGGAGTACCACGGGTGGCCGAGTGGGCTGGAGGCAGCTGGCCAGCATATGCAAGGTCATACCATCAATTTTCCTCCTGGCACGGGGTCCTGGGCCATGGGGGCGGGCGCGGAGCTGGCCAGTGCAACGGAGCAGGAGAATCCCGAGCAGCTGGGGTTAATCGGGTAATTTGTGCATGTTGCTTTGAACATATGGAGGGATATAAAATGCCAATTAATATTACGAGGTGTCTAACGTCCCTTTTTAATGTACCGGTGCTGTTTTCTTTAGTGTGCATTTGTAAAAGGCTTCTGGCAAAAGGGACTGTTATTGTTAGCATTCAGAAAGGAAAATTTTAGGCTACGTGTCCAGTGCTGTCTTGGAAAAATTGTATCTGATAACTTGCCTGGCTAAAGTGAGACCAAAATTAATGGAGCAGGGCTTACATTAATGGAGCAGAGCCAGCTCCTAGCCTTTGCTCTCTGAGCCCTTTTGAAATTTCTGGAAGCATACAGATGCCTCAGAAACCTTTCTACTTCACTAAATGTATTTCAGCTATGTTTCTTAAAGGAATGGTAGCTCAGTGTGCAATATTATTGGCCTATATTTATAGAGAAAACACTTCCATCCAAACTCTTAAGTGCTTTACTGATGTTAATGAATCCTGGCTGGAGAGAAACTCATTTGTATTTATGAACAGGGCACCTGGGGCATGGAGAGAGTGAGTTATTTTTGTGAGTGCAGGAAGGCACTAACATCCACCCATGCAACATGCTCTTCTTTGTGTCTGCATTGACTAAAACTGGGTGGCTCCTAAAACGTGCCTGTGGCTCAACAGCACCCTCGTGGATTGTATCAGCACTAACTTTCCTCTGTCCTTCTCTCCCTGTCCTCAGTGCTCTCACACCTAAAGTAAAAATGCCAAACACTTGCAAAGATCTTGCTGCTTCTGCAGATTTCATGGTACATTTTCTTTGCTTTCAGTGGTTTCTGGTTGGGCTGGACCTTCCACAATAGACACAGTAGAAAAAACGTCACTCGTGATACCAGGATTTGTGTCTAAACCAGGATCACTTCCCAGCTCCTAGGTCTCCCACTTGCCTTGACCAAATCTATCACCATCTCTCAGTGAGACCTGCATGCACCCATTCTGCTGGCACCCTGTTTTCCGAGTGATGGAAACCTGCATGCACAGGGGAGAAAGGAGCTGTGGCAGCCTCCACCAGGCCCCTGTGTGGATGGATCATCAGGGCAATATGACCCCAGGCCGTGCAAGCAGCACATGTGCCAGACAGAGACCATGAGCGTAGTCAGAGCCATTCAGCAGCAACTCGCTGAATCTGAGTGCGGTCCTCCAGGCCTCCAACTTTTTTCATCTCCTTGAAGTGTACCTGAGGAAGCTCAAGGGAGCTGATAAGGGAGGCATGGCAGGATCACAGCCTGCGGGTGACTGTTCAGCAAGGGGATGGTACAGGCTCTATTCCAGCAGGTGGTTTTCCATGAGCTCAGTGAATAGAAGGGGAGATGATTTGTAAACGGCTGTTATCAAGAAGGTGTCTATTTCTTTTCTAGATCCTGTCTCTGGTTCCTGGCTTACCACTCCAGTTTTTGCATCTGGAACACAGGTCGAGCATGAGAAACATCGCTCTGAGGCAGCAGCTGGATGGATCGCTACAAGGTAGTGGCATCTCAGGTGAGTTTCCCATTGGCTTTACACTACACACTGTTTCCTCCCTTGTTTTCTCTTTCATTTTTCCCAAGCAATAAGTATTCCTGGTATCGACAACTAGCATGTCAAAATGCACAAATTCAGGTTGCAAAACCAGGGAACTTACTTTTCCTTTGAAGCTATAAAATAAGGTATTATTAAAAGCCCAGCCTGTACTGCTGCCAGACAGTGCCATTAAACAGAGATGTGAACTAATTCATGTAACTTAAAAACCTATACAGTATTTCTCCCAAAGCTCATATAAAACCCTCTGGGGACATGTCAGGAGAATTTGACAATTTGACATATATTTGAGAAATTGCATAGCAACAGCCTTGAATATGTTTGGGAATTTGTGTGGAATTTTTTCCTTTTGGGGAAAGGAGGTATCTACAGCAAATTTTGTGTTATATTCTCCCCAAGCAATCACCTGGGAAGAAATTTGATGAAATGTGCACAAGAAGAATAGAAACTAGAGCATTGTTTTAATGTGGCAGGTATGAAGGTGAAGAAATAAAGAACTGATTTAATTTCCATACAGAAATGTGTAACTGGAGGAAAAAGAGGATTTGGGGGTCTTGGTTTAGAAAGAAGTTCTTTTTCCTACAGGAAAATGTGAAGATTCATGTTCAAAACATTCAAAAAGTGTTTGGCCACAGTCAGTTCTTAATCCTATAGGCTAATAGGAAATAAATTGGACAAAGTGAAAACAGATAATACATACCATATAAAATTGGGCTTGCCATAATTTACATACACTCACCTTTAAAAAGCTTGTGCAGAGATTTTTGGTAGATATCAAGAGCCTCTATAAACTGTAAGAGGCAGCATGGTGACTGATGTAAATGCTGGGTTCTGAGTGGTGGTCAAAGACTTTTTTGGGAAAGCAGGACCCCACTGAGCCACAACCTGGATAATCTGTCCACGGATAACCAGGACTTAACTGTAACTCTGATAAAACTAGCTGTTTAGTTTGCCAAGGGGTTTAATGTCTCTCAAGATTTCTTTGTGAGTATCTCGCAGAAAGGCCAGGAAATTGAACTCTAAACTCCGTTGGAGGCAGGTCAGGTAGTTTTTATCTGTAAGAGAACTGTGTGCTGGGGTTTGGTTTGGGGCATTTGTACTCAGTGCTAACATCTCCTTTCATTTTATTGCCTAAACCCTTTAGATGTGAGGTTTTACACAGATTAAATTAGGATATAACAGCTGTTGTTTAGTCTTCCATTCAAAAGTAAGTACATTTGAAGAAAAGAAGCTGTAGCATTTAAATAAAGGAGAGCAACGAGTGTATACCCAGAGGGGCTGTCACTTCAGATAAGTGTAAGGGCAAGTTCTGTAGCATGCTAGCACAGAGAGCTGGTTTCTTCGTGTGTTAGTTTTGCTCATTACTTGATATAAACAGGAATCCAGGAGCTGTTTAACCTGACCCAGTAGAATAAAAGCTATATTGAAGTATAATGCTGATAGGTATTCAGGATCTAATATATATCCCCTAATATATAGGGTAACAGTGACTCCTATCTGCATTCAGCACATAACAGTAAACATGGAGCTGGTTATTCACCATGTTCTAAAAGCATATATATTCAGTAATAACACATATGCCTGGATGACTGGTTTAATCTCTTCACCTGGATTTATGAACCTGTTAACAAGCCTTCCTATTGTCTCTGAAGAAAGCTGGTATAAACATTGTAATTCAATCAGAAAGATTTTGACCTTAGCAGTATCAATGAGAAGCCTTATTGCTGGCTGAGGATGTATAGCTGTATGCTTGAAAGTAGGTATTGCAAAAATATGTTTGCCATGAATTAACATTTGAGTGAATTTCGGCAGCTAGTTTTATGTCTGGTTTTGTCTGTTTTCTGGTAAAAAAATTTATCATGAAAATAGCTGAGAAGAGTTAAATTTGAATTCTAACACAAAAGTATTCAGTGAAACAGAAATGTATATAAACTACACAATTATTTTTGCTCTTTCAGCCAAGGGCTGGAACCAGTCCCAAGTGTGACCAGTAAGAGCTGACCAAGCCTCAGTCTGGAACATTAAGTATTTGTTTACAAGCTGACTTGGTAGATAATTATATATGTACTTATTGAAATAATTGGTAAATTAAACAGTTGCATACATGTTTGCAGGATGGTGGTTACAACTAGAACTGTACAGAACAAAACAATTCTTTCGGCAGTGGTAGAGCAAGAAATACATTTGAGGAAATTACAATTGGTCTCAAATATTCTGCAGATAGAAGGAGACTCTTATGTCACAGGATGAGTTATTTGTTGAGAATGAGTTGCTCCAGCTCCAGTTGTGGATGAAAGACAGAGTTTAAACTGATCAAAAGTTACACAGAGCCATAACTGTGAGGTTTACAATTCAAGTAGGTGAAAGCTCAGAAGTGAAAAAAAGCTATTTCCACATGGCTGAATTGAGATAACGACTTGGGATGAGATCCCTTTGACACAGCCTTGGTCATTGCAAGAAATTGCTTGGAGGGCATGAAAGAGCCAAATTTGGAGAGTGCCTAGGGAGAAGGAGAAGACAAAAGGGTAAATTCAGCTGCACTGTTTCAGACTTCAGTGAATGCTTTGGAGGTCAAGGAACTGAGTTGTGAAAGCTTCCGTCATAGCCTCTTCTGCCTGATTTTCTTTTGTCTCCCGTTTCAAGGAATTTAAAGAAGGAACTTGGGAAATATCATGTTAGCTAACACTGCTGACCAAGTGTGAGGGTTTTTTGGTCAAAAAAGTAGGTGAGCTTTAAAAGTACACTTTGAAGTGGGTTTTACTGATCTGTTTGATTTCCACCTGGGTTCTGAGATTGGCCGGCAGGGAGAGACAGTGACTACAATGGCAAAGCAGAAAACAGTGCCTCTTCTGTCTCAGAGGGGTAGGACATCCATTTTTGGAGCAGAAGGTCTGGTAGGAGTAGTCTATATTCACCTCTTTCAGGATACCACTGTACCTGAGCTCTTGCAGTCTCAGAGTACTTATCCTTGCAAAGGTCTGATAAAGCAGGATAGTACTATTATTCTCATTTTACACGTGGTGGAGTCAGAAAGAGAAAGAGTAAGTAACTTTTGCCCACTGTGACAGAAGCATATTTGAGGCAGAAAGTTGAGTCTCATTACCTCATAGTTTGCCCACATGGAACACATGTTCCAGAAAATAAGTCGTTTGAAGGCTCAGGTTAATATACTGATTTACAATGTGTTTGCCAAAGGAAAGGGCCAGTATTTATTTTCATTGATTTCGAGGCGTGATGGTTCACAGCGAATAGTTTGGACAGCTGTATGGACCGCTCCTCCTTCAACCACATGACGCTCTTCTGTGAAACTGCACCTCCTCTTCTACACTGATCAGTCTCTCTCTTCTTCCACATCTTGATGCCCTTCTGCAATTTTTACCTGTGCTGAAAATGTTGGTTAAATTTCTTCTTCTACTAATGACTCCATATGCAAAACTATGGTTGTAAGCCTTTCCTTGAGTACCTTGTCTCACATTCTTTTCACTTAAGTCCTCACAAAATTACAGGGCTCCTTTTTCCTCAATCATATGTTTCAGCTGCTTTTTACTCTCACCTTTCAACAGTTTGTGGACCTTTCCTCTCTAGTTCTTCCCTTTGCTCACTGGGGACGCTTCCTCTTTTGTCTTTGTGAGATGTTGTCACACAGCTCCAGCAAGCCACATGTAGAAGAGATTTATTGCAAACTAATGATAGTCCCTGTGTTTATTTGAGTTGCTGTCGTGTTTAGTCTCTATCAAGTCAGAGTGAGTGGCTGCATCACTGGCTCTCACTTACAGTCTTGTGTTAAATGTTGTTTTCAGCATGTGTTATAAAACATTTCATGGTGAAGATAATCCATTTTGTTAGTTCTGAAACACAAAACTCTCACCAGCCATCAGGAAGAACCTCACATAGGTTGTATAAATGACTTCGTTATGGCCAGAATAGATGCTGAACTCATAGATTTGTAACATCGTTAACTGCTTAAGCAGAAGTGCCTGGCAGGAGAATTCACACTGACAGTACAGCATAACTTGGTTTTCTACGAAGTCAGGTGGTAACAGCATCCAGTTTTGTCCAGCAAGCATCCACGGGTCTTCCACTTCTTGCATGTTAAAAGCTATCCCTGCTGTAGACAGCAGCTCATTGAAAAGAGCTGTACTAACTGATGTCCTAAGGCATTATTGAGCACCTGGACAGGAGTGGTCCCTGACTGCAGCTTACATACTGGGTGGGGCCCCCAGCAAGGAGAAGGGGCAACTGGGAAGCTTTCCTTGGAGTCAAGATCCAGCTGAAAGCAAGCAACCCGTAATGATGGAGCTTGTCTAAAGAATCAAATAGCCATGGAGACCTCTCAAATGTAACTGGGGAGGTATTTTGGCTTCAGAGGCTCTTGGGTGAAGGGGACACACACAACACTGAGCTAAACCAGGGTGAGGAGGCTGGAGTGCTGCAGATTTGTTTCTCAGTATCTGTCTCTGAACAGATTAAGTGATTCTTTAACCTCATGTTTGGGAAAATAATCATCTTTACTTTTACTCCAGGTCTTCTCCAGTGCTGAGTGGTTTCAAGGTGGCAGAGCAGCGTGCTCAATTCACTGGGACACATTGGTTTTATTCTCCAACTTCCTGACATCTCACCCAGTGTAGACGTTCCACAGTATTTGGAGGGTCATCTCCACAAAGATGAAAGGATTGGCAATACATTATGTCTCTTGGGGAATGGCATCTCCCTTGGCCAGATCAGAACCTCCTTGGCATGCAGCGGGACATCAGGAAACAGCCTGAAACTTGGGAGTCCTCCAACATCTGGAGAAAAGGCCTTCTGCTCACCTTATGCATGGGATAGATAAGGTACATGTTCATCAAAGCATGCTGTGTTTTAGAAAACCTGGCCGCATCTGTGACTCGTATTGCACCAGTCAGGAGAAGGGCTCCCTACAGATGGGGCAGCTGATGGAGAATTGCTTCACCGACTTGTCCATTTTGGGGGGGAAGGGGATGGATGATGATCCCGTAGTTTTATGTATTGCTTACATGTCCGGTTGGTCCAGCAGAGGGGGCTTTTACACAGAGGAGAGAGAGTTTTGTGTGTGCAGTTCCCAACACCCAAGAGCAAGTGCTCCTGCAGCAGGGAACAGCAGTCTGACCAGAATTCACTTACAGCACTTAGTATGTAAACACAGTGATGGGTTTATTAGATTAAATTTGTGATGCAGGAGACGTTTGGCATTTCTTATTTGTGCCTGGACCAGTCATCTCAACTGTATTGTTATGTCTGATAACAAAATGTTCCCCTGTTGTCACTCCACCTTCCCAATCATAGGATGTTTCAAGAACTGCTATAAAATATGTTCATGCTGAAATGTAGCAGCAGTGATATGATCTAAAAACTCATAAGGTTGTAGAATTAAATTAATGCAGCACCTAGAATTGACCATCTATAACACAGAAAAAGCTTTATTTATTGCTCTGAAATGTCTTGTTTGATTTTTAAGTAAGTTAGTTGCCTGCACACAGAAAATTAAAACTTCATGAAATGACAATTGGTCATTTGTGCAAGCAGGGCCTTGGTGGATAAGAGAAGCTTATGACCTTGTTTTTGACCACTAAATCCCACTCCTTGCAGGCAGCCACACTGTGGGTATGTTGCGCCTTCAGATTTCATTTATACATCCCCAAATCATGCACCAGACCTGCAAATAGCTGTACACATGCTTTACAGCAGCTTCTGACTCCTCTAGTCAGCCAGCAAGCTCTTCCTTGGGCATGACTGGCCTTTAGAAATTCACCCATATATTTATTCATGATAAATAAAAAAAAAAAGTTGGCTATTTTATGTCATGCAGAGGCAGATGTGAGTTATGACTGAAAAAAATAATATCTTCTCAGATATTCCCAGCATGATCAAAGGTTTGTTATAGGTTATTTTAGATGCAGAGTGAGAAATGACTGTTCAGCTGAGGTGGCTTCTACTGTGGAGCAACCCTGGCTATTGAAATCCAGACGTGACTCCCACTGGCTTTGTATGTTCCTGTGCGATGTATGTTTTAATCAGCTGCTGCTTGCAAGCCATTCATCTTCCAAGATTTCTATATACTGCTGCATATACAGCTGTAAGCATTCTGGGCAGACTCATCTCAACATCTTAATTGTGCTAATTGTTTTGTACTTCCTAGTTTGTTTTCTTTTTTTCTTGCTGTAAATGCAGCCTTTTCATTTGAACTGATTTGCAACCTGCATATTTCTTGGCACTGCCTCCTCAAATAGGGTGTTGTCAAATAATATTCAACAAAAAGAAAGTATGATTTAACAGACAAGTGTGAAGAAAAATGTATTTCAGCAACAAAGTGCGGGGGAAGGAAAGAGAAAGGTGTGGGACACCCTTAAAGCCTTACTGAGAGCCTTGTAGGAAGGCCATGGCTGCTGCAATGGAAGAGTTGATAGAGAGGTGAAATCTGCATTTCATCAGAACCTCCCCCTGCAACTCACTTTCGGAGTGATCATTTTTTCCTAAACATTTCTGTGCATTGTATTAATTATCAGTTTAACAAAAATTTTAATCAGAAAATCCATATACTGATGGAAGAATCCAGGAAACTATCTGAGACTTTGGACCCAGAATTCTGCAAGGCAGAGGGATTTATACAAGGGAATGCAGGTGAAATAGATTAAGTTTTTGAGCTGCTTCCACAGTGGAGGAAGAATACAATGTCCGAACTGAGATGAAATGCACTTGCTTGGGAAAAATGCTTGAGCAAATTGAATTTTCTGGCAGCCCTTTATCCCTTTTAAGTGTGAGAGTGGAATCCATATTTGTATGAATTATAGCACAGCCACAAAGAATAACAAATTAGCACAGCATAGTTTGTTCAAGTAATCCAAATCTGACAGTGCTTCTCTCAGCTTCTTTTTTCTGACTCAGATTTTTTTCTTCCTACTCAGGCATGTCCAACAGCAAGTAGCAAAACTCCAAAACTTCCTGTGCAAGTAAGTAAGTAAATGAGCTTTACTTGTTAAACACGTCATTTTAACATAGCAAGTTTTCAGTGATGCACGAAGACCATGCATTGTAATTTAATATTGGAACCTATTCTTCAGGTGTAGTCATGCGCTGAGTTGTGGTAGTCGTTTAATACTTTGTTTCCATGCTGAACCTCAATAGGAAGACAAAAGATACCCCATTATGTTAAAACAAACACACAAAAAGGCACCTAATCTTATACCTAGCACAGAATACATTAACACTTGCTATTGAAAATCCATATAAATTCTGCCACCAACAGTGGCCCAGGGTGACTACTGGAGAAATACCAGTTGCTTTTTAGAGAGTTACAGTTTTTCTACTATAATTTGCTATTGATTTCATATATGACATATAGATTGATTATGCTTTTAATACCATTTTGCCTAGTAGCCGCTTGAGGGTTTCTTTTGGCCATTTTCTGCAAGTATGCTTTCTTGGTCATATCTGATCTTCTAGAATAAAACTCATCCGTTCAATTTTAGAAAGTGAACTTTTGCAGCTTTATTACCAAGCATACAACTTGGTAATCATGAATTTTATGTTTCTTAGCAAGTGCTTTGTATAGCTCTAGCTTGGAAGAAAAATGCCAGGAAAACCCATTAAGGGGTGCAATAAAAAGCACAGAAGCAGCACAGGGCTGAAAGGTAATCCAGTAGTTTGCCTGGTTCTTTCTGCTCCAGGATAAGGCTGATTACCTTTATAATAATATTGTATTCTGTTATCATATTATATCTTCCTAAAACATTCTCTAGTACTTCCAGTGATGGAAACACCACACCATAGCCTTGCCCTGCAATACACTGCAGTACTTCTCTCCTCTTACCACCACCCTATGCCTAACCTTGAAACAGTGTGTGCTACAAATCCTTCACTCATTCTGTGGATACTTTGAAATAAAATAGATGAAAATGTCAAACCACCTGTCTGTTGCAGAACAAAACTTTCTAAATGACTTTCCCCAAAATGGCAGTTTTGCAAAACCAGCATCACTGAAATTGTCGGGGCTTTCTGTTTTATGAATAATCAGGACTATGATCAAGAAACATGATTTGATTTTAGCAAATGACAACATGACTGTGAGTAGTGAAAAATGTCCCCAAGAGAAAAGCCTTTGTACATCCCATGAAATGAAAAATAACGTTGCAACTTGCATATATGTGCATATGTATGTTTGAAAACAGAATTAGTTGCTTATTCATCTCCAGAGAAGGAGTTACTCTGTGGTTTGCACAATTCAGAAGCTCCATGAGTAACAGTTCACAAAGTTTTGAAATGACTCAATGGCACAGAACAAGATGTCCCACCGTGTTCAATCATTTCAACTGAAAGCCACTGTAATATATTAAAAACTATCACTGCCTCTGCAAAATTTCCACCTTTCCCCAGGACGTATTTATAGAGAACTAAGGTCAAGGAAGGAGATCACTAGGGAAGAAAAATTAAATCTCAGCTGATACATAAATAGCTAATGATTGAGTTACTATCTGTAACTTAGGAATAGCAGCAAACCGCTGATCCTCGTTTGTTCTTTATCACATTGAATAGTTGCTGTGTTTGGAAAAATGGGAGTAACTTTGCCAAGATTTCCTATAAACTGTTTTTGTGGTTTGATACTCTAAGGGAGAAATTATACCACAGTGAATTAACAGAAGAGCTCAGCCTGCATTATGGCTTCGTACACTGACAAGGGGGGAAATACGTTCAAAACATACCTGCTATATGACTATCAGAATAGCCTACCATCAAAATTTGACATGAAAACAGATAGCCTACTTTTGGACAGTGGGCAGGTAAAGACCTGACCATCTCATGGCAAAGCCCAACCGGCCCTGCAGCTTAGCTGAGGCTTGCAAATGCTAGTTCAACACAGAGGTTTCCTATACAGGCATGCAGGGACCATCTTCAGTACCTCAGGTTTTTCTGGGCAGAGCGTGCCAAGGGCCAGAAAGACCCTACCGACTAAAACGCCCCCAGCCTGACACTGAGAGCAAAGAAACTGGAGGAGGAAGAACTTCGACTGCCGCATACTCGCTGAGAGCCTGGCTGAGCTGGTGCAGCCCTGCTGTGTAGCATTGCTGTGGATGTACTGCCTGGCTAGGTTAAGAACGAGGAGAAGCCCCTGTTACCACTGCCCCAGATTACCCACTAAGCTCCTACACCAGTATGCTGCAATACCCTATAAGCTAGGGGTATTAGCAGGTTAGCAGAGAGGCCTAGGAGTCAGATCTCCTCCTCTTCCTCACTCTTTTTCTCTGGATTAAAAATAGAAGAGTAAGCAAGGCTGGTTTGTTCCTGAAGAAGGGTTTTGGGGCATGGGCAAACAAACCACATCTAATTTGCTGTGTTTCACACACAGATATTGTAGTTAATGCTATGAACTTAATTCTAGTGATGCTTTTTGATCTTGCTTCATTTGCAAGAACTTTACAGTCTTAACAATAATTGAGTGATATCTTAGAATAAGGATTCTTTTGTCATTTTTTGAGCATTGTCATTTTAAGCTATGTTTTAGGTCAATAATATAGCTTTTTTTTTTTAATACAGCCGCTGAAATTCCATGTGTTCGTCAAGCTATTAGGAAAGATATATTTGCTTCAGTATACTTTATGTCAAATTCCCAGAAAATAAATAACTGCATCATAAGAAAGAAAAATAGTGGTTTCTATTCCCAAAAAAGAGTCTGTCTTGTTGAAACCTCTGAGCATCCACTTCACTTTGAGTGTGTATGTTCATTCTTTCTTTGATCACTTCATTAAAGATGGAGAAATGATTGATTTGCTCTACTTTGTTCTGGCCTTAACAACTTTGCAAGCTGTGCGATACAAAGACTCCTCAGAAAGGAGAAAGAGGAAAATAAGAAGGAAAGAAAATGCTGAAAGGTCTCCTGGCACTGTGAGTTGAAGCAAAGAAATTCGATTATGACAGTTCTTCTGGTGGCAAAGCATAGACCTGCAGAAACCAAGTGTTTAACTTCTCAGGAGGCTGGTCTCTTGGCTGATGTATTGCCTAACAGCAATGTATGCCATTCATGCTACTCTGCAGACACTTTACCATGCTTGTCCTGGTCCTTTCTGGGGAGCGAAGGATCAACAATTACCCCCTTAATTTGGAAAAGAAATTACTTAATCCTGCTAAAATTCCTTACATCACTGCATAATTGCTCTCCTCTGCTAATAGCACAATGTATGGGCTCTTCCTAAATTGAGGGAAACAAATTCCCCTTTTCCTTCCTTCCTTTTTTTTCCCCTTCCCATTAATCACTTACAATCATATATTAATCTTGTTCTTCCTTACCACATTTTATGTTAGCATAGTAATTTATTTTCTCAGTGATTTTAACTCCTGAATCAACCTCTAACTGCTAGCCCTGTGATTGGAATTTGTCCTCCTACGCTGTAACTCAAATTAAAAGAAAAAAATAACATCCACAGACAGTGCAGGTATTACAGCAACCTGCTTCCTTTCTCTCTTAGGCAGAACGAAAAAATTTACAAATCCATTAGCCTGGAATAGACAAGTTCTGAACAAAAGGATTGGCAAATAGCACAATTTCACAGCATTTGAATCAAGTTCCCATAACACCTCTGCAGACTAATTTCTCCAAAGAGCTTATCATTCTCATCATTCTCGAAGACATTTATGATTGTCGTTGGTTTGGTTTTTTCTACTATGTCTAAAAAAAACCCCAAAACCCTTCCTCCTCTCCTGGGAAGCCCTGCAATTTCCCACTGCTTCAGAAGTAAAAAGGGAAGAAGATAGGAGAGATGTGATATGGAAAGGGATGCGAAGCGCTGGATAGCAATTTGTGGTACTTGGTCCCATGCTGTGAGATGAACTCAGGCTCACTTGAAGGCCAAGTTCTATTTAGAGCCTCTGTTTGCTCTTCATGCTGCCCTTCTCCACATTTATTCCAGTCTCAGTGCATCTGTCTTGACTCTGGGGGCGCAGGGTTAGGCTCTTAGACGATTAGCCCCACTTCTGTCTTTACCATTTCCTAAGGGCTGGTCTCTCCCTTTGGGCTGCTGGCTTTCTGGGTAGCTCCTTTAAGGACAAAGTTTCATGAGACATTATTAACAGCAGTGTTTAATATTAATCTATGAAATATCAACAAGTTTTGCTTGAAAAAAACTTTTAAGAGGGAAAGTGACACTGGAGCTCTTAATCCCTAGTGAATGGGAAGAAACTGGTCTAGGAACCTTTTTGCCTCAATGTAATTTTCTGAATCTTCTCAAGGGGATGCTGTCATCTTTGCCAGTTTGCGTTGGGTGAGCAGTTCCCCACTGACTTGCTGACTGGCCTGTGTTACTTATGCAGCGTCAGGAAAAAATTTGTCAGCCTTGCCTTCTCTCTTTCGGCTTAGCAGTTGGCCCTAGCTATAGGGATCAAGTCTATTGCTTTGATGTTATTAGCCAGTTGCACTGACTTGCTAAACTACAAGCTTACATGAGCACCTCCTACTCTGTCATACACTCCCCCAAATTGCATAAACACCACATTTAATGTAGAGAAACCCCTGGGGCTAGCTCATACTTGTTTGTACTTTGTAGGTGTTGAGGACTAACCCAAAAGCACGAGTGATGTCTGGGACCTGAAATGTTTTGTGCATCAGATGAGAGAAGAGAACCACTGGGTTGACCCATCTACCATGTATGTGCAATCTCCTCCTGGTCTGCTTGCCTGGGGCAACGGACAGGAGGAGTGAGAAGGGAGCTAGGATGAAAGGGACAACAGGTGGGAAGCAAGGATGTGCACCTGAAATGCACAGCCTTAGTAGGAGCCGTAGAGGGACCTGACCCTGACACACCGGCATATCAGCTCTTTCCACCATGCTGTCAGCTCTAAGCTGATACAAGTTTCCCTGGCTTGCAGTTTTCCCTCTGGTGCTCTTCACGCTGCCAAAGAAATCATAAAGCCATGACCATCTCTGGAGAATGGTTTTGTCCATCCCCTTACATACAAGCAGCCAACACTCCCTTCCATGTCCTTACTGCCCTTTTCCTTAATAGAGAAGGATGCTGGCAGGGGGCACTAGGGATGTTTCCCACTACCACAGCCCTGCTGGGTGATCCAGTCTCTCAGAGGCACCAGCTGGGAGAAAATTCCCAGTATTCCTGCCTGTCTGCTCTGCCTGCCAAAGGCAATGCCGGGCTGCTAGGTGTGACCAAGCAGGGCGAGAACAGGAGTGAGACAGCATGGCTATCAGGCAGGGCTTTCCCAGAGGTGTGGGAAATGCTGCTGCCAGACCCCACTCTGCTTGATTCGTATCAGACTTGGTAAGAAAAGGCGTTACTCATCAATCAGACAAACCCCTAGGCTCCTAATTGAAGAGAGAGTGAGCACAGCAGGTTTTCTTCACAGCTTCTGCACGCACAGTCCTTCCCTTTTATATACAAAATATATTTATGGGAGCAGGAATGTGAACTATGGTCATTTACACAGGAAAAACAGATCTACCAGGCTATCGAGCGAACCGCTCCATTGCAAACTCTGTCTGGTCTTCCAAGTAACAAATTTTAACTATCCAGCAGGAAGCAGCTATTTAACGTGTGTAAAAAAAATAGAACTGAAAAGTGCTTAGGGAAGCCGTGGGGCAAGCGGCACTGAGCCAGCACTCACTTGGTTCCCTTTCTCTGGACTTGTCATGTTTAGTGTCTGTCACCTCGTCCTGCTGCATGAGGATTTAGAGAGGAAAATCAGTTTAGTTAACATTTTTTCCAGCAGAATTTCTGAGAACTCCACTGAGAAAAGTCTGCAGGCAGGAGGAGAAGCATGCCTTTTTTTTAATTTGAAGGCTGCAAATTTTTATTCAAGGGACTGATGTTTTACTAACTAATGAAGCAGGCTGATTAGCAAGTTCAGGAGTTTTGCTTTCACTCATGTGAAAGAAAAACAGGGCAACTGTCACTTTCCACACCCACACTGCTTTTAGCAGGGTCTCTGCACTCAGGTTGGTGTCCCACAGAGCATCCAAATTACTGTTGAGATTTCTTTTGCATTTCGCAGTATTACACGACATGACTGACCACGCTGCTATGAAAGAGCAGGGCTGCAGCCCAGCTTCATCCAGCAATCGGCTGGGCGGGTGCTGAGCGTGCCACACAGGCTGGCTCGGTGGCAGGTCACATTTCTGATGCAGGGCTGGGGCTGCACCGCCGGCGAGCATCTGTGTCAGCATGGAGACCCGCTGTTTACACGGGTGCCTCCCACCTTCCTCCTGAAATGGGGAGCCCCGACGCAACTCCCTCCATCGCTGCTTGCCTAACCCTTATTTCAAGGGATAATAGGAAAGCAAGGAAGCCCATGGGCTTTTACTTTCACAAGTACACTGGTGTATACTTCAAGCACTGCCTGCTCCCAGTGCTTCTCAGCCCACAGATGCCCACTCTGCGCTGCCCGGTAGACGATGTAAGGGAGGAGTGTAGAACTGCAGCACACAGCATCCATTGGTTTTCATTTGTAATTTCCACAGGAAGATGAAATAGAGATTCCTTCCCTCTCAAAAAGTCTGCTGTCCTCCTCTTAAAGGCTACATACCTGGATGATGAGACATTCACTTTCTCCCAATGATACATGTGTTGGCATCTATATTTGTTATTCACTCATTTGCAGTCAATTCTTATAGCTCCTACCTGATTTCAGGTCTCTTGTCTAGAAAGCAGGAATTTTGGGGAATGGGAGGGTTTTTCCCCTTATTAGACTGCCTCTGAGGGTTGTCAAACAGGTATTTTTCTTTTGGAAGCTATGCAGCTTTTAGGAGTCAGGTACTCTCGCAGTCATTTTCTCTCCCAGCTTTTGATATAATCTAACTGTAGGCTTTGCTAATGGATCGCAGAGTGCCATGGTGCATGGTGGAAGCATGCTCAGAACTATACATCTCATCCACACCCTCCACCATATAGGTTTGTTATAACACAGTGCTCCTGATGGAAACTTGCTTCTTTTTCTTTCCTTCAGATTCTGTCCAGAAAACCTGAAATAGGCTTACGTTTAAAGGAAGAAAAGGAATATGTAAGAGAAAACACTCCTTCCTCCCTGCCATGTCCCTGCTGAGTATTGGCGTCTTTTCTTCCATCAGGGCTAACTTTCCACATAAATATCCCTTTACGTACCTGAGAGCTCATACAAATGCAAACATACAACAATCCCTTTCCAGAGCCTGAGGAACCATTGCTTCCTCTGTCCTGTAACTGAGTATCATGAGACAGAGTATGTAATGACATCAGTCAATTAAAGCCCTTTTGATACCTACTCCAGAGGCTTGTGCACTGGCTTGCTTGGGCTCCTTTTGCAGGCTGGCCTGCCCAAGCTATTAGTTTCCCCCTGTAATAGCAACCCCGGGCCTCACGGCTCCTCCGAAATAACTACCTCGGGAGGTTGGCTGGAGCGCTTGCTTCCTCTCCTCCTGAACTGCGATAGCAAAACCCTAGGCACACTGTGATTTTAGGATCGGCGCCCTCCACTTTTAGCCAAGAGTTTAGTAACAAAATGTATTTCTAGGAAGAAAAAGTACTGGCTGCTGAAACCGAGGACTGCTTTTCCATTCCACAGCGGTCCTCGCTGCTGCGAGCTGCCCGGCTGCTGCTGCTGCTGCTCCTCTTTGCTCAGGGACTCAGTGATACGGGCTTTGGTTGCAGACAGTGGACATTCCCCCGGCACGCATTGCCTTGGCAGCGAGAAGCAAGGCTTTTCAAATGCCAAGTCATGTATTTGTGTTGTCCTGCTCGTCCTTGTGCTGCTGGCAGGGGATGGGGGGGCCGGCACTGAGGCTTCACCTTCACGCTGTGTGGCAAAAAGGAAGCCGATACTGGGAAGGGCATGGTATTTCTCAGTTGGAAAGCATCTCAGAAAAGAATCTTGGAGGCCAACTTCTTCTGCACGCTTCGTGTCTGAAGCAAACGCCTTTGTCAACAGGTTTGTCACCCCACCTGCTACCTTCTCACCTAGTCACGCTCTCTGTTGGCAAGGAAATCCTAGCAGCCTCCTGATGGCTTCCTCCATGGGAATAAAGTTTGTCCAAAGCAGGAACAGAGATGATTGTGTTCCCTTCAGTCTTAAACATAGATAATTTTTTCAAAGTTTCCTTTTTGCTGGATGAATGGGAAGAGGAGTTAGCACAAGAACAAATCTAAGCTTCCCTTAAAGTTTGAGCCCAGAAAGTTGAAAACCTAGTAGCTTAGGATCCAAGCTTGGGATGAAAGCTGTGAAGTATTTTTCCTGAAATGGCAGATTCCAGAAAGTTTTAAGGGGAAAAAAATGCTTTTACAGTTTCCAGGTCCAGCGGGCAGAAGGAAGTTAAATATCCCCTCATTCCCCAGAATACCGTCTCTGGAGAGAAGGAACTTGTGAAGAGCAACAGTCACTGGTCAGCCAGGTGTGATCCAGATGTAGGATTGCAGGCCATTGCAGAGCTCACTCTCCCTTTTGCTCAGCACATGAACATGCGGATTGCAACATATCCAGTGCCTCTGCCTCTCAAATCCCATTTTTGGAAGGACTGGAAGGAATAGAGAAAGGCAGGTCAGTAGAAAGCCTGCACGTGGACTGTGCATCTGTGGTAATTTTGCACTGCAGAGCAGAGATTGGTAATACCAGTACGGTCTCTCATAACCCAGGAGAGGTTCTTCTTGTGCATATCTCCTAGCTGGCCTCCAAATGGAGAGCTGTCGGGCTAAGTGGGGACAGCCATGTTCAAGTGAAACATGAGTTAAGTAATGAGTGGCAAGAACTTTGTTAGAAGAGGGTTCATGCTTAGAGAGTAGATCACACAAATCCTGTAATTATGTACTACCCTCTAATTACGACGTCAAGATTTTAATTTTGTGTCTTTGAAAACAAGTTTAAGAACTGCTGATGCAATAGTTACTCCAAAGTTTAGGACTCATAAGTAAGTCCTGCTGGTGAGATACCTTTTTTTAAGGAAAACATTGGCTCCTGTTCTACATGACCAATGGAGAGATTAGCTTTAGTTAAAATACCAAGATATTTTCTTCTGGGTCTTTCTGTATATTGGCTTTGGAAGCTTTCCCAGTTAATAATAATTATAACAGTACTCGGCTCAAGCTGCGACTGTGGAAGACGCGTAAAGAAAGAACTGATGAGTCACTCTAGCGAATGCTACTTTCTAAAGTTATATAGTTTAACTTGACTTTCTTATTCTAACTATTCCTCCCTCTACAGAGTTATAATCCCTATAAGGTATATGTTACTTAACAGTATAAACAGTCTCTGTGAATCCAAGAAGGACTATTTGTACTACTCTTGTACAATTTATGACTACTGCCATGGACGTCAGTACGTACAGGGAAGTGTGGCTTGGAATGGCTCAACCAAACAGCAAGCAGGACTGGAAGTTTCATGCTTGCAGGTCTTGTAAAGAAATATGAAAGTCAGTGGATAATATTATCTTACTTTTTGGAACCGGTGAAAAGCATCTAAATGGAGAATGCCAACAAAAGGCATAACAAATGAGGAAATAAAGAGGTAGTTTGTAGATACCTGAGCAGAATTTTTAGGGAAAAGTTAAATAAAGGGTTTAAGCTCTGGAGACCCATAGAATTACAACCACTGCCTTACCCAGATGGTGCCTGTCTTATCTAGGCAATTTCAGTAAAAACTAGAAAGTCTGAATAGTTTAACCTGTCTAATTAACACTGATTGTGAAGGTGAAGATAACTGGGTTCAGTACATTGATATAAATGCACTCATCAGCAACTGCACTTGAGCCCAGTGTTATCAGGAGGAAAAAAAGAAAAAATAATCTATTAACAAACATATTGTGGCTAACAGCAGGTTCACAACTGACAAGCTACAAGCAATTATACACATCTCACCAAGCAGTCAGAGTCATTAAGCCATGGATATAAATAATCCTACATCCAGAGTTGGGTAAGTGAACTGGGCCAGTACATTGCAACGTCACCGCCACAGCTCTGTAGGCTACTGCCCGTGCAAAGCCTTTGCTTGTTGTTATTCTTAGTACTTTCATTGCTGGACTTTGTCTGGGGACACGCCTCAGACTCACTTTTTCTAACTCCTCACGGCAGAGAGGAGACAAGCGCCCAGCCAGCCCAGGCCTTGGGCAGTCCGGGCACCGGCTCTGAAGACGCGGATGCTGTTTCAGAACCCACCGTGCGATGAAATGACTGCGAGCAGCCTCCGTACCTGCATCTTCTCAGACAGGTGAAGCGAGTTCAGGTGACCCTTTTACAATTCCATCAGGCACCATCTGGGAAAACAACTCATTTCTCTCCCCCCCTTTTCCCCCTTTTTTTAGCCTTGCCAGTGTGTTATAGAGGAACTAGACTTGGGAGAAGCATTTGCTCAAAGCAATAGACACAAATCCAGATGTAACCTGGGGGCTTCACTCCCCTTCAGCAGGGGATGACTCAGGAGCAGGAGGCCGTGTGTAGAATAACAGTGGTTAAGAGTTTACAAAGGAAGGCCTACGTAAATACAATACCGATCTTAAACCTGGAGTGTCTGCCATACTGTAGCATTAAGCTTGTCAGTAGGAGTGAAGAACAGTTTACTTGAAGCAATAGCCTGGACTCTTTCTTTTAAAATGCCATTATTGTTTAACTAAAAAAGTGACAGCTGCAAAATAACCAAGTTGTTGATGTCTGATGAACACACTTCACTCTGCAGGCAGCTGACACGCACTGTGGGTTTTGAACTATTGAGACCTTCCCACTGGGCGAGTGAATTCATGGAGGGGTGGCAAATGCATGCTCCATACAGAGTTATACAAGCCCTTTTTGCAGGCAGCATCTGGAACAAAACCATCTCTGTAAACTTACTTTACACTTAGGTTGCCGTTTCACAGCTCTGCTTGCAACATTGCAAATTCGAAGTTTGCATAGGATACTTTCAAGCAGTGAGCTGTCATTCAAAGTGACAGTTATATGTTCCTTTAAAAATCTCCTGGTTTTAAGAACAAACTCAGTTGCTACCTTTTAAGAAAACAACTCCAAAAACTTTTATACGTCAAATATTCACCTGTGAGACCTTTGTAGCTAAGATTTTGGTATTTTTATATATAAATGCACACATATTTTTGATGAGTTTTCTAGATTTCTACAGAATTTGAGCAATAACGTTAGCCCCTGGTGCCTTGTCCTGTCACTATCTTACACAGAGGAGGATGAGAAGGTGGAAAAAAAAAAAAAAAAGAAATTAAAAAAACCCCACACAGTTGAGAGCAATTAAGAGCATCTCCTAGAGACCCTCGTATAGCTTGGACTTACTGAAGCCGTGTGCAGTTGAAGTTCACTCCTTTAAAAGCCGGGAAACCTCTCCCCATGGAGGAGCGATACGTGCGGGCAGTCTCTGGCAGGCAGCAGCCCCAGGCAGCCGGGGAGCCCGGCACAGGCGCTGCTCAGCCTCCCCGGGGAGAGCAAGCGGCTCTGGCTGGACCGATGCACAGTACCGGAGACGCTGCAGCGTGTGCTGGGTTTCCAAGCTGTGACAGAGACTTTGGGACAGATTTGCTGTATCTGCAGTTATAAGAAGGCAGGCTTAGGAAAGACTGTCTGGGTAATGATGACAACCTGTTTGTTCTCTTCCAAATACCAGCAACTTTTTTTTCTGTTTTACACCTGAAGTTGTTTAATTTTTTCAGCAATTTAGTCTTTTTATTTCCCAGAGTGAGGCCCTCAAGCTCATTAGCATTGCTCTACTGAGGGAGCTGGAAGGGAAAGGAGCCTTTTTCTTGCCCAGTTTTTGATGGCTCCTTCATTAGATCCTCCCTAGGGCATTGTATGACGCTAGGAGAAAGATGTCTCTGTTTCTGAGGCTCCCGTGCAGTATTTCCTTGCCAAGCTTTCTTTCCCTGAGCCGTGCTGTTTCCTGCACATGGCCTGAAGCCCCTAGCAGTCTCACAGGCAGTGCACAGGACCTGCCGCCAGCCCTCCTGCTGCTCGCCGGGACAGTACGCAGCTTTAACACAGCAGCCACCTCCTTCACTGCTACAGATGAATCATTTCTCCTGTTCAGAGCAAAGCCCTTTGCCTCACTCCCAGACACACAGAGAGAAGCCACATCTTGAGGTTGCACAGCAGGGAGCAAGTAATATTTTGTCAAGGCAGTGCAAGAAGCGAGCAGCCCCTAGAGTGCTACCGCATGTTCCCCGCCACCTCCAACAACAGCAGAGATGAGCAATTTAGCAAAGGAAGGTCAAAGATGCTTACAGCTGCAGGGAAGAAAGCAACCCAGTGCCAAGCTGTGTGAGTCCTTGGTAGTTGTCTACCAGGGATTTCTGTCTGATCCACTCACACTGCGCAAGCCAGGTGTTCCCAGTGTCTGTGTGCAAATCCATAGAAGCCACCGATATTATACACTGCATGCAATGATCCTGGCCAACTGCCACATCTCATTCCTGTATTCTTCTTTTGCTTGAAGGAACAGGCTTTGCCTGATTGAATTCAAACAAGTCTAGGATCAAGCAGAGAAAATATCAGCTCAAAGGTGTCCTCTTAAAGGGATATATATTGCATAAGAGCAGACATTCTGGAAGCTTGTTCCCTGGGTGCAGTCATACTTAAAAATGTTTAACTCACACAAATTTTTCTCCTGCCCCGCAAGACGTTATCGCACCAGATGGTTTAGTACTGACAAGGCTGGCTGCAGTGGTGGAAAGTGGGGTGGGAGTTCACAGAGGAACTCAGGTAGAACCAAGACCTTAGGCTGGAGTCTTTGCAGTTTTCCCAGTTTTCTCTTGAATGCCCCATCAGCTAAACCCAGCAGATGTTTCTGAGAAGCCAAGTTGCTTATACATATCCTCCTTTACTGTTTTAAAAAAGCCCAGTGAAGAGCATGACCATCTATACTGTCCTCAACACGCTACCAGCATTAGCAGCCACACACTCGAATTTCATCTTACAGCTTCAGTCGCTCTGCATGGGTGGGTCAAGGTCCTCTTCCGTCAACCTAAAAAACCAGCTGCATGGGACAAGCCAAGGGGCAGAAGTCCCACCAGGAGCAGCCCCCAGACCGCACCTCGTGGTCAGCCCACTGGCCAAGGCTGGCTACGTCTTCTCCAGGCTCCCTGGGAGCACCCGCATACCCCTCTGTGGGGGAGTTGCTGCCCACAGACGGAGCTGCCCACATCTCTCTAGCATTTGCGTGTGGCTCCAGGCCCCACGCTTGCATCATGTTGGTTACCATATGTGGGGCAAACGAGGTGATGTTTACTTGGAGCTTGCAAAAGCTCTACCTGAAGCAACAGTTATATGCGCTGTGCTTGAAGTGATGTAACATCCTTCTAGCCTAAAAATCTACAGGCATCAGTAGTCATGAACTGAACTCCAAAATGGCACAGAGTTGCATTCATGAAATGTATAACCCTCTTAAGTGGTAACAGGCCTGAACTGCTTTTATCTCCCTAGACCTAGCCTCTGTGACACAACAGAAAAAATGTTCCCAGGCAAAGAGCACTACCCCAAACAGCTGTGACCTTGCCTATCTTACAGACAGATACCCTGAATGGTCATCAGCCTACGCGTGCTCGGCTTATCTTATATAGATAAAGCCACGTTGAAAGAAAAGCTTTACTGAAAAAGCAGAAGAGGTGAACAGCAAAGTCTTTGTTAACTGTATTTAGCTGTCTGTCTAATGAATACTTGGGAAAAAGGATTTAAACACCCTCAGCATTTCCCGTGCCACCATTTGGGTGTAAGTGCCAGCATTGTACTGACCAAACCTAGGATCCCTGGTATTTCTAGTAAAATTTAAAAGGAAAAAATACTGACCCAGAGAAATCCTTTATGTGTGACCTTTAAGGTCTTTTAGCAAAAATAAATTATTCTATATAACACATTCCAAAATTGATATTTTCTATTACTGTTTCCTTTATTATAACTTCACCTACTACCATTTCTATGATTAGATGAGTTAGACGTAAAATACACAAGAATGGCTCATTTTTAACTAGTAAAACTAAATTCCCACATCATTTGACACTGTGGCTGGCACAGTTAATTGTTGGTACTTCATTAATAATTTTACACGGAAATGCAGTATTTCTATTAACTGTGAATCGCAGTAACATCCCTAAACCAGCATGATGTGAACAGGTGACACCACGCTCTGCAATTTCATTCCTATTGGAGGTGCCAAAAAGGACGTGGAGAAGCTTAGTGCAATTTTCTTCATCATCTGCCCCGTGGGTTGGTGGAGGTGTCGGCGGCACTGGGTGACAGCAGCTGAGGTGCATTGCTGGGGCATGAAGAATTACAGTGACCACAGCAGCAGAAAGGATTTGAGCAATGAACTGCAAATGCAATTCAAGGAATTGCGGTTGGCGATAGCAGGATGGGGACTGAAGCCGGCACTCTCACAGGTGGACGGAAATGTTCTTTGCGGCTAGCCCAGGGCAGCTCAGGAACAAGGACAAATCTGTTGAGCAAAGCAGTGGAGCTCAGCCTGGGCTGAACAGGCAGACCGTCAAAATCCTTGAAGCAGCAGGGCCCGGGGCTGTCTTTAGGCTCATTGCGGAGAGCAGGGAGGAAAGCTGAAGAGCGGCGTAGATGAGAGGCAAGACAGAGCACTGTGCCCCGGCAGATTTCATCTGGCTTCACCTGTCTTCCCCAGATCAGTAATTTAGGCAATGCAGCCTACTCCTTTGCTGTAAAAGACGTTATTTATAACTCCTTTTAAGCCTTCTCTGGTGAGCTTGTGACAGAGCAGCAGCAAGGGTTTGCTCCCTGCCAAGCCCTTAGGCCTCTGAAGGGCTGGAAGGTGGCAGAGCACATGCAGCTGAAGGCATTTACGTGGGTTTTTCCAGAAGGGATTTTGTGCGCACATCACTCTGAGGGAGCACAGAGGGCACCAAGCTCTTTGGAGAACGGACAAAGAATGTTTATTCACCATTTTCACATTAAGCAATGTGGCAAATACTCTGAGAAACTCCTTGGCGAAGCCCAGCATCACTGTGAAATCTGTGTTTGCTTGCAGGGACTTAACTTCAGGTTTGTGAAACGTTTCAGCTTTGCCTTTGAGGCAATCGCTACGCATGAGGGAAAAAGTGTAGCTGAAGGTAAGGCTGTGCCATGCTCCCAGACAAGCAGGCAGGAGAGCAGCAGCTACAGCCCCGCAGCTCCCCTCCGCTGTGGCTGGGCTCCTGCATGGGGTCAGCTTTGGTCATTCATGCCTGGCATCTGCTCCAGGCCAGAAAACATTTCTTCTTGCCCGGTTGGCAACAAACAGAGCGCTGCTGGAGCCACGTGGTAATGGATACCTGCCTGGCCACACAGTGCTAAAGGACAAGCATGATGCAATTTCTTTTGTCCTGATATCATCTTTCCGGGTAAGCGGCAGCCCAGGTTTGGTGGGACATCAGGATGACCGAGTCTGCTGGGGACTTTAGGCACAAGGTCATTGCAAGTCATGGCAGCTTGACAGAGGAAACTAGAAAGGAGAGTTCATTTCCCTTTGGGGTATAAAGGGTGACCCTCCCTACCCATAGCCTTGCCAAAGGTACTGGCAGAGCGTGTAGTACGTCCAGAAAGGCTGTACCCTTTTGCTTTCCACAGAATCTTAATAAAGGAAGGATTTACATGCTTCATCTCTGCTCCCTCAAAACCAGCTGTAATCCAGCCTGGGTCACAAGTAGCTGTCAGAAGCATAGAGAGGTGGGTAGTGGAGCCAAGGAAATGTAGTATCTGCCATAAGCCTGAAACAACCCTGTACTGCCCACATCTCACTTTTGTCCCCTCCCAGTTATTGTTAGAGTTCTTCCCAACAGCAGAGCTGCACCTGCCTTGGAAGTCCCCCTCTGCTTTGTTACACTCGCTCTTCCACTCTCCCTGTGCTAACACTGATGATGGTAGGCAGCACTTCCCCGTCCATATCTCCAATTCCCTCTTCTTGCTGCTCCACTTCCAGGCTGCTCCTTGGGCTGGTTCCCAAAGCAGTCCTCAGGAAGGTCACCAGGGTCTCTCACGGTCTCACGCGTGCCCATCGTGGGCTTCCCACTCTGCTTTACCCTCCTCCCTCCACCTCCAGCTCATGCTGCCTTTGCACAGAAACCTGTTGTGGGGCTGGAAACCTTTCCAGGGGGAGTGGTGGGGTTTCAGAAGGGATATGCTGCAGCCCAAACATTTACGCTTTGGATCCTGCCTGCAGTCTTTGGTTATTCCCGCGATAGATGCAAGTCACCTTACTGATTTGTGTATATGGGACAACAAAGCTTTTATTTTCATTTATAGACTGCTTTGGTTTAACTACAAAATCTTAAGAGCAAAACAAGCCATGAAATGCTCTTGCTGTGCAGAGCAGGGGTGACTATGCCCATCATTTAGCATGGGTGCTTATCTACGTGAGTTGTGCTGCAGGCCAAGGGCTGGCTAAAAGTAATGTTCAGGAACAAAGGACACATGATCATTCAGCAAACGGCTGGTGCAGAAATGTTACAGAGCAGACAGTGCCATCGAAAGCTGCATGACAGTGCTGGCTGGGCTCACTGGCAACTGCTGCTGTGTTTGCATGGTCCCCCTGCTCAGAAGGTGTCATGATGGACAGGGATTTTTTTCTTACCAGAGATTAGGATTTCCAAAGTGTAAGTGTGTAGAAACAGGGCATTCAAGCACCAATTATCTCTATGATATGCACTCGTACCATACAGATGCATGTGCGCACATACACACAAACAAAAAGCCATATAATGCTTCTAGGTGGTACACAAAAATATGAACTTGATAGAGATTTGCTGAGAAGTGAAAGACAGAGCAGCCACGCTCCAGTCTCATAGCTGGAGAACTGCTTCTCTTTTTCAATTGCTGGACTTGGTGGCAGTATAGAAAACAAAATGGATGTTACGGATTAATAAAACACAGAGACAGATTTTATTTTGAACCAAAAGTTAAAATTTTATTTGGAATATCAATATACCCCAAAAAAATAAAAATAAAAACTTCCTTTTATGTAGTGAAATAGCCATTTGAAAATGGTAAAATAAAGATATTTCTCATACTATTCTCTCCTCGTTATTGTACACATATTTAAGGTTGGTTTTTTTTTTCTGAATATAAATCTAGCTTGAGCTTTAAGGCTCCAAAAAGCCTAAAGCATGTAGTGGCTCTTTTGAGAAAGCAGATAAGTCAATCAGAGCTGTGTTTTTTCAGCAGACAGGCCTGTTTGAAGCTGTCCAGGACTGGACAGAAGTGAGACTTCTCAGGAAGGTCACTGTTTCAGGCGAGTATTATTTTATAGCCATTGGAAAATACACTCTAACCCCACTTCATGCAGCGTTTTATTGAGCTTTATGATGTACTGGGGAGGGCCCTGGTTCCCCTTAGCTGTCGAGTTCTTGTGCAGATCCAATCCTATTTGTGTTGATACAGTTGGTTTAATTTAAGAAATCAAATCCTACCCTGTCATGTTTGCTCTGCTAGAAATCAAGCGTGTAACAGGGCACTGATCCTGCCTTTACCCCTGTAAGCAAAAGGTTTCTGTGCCTGTGTGTAGCTGCACTGACCGCAACGGGGCATTTACGACGGCAGGATCAGGGACTTGTCCTTTAGCTTGCTTTTAATAAAATAAATGGAATGGAAAAATGTATTGAAGTAAAACAGTAGAAACCCATGGACTATTCTTAGTTTTAATTCTTCCCTTTTAGAGAGCTCGCCGACGCTAGGCTGCAAAGTATGACTGAAGAGCCCTGTCAGGGCCTGAGCGATGCCCCGAGTGGTTCATGTCACCATGAAGTAAACAACAAGGGGATTTAGGTCTTGCATCGCCCTCTGCAACTGGGCTGCAGCAGGCTGAAGCAAAGCTCACTGAAGTCACTGGACTTCTCACCAACAATCTCACTTTCAGTAGGCATTGGACCACGTCCTGAACTTATGTGGTATGGTCTGCAATTCGCTTTGATTTCTTCATTGATCAAAGCCATTTTTATTACTTAAGGTATGTCTGTATTTATGATTTGTATAAAAACACGTGATACTTCTGTTACTGGTTCTGAAGTACAGGATAGACTACAACTACTAGAGATACTACTGCACTAATATGTTATATCTGGCACTGCTTACAAAGGCTGCTCTTTCACGGTCACAATAATTGGTGTCTTATGCTTTGTTGCCTGAAACCCCCCTGACTATTGATTCCTGAGGTACCATTGCTCTTAACTAATACGTTGTCCCAGGTTTTTATTTTCAGAAGAGAAAAATGAAATACACCCAGGCCGTGAAGGTCACAAGTTGCTAGACAACAGATGTTCCTCCAAACAAATCCACGGACCCATGCTTGCACTCAGGGAGCCACTGCGTAATTAACTTCCACAGCAGGGACCCCTTCACACAAGCCTTATTCCACCAGCCACCCCATCCTGAGCGCCTGGCACTTTGCAGCCCACCCTCCTCCTGCTCTGCCTTTCCTCATCTTGGGAAGGAGGGAGCGTTCAGCCTGGAAATGCTTTCTCCTGGGATATGGAATAGGTATTCTCCCTCCTTGCGTCTCTGGCAACTTGTGCTCGATACTGTATTCCTACTACCCAGCTTGGCTCTTTCGAGTGATTCCTTTTGCACGCTTTGGCCCTTATCTTGTAAGTAAAAGCTTGCATTGGTTTATTGTGAGATTCTGGTGAGAGGTCTCTTTTCGAGCCAGATGCTTTTAGTTGGGCGTTATCAGTGAGCCCAGACGTAAATAATTTGTGACTGCAAGTTACAGAAGGTCTGTAAGCATGAGGGGTTTCCTTCCCATCACAGGCACAAATTAAAGAGGCTGCAGAATTACCCAGATTTTTGTTCTTCCACTAACTAGCTGAAGATATTTTCCTTAAAGCATTCACTACAGAAAAGTTGTGCTCAGGAAGAGCCAAATTCTGCTCACAGCTGCCTAAGTGTAAATCCATACTAACCTTTCTGGTTTTATTTCAGTACATTGAACTAATGCATCGAAACATAAAACACAGACTTCGACCCTGGCAGACTGACCTTATCACCAGCGTAACTCTCTTGACTTTAGTGAATCCTGTAACAGCATTTCCAGCATCTGTGGTGGTTGTCACGGGTCCCATAATGCTTGGTAATTTATATAAAGTTTGAGTTCCCCATGGCGTGTGTGAATGCAACAGAATTACAGCTTTATTTAAAATTAGGAAGAAAAGGTTCTGGTAGTGGACAGAAAAATTTCAAAGTGTGACCCCAAGGCTCAAACCAGGGGAAATAAATAGGACTCAATTAGCTGTGTTTATATTTGTGGCTTGTAGGTTGGAACAGCTGGAGTATTGTTGAGGTGTCATTACATTAGGGTTGACTGGCTCAGTGTTTAAGTGCATGTCAGTGGGTTAAATGGGATGTCTAAATATCATACGTGCATGTTTTAGGAAGAAAAAAAAAAGTAAGAAAAACAGTGTAAGTTGGTTTTGGTCTTATCCTCAATTTCTTTAATGCCAATTACCACATTTGACTCCAGTGGAAAACCTCAGAGGGAAGGCCCAATGCCACAGTAGGGCCACAGGACCTGTGTAAATGCACGTGTGATGTGTCATCTCCTGAAGCAAATGGCAGTGTGACAGCCGATTTCCAGCGTGATGATAAATGTACTCTAATTTACCACTGTCCCTTGCGTGCCTGATCTTGCTGCCCCTTCCCTACACATATGCTTGCCGGCAGCCTTATCGCCCGCCAGGACGGCCACCGAATTCAGCACTGAGTTCCCCCTGCACGCCCGGGGAACACCTGCACTGCATTTTGAGGAGGTCGCTCAGGCTGGTTTCTGCATGGGAGCCGCTTCCCAGGCAGTAAGGAAGGTGGCCCTCACCTGCCCGGCCCCGGCTGGTGGGGCGGTGGGCATGTCAGGGAGCAGGCGCTGGGAATGGTGGAGCGGTACCCACGAGGGCTTTGGATGAAATTTGGGTGGAATAAGAGCGGGTGAAATTCTTGCTCCTCTGAAGTCAGTGTCGGCATTGCCAGCATTGCCATCCAGCATGCACAGGTGTGGGTTTTTTCCTCTTATGCAATTAAGGAAAATAGTGTATGAAACATGGCAGGTTGTTTGCACCACACTCTGTTTTCTGCCTGTGTTAAACTTAAGCTGCGGAGTCCTTGCTTGCCTTGCTGTGGTGTCGCTTCTTATTGATAAAGTTTATGGGGCTTTTAAAGTCATTAGCCATAAGCCTCAAATTAGCAGGAGACGTGTGTGGTTCCTTCCCCTCTGCTCAGATAAAAGGCAGTCGGACACACTAGCTCTGTTCATAGCAGAGCAAAGCCTCCACTGACTTCACAGGGTCCAAGATTTCTGCTCCGGCTTCAGCTCCAGACGCTGGGCCACTTCCACCCTCTCTTGCTTTATTTGAGAGACCTACGATACGCGGGACTGAGGCTCTAAATGGCACAATGGTGGGCTTCTACCAACGCTTTAATTTTGCCTTTTCCACTCTTAACTGGTCGTCTTAACCTGCTTCTTAGCCAGGGCAAAATTAAACATGAGGAAAAAGGCTTATTCAGCATTATAATTATCTGCTCCCAAGCTGTATAACAAAATGGTTTACACATTTAATTGGTTTTGTCTAATATTTCCACGTATACAGTAGTCCTATTAATGAATATCATAGCTTCATTACTGCATATCACATGTTGCTATTTGTTGTGTACCATAAAATAACGTCAGCACATCAATAACTTAAATAACACAAATGTAAACTCATTTTCTGCTTGTTATAATTATGATTTTAGCCTGCAAAGGCTTTTTGATTTGTAAGACCATTCACATAACATGGAATGTAACTTTATTTGTTTTTCTTTTGTATATAATGAGACACCGAAAGCCCTTGTCATCTCTTAACAGGATACTAAAGCAGCTCTGTTCCATGAATGACAGCACAATTAAAGCTAAAAATCATAATTTAAAAAAAAAAACCCTTTGTACTGTACAGTCTCAAATTAAAGCAAGAAAGATAATGACAATCTTTTGCGTTAGCCAGGAAACGTGATTCTCTGCCATTGGGCTTTTTTTTCTTGTTGACAATTCACAGAATGTGTATATGGGTGTAGTTATAGGTGTGTGTATATCCTATGCAGAACAGCAGTCCCTATTTTGTTGATCTAGTTCTTCTAATTGTTTAGTTAAACTACCTAACTGATACAATTTAGAATACTACATTAACACATTTAACATCAAGATTACATACTTGCGTCTTTGAAATACTAGGAACTTTTACACATTTTATTTGGCTTTGTAAGGACTGGAATATCACAGATAATGCAATCTACTTGTCTTTGAAAGAATATGGCTGTTCTCAACTAACTCTCTAAGGTTCAGAGTGAAATACGTTTCTCCTTATATCTGCAGCTGACTTCAGAGAAGAAAGAGTGTCTTCTTAAGTGGTCAGTCTGATGTTACAGTACAGATTCTGCAGAGAGAGAGATATATATTTAATGAAGGATAATTCTCTCTGGACTTTAGAGTTAAGCTGTTGCAGCAACATTACTCCATTTAGACTAATTTTTTCTATACAAATCTCAAGAAAAACCTATTCCAAGTATGTTTTGTAGTAGTATCTCCACATGACCAGAGGAGGGCACTTTGAACATCTTTGCACTGCCCAGGAGGCAGATGCAGAAGCACAGTGTTACCCAATGTCGCGCAGTCCTGCCACCTCTTCCCACCCAGGCAGGTATTCTTGTGTCCACAAAAATACAGAATCCATATCGTACCACAGGGCTTTGTTCTCCAAACAATGGGCAGATATATCACTCTCTTCTCGCTAACTAGGATTTCTTCCAATTTCCCCCATTTAATTCAGTGTTGCTGTGGGTTAAATTGAGATTAATGGATAATTCCTAAAAATCACGTGAGGGGAGTTGTCTCCCTCTCCTTCCTGAACATCCCTCTGCTATTAGCCCCTGGTAATTTAGCAAACATTGATTGATTTAACCCTCTATGACTTAGCCTGCTGCAGAAATTCCTTGCCTTTAACTGAAAAATGCACTTGGAAAATGCACTCTCTGAGATATGTATTGCAACAGTGCATCTTTTCACATTAAACTCTTGTAAAAGTACTGCTCCTTTCCGCCTTCTGAGGGAGGCGACTCTGCATCCCAGATCTGCTCCCCTGGCAGAGTACATAGCGGAGAAATCAATCTCTTCTCTTTTCCATTCATGACCACAGCGTGGAGTTCAGCCACTTTCCATGCAGGAAACATCCCTTTGAGTTTCATTTTGGCTAAAGGTATCAACCTTCTGTGGAAAAGATTTTAGTTTTGCAATCTTACTGTTATCATAGACAGGTTATTTGTCACCTCTCTGTTTTGCTTTGTTCAAGTTTACTGCTGAAAAATTATTAGAAAGGATTTAGAAACTTTTTTTTAAAAAATAAAAGTCTCTCCTCCACCCTGGGGAAACACGCTGCTTATTTAATAAACTTCTTTTTCCCTCAACTTTATTCCTTTTCTCTTTTCTTCTGTCTTTTCTTCTCTTTTTTTCTTTCTTTTTTTCTTTTCTTTTTTCTCTTCTTTCTTTTCTCCTTTCTTTTCTAGAGCAGACAGGTACAAGAAGGAAGTTGTCTTTCATCAGCAGTCCTTTGAGATAGAGTAGAATTCAGTGAGTCCTCACCATGATAGGATCATAAACTTACTGGGTTAAACCAAGCTAACTTACCCTAAGCTGCCAAGTTTTAGCTGCACCATACATATATGTGTTTCCTTGTGCCATTTTCTTTTCTTATAATTTTGTTTTTCTTGATGACCCTGAGCTATAGCTGCTTGTTTCTACCACTAGTCAACCTTCCTTTCTTTTCTGGTTTTGCCGATATAGGCCTCAAAGAAAAAATGGCAGAAGAGCACAAAGTAGCTGAGGTACATGAGAGAGGACCAGATGATGTTCTGCACGTGGGAATGGCACTGGCCCTGCTGCATCCAGGAGAAGACCAGGTAATTGATCACGCAACCAATCAACATCTGAGTGATCTGCGACAAGGTGATGAACATGGCAAACTTGCGTGAGACTCTGAAGCCAGCAGCCCGCAAGGCATAGTAAGAGTACATAACGGCGTGTACTCCATAGTTCATGGTCATGAACCAGCCACCGCCAGCCACCATGTCCTTGTAGGAATACCAAGAATAAAGTAACACAGTAATGTGATGGTACCAGTGTAAGAAGATGAGCTTCTGTTTCCTAAGAATAATGAATATTGTATCACCTGTAACAAAAAAAACAAAAAAAAACAAAAAAAAAAAAGGAGGGGAGGAAAGGAAATGAGAAACATATTGAACAATTCCATAATTACTGCAGTGCTCTTTTCCCTTTGCTGTTGCTGGAGTAGACACTATTTTGGAGCATGGAAAACCACCTCGGCTCTAGATCTGAGACCCTGTCTGATCTGAGAGCCAGCTTGGCTCCTCATCTCTGTGCAATCTTTGGAAAACCAACATATCCACATTTTCCTGTGTGGAAAAGCCCTGTTCGAAAACTCCACAGGTTTACTTGGTAGCCCTTTGCTGCAAACATAATCTCTGAAAGTCTGACGTGAGGTGGGTGGATGTACATGTATCACCTCCAACTGTGAGACTGTCCGTTATATACTGTGACTAGAAGAGAAATGCAGCTCGACAGAGAGCAGAAAGCCTGAAGAAGAAGCAGCACGGTGTCCTCCGATTCAAATGCCTACCTGCAAACTGAACTTAGTTAAACTCAGTAGCGCCTTTTGAGCTACTATGCAAAAAGCTATTGCATATGCAACCTGCAGTACTGAAAGGCATGTAATTGCCAGAAAAAAATGGTTCTAGAAAGAAATTTGGTTTATGTTGAAATGCACATCCTTTTCTGCAAAAACATGTTGCTATTGTAGAAAAGTAAATTTTATCCCTCTTTCCTGCTTTTTTCTTCCTTCTGCTTCTCACGATTGCACTGGGCATCTCAATTAGATATATGTATATATGCACACTACTTGTTTTCTGTTGTTAAAGACAGTTTCCAAAAAGGTCCCTGAGTTTGGAATCTGGGGACTTATTTCTACGTATTTGTATCCCAGGAAATCCAAATCATGAATATTAGTGATGGGTGGAACCAAAACTGCACTGTCTGCACAAGGTCTGTAACAAGCCGTAATACTACTGTTTGCTTCGTTAGCTGCAAGATGTTGACTCACATTTTAATAAGTAATCATATGTTCAATTTATTGTTGCTGTGCAGTTCTAGCTGTTTTTTTTCCAGTTTTAACCACTAAATTTTCATGGGTTTGCAGTAATTTAAGCAGCAGGAAACCAAGGGATTCTGACACACCAAGGCAACTGGTGTCTCTCTCTTTCCAGTTTTTATGCTGATGAATTGCTGTCCTGTAATTTGCTGAATCAAATTCTCTGCTGAAAGGTAAAGACTTATTTTTGCTGTACACCTGAACACAGTAAGTGCTGCAGACCTTTGAGGTTTAGTAAGGGCATCCTCTGAAATGAAAGCTAGAGGGCTGCTGAATCGCTGCCTCCTCCTTCCCATTAAAACAATCCTTTCTTCCACTAATAAGCCACGGGACGAGAACACATGCAGACTGGCTATTAAGTTGGCTTTGGCATGTATATCATAAGTATCCTTACCAAAAAAACTGCTGGAGAGACAGGAGTTTATAAGAATCAGGACTGGAAAAGCTAGGGATATTATGGGAAACTGGTTTCTATTTGAAGGAAGCAGACAGCCACAGCTTTCAATGTTTAGGGAGGAAGCACTTTACTGTTCATAACTGTACGCCTACATGTGTATTTAAGGACGAATGCTGCAGAATGGCGGCAGAACCTGACTCAAAGCTTCTTGCTGACACAGCTGCTGTAGCCCACCCTTCAGTTCTGTACCCATGGGGTGAGTGACTGCTGATTACGCTACTCGTATTTGCCTACGAGTAGCTGAGGAAAAGGTATGGACCAGATTCCTCTAGCCTCTTGACTGCCCTGCTGTGTATAATTACTGCAGTTTATTCCTGGGCTGGGAATGGTCTTATTCAACTGCACATTTCTCTAACTTCAGCCAAGCTGAACTTAATCTCTAGAGACTAGAACATGCAAAGTTTGGGGCTGGTTTTGTTTACTCACTTTTCTAAGACTAAAACGTATTTCAACAGCACTGAGACCCTTCTTGTACTTCCTGCACAGACATTTCTGCTCTAAATATGCATAATGAGAGAAAGGGAGAGAGGGTACTCACCTAGTTCGGGTGCTTTGCTTAGCACAAATGCATATGCCCAGAATTTGCTGACAGGTCCAATGTAAAAACTCTGGTCACACACTGACTGCTTCAGGCCTTTGGTCATCAAAATGTACAGCATATAAGCACCAGTTCGAACAGCACCGAATATACTTTAAAACAAAAAGAGAAAATGAAGAAAGTTGAGTGGACACTTGAAATCTACATGCTGTCACTTCAAATCATTATGAGAAAAAGGCCAGAAATGTGCTGAAATATTAACTTGGAGACAGCCTTAAAGCTGGAGCAACTCTGCTGGCTTCTAGGAAGTTATTCTGAACTCAGATTTCTAAACTGGACTGCAGTCGTATCCCCTGGTGAAAGTCTGGAATGGTAACGTCAATGTTTTTTACTTCATTACTACAGGAATGATCTTTCAGTTTTCAGGAGCAGTGGGAGACATCTACTTCAGCTGAAAACAACATGCAGAGTTTTGATGCTGACAGCTGGACACTCCGAGAATCGAGTTCATAAAGAGCTGTCATCAACATAACATAATCGGGACAATTCCCTCTTCCGACTTCCTCGGGATTTCCTCTTGTCTCGCTGTGTTTGTTACACGCACAGGAGCTCTGAGCACAGACAAACCCAGGCAGGGCGCACAGATTTTGATGGGTGTTCTCAGTCAGGGCTGGTATTTTGGTGCACATGCTGACTTCATACTTCATCTCTTAACAGGTCATTGCTAACAGAGGAATCAACGAGTTGAATTGAATCGTAAACAGCAGATTCACCCTCACCTCATCAAAGTGAGATGCAAGGTGACAGTGTTCTGCAAATGAGAAACATCAAGAGATTTGCAGTGCTATTAATTAGTGCAATTACAAAGGGGATAGGTTCAGATAACAAAAGACATCCACCTGATGTAAGGAACAAAGGCTTCTGCCTCAGCAGTGAGGAGCTCTGCAGAAGGAATTGCCTCACTGTTTTACAGCAAGAACATGCTTGCCCACTATCTACCATTGTAGCTTGTTGGCCCTTCAAAAGCTCTGATGAATACTGGGTGAAACAAGCAGCTTTCAGAAAAATAGAGCAAAGAAAGACCCGATCTCCTTTGGGGTTTAGTATATCTTACTTTATGCCTACATCATATATCCCTGTGCCTCTACCCAGCTCCATCTTATCTCCTCTCTAACTTCTTTGTGACCTTGTCCTACTCGTGAATCCTCTGGTTCCTGCTCTGCCTTGGTCTTTCGTGACTATCACATGGCTGCAACCAAACCAAGCAACTTAAAATTGATGTGTAGACACATGTGGACAATGCAAGCTACCATTTAGGCAAGGTGTGTGAAATAAGGAACATTGCATCTGAAATTATAGATTCTCTGTTACTTGTCCTTGTCTTGTGAAGTCAGTATTCTTTAAAAAATGTGTTTTAAAATCATCAAGGCAGCCTCAAAAGTTGAGGTCTATGGCAGTTCTTATGTCACTTGGTCAGACTAGAAGGTTCAAGTAAGCTTGACGAGCATAAAAACTGTGGACCTAACTTTTTATATTTTTTGCACAAAGTATTTAGATTTCCAAATCTGCAGCATTGATATACCCGGTCAAACCTGCCTGCTGCTAAGGAGCAATGCACCTTGCTCTCCCCTGTCCACTGCACACACTCTGCAACCAAGTGGAGCACCATGCTGCCTGGTGCTCTTCTGGCTCTGTCAGTGGCATCACAGGAGGGGCTCTACAGTCAGGTCACACCTGGGGAGAAGTGTTACGTCCTGGCTCCTGCACCATTACATTTTGATGCCTGAGGTTTCCCTATGCCATCAGGAAATTCAGACAATAGTGAGCACTGAAGAAGCTACTATTATTATCTGCTATTTGTACGGTGGTATTTGCTCATGGGCTCTACTGCCAGATGAGTCCTCTTGTGCTGTGTGAACCCCCCCCCCCATCCTGCTGTGGAGTTTAGCTGAGTCTGGGTTTCCCATTAATACTGCCCAAAGCAATGCACATATTCCCAGGCTTAGGCAAGATAGCTATTGCAGTCTCTCACGTTTGTTCATCCACCCCTGCATGCAGAAGAGATAGTGCAGTATTCTTCGCATCTATGCAGACCATCGTGCATCCTCTCTGTGTAGGGTTTTTCCCTCCCAGAAATGCTCTCTCATTATGCTTTTCTCACGTCTTTCGGGGATCGGTCCTTTTAACTTGGCAGAGAGTGCCAAAGCCCGCAGGAGGAATTTTCAAATGAGGTGCAACGCATTGTGTCTTCTCTCTGGCATTTAACACATGCCCTTTTTTTTCTCAGGAGTAGCATTTCTCATTCCCAAGAAGACAGGAGATCCTGACAGAGATGTGATCTGATCACTTCCTGAGGCAGTGAACTCCTCAAGCTAGCCAGGGCAGGCTGCTGCTTGCTCCTATGTTTTGGGTGGTGGCAAAACTGGGTGGAGGAAGATCAGGCAGAATATCTAATGCTACACTGGTTCTCCCATTAGCAAATACCTCAGTACTGACATTAAAATGGAGGAAAAAAAGGAAATTTTAAATTATGAAATTAAATAGCTGCAAGCAATACGCCTTTCCTTGTACAGAAGCTGTACTGTTTTTTTAAAATATCATTTATTATTAAAGTTTTAAAACCAAAGAGAATTCTGTGCCATGAACAAAAACTCAGATGAGACGAGTGCTTGTTTGAGCAACAGGCAAACACTGACTTAACTGAAAGTGGTTGAGTATGGACACCCAGGGATTTAATCTGGACTGATAACAGAGCCAAAGAGTATTTGCCCTGTGGGGATTACAGAGTTTCACTTTTCTGTCCTTGAGATTATCATGTAATTCTTCTCATCTTTCTGTTTAGCAACTACTGCAGAGCTCTCCTTGGAGTGCATGTGCACACACACTCACTCACGCTCACACACTTTTCTGTAATTTCACAGCACTGTGGCTTCCTCTGGTTCCACGACTCTAGAAGAAGTGACTCCAGCTACTGCTCTACATGGTGTGAGTCAGACTAATCTGAATTTTTTTATCAGTAAAAAACAAGTTACATTTTTGCATAATTCACAAGAGAAGGCTTTATAAATAAAGAGGATGGCAAACTGGAAGTAACTGATTTGATTACCTAAATAGATGCCACGAGCAGGTAGCTGTTTATGAGATATGCTGCATGCCAGAACACTAACTTGCCAACAAGCACATGCCACCGGAGACAGAAAAAGATCTAATGCACGCCTGCAAATGTGCCTTGGACCCAGAGAGCCAGGACTGCTTTTTGTGCCTCTGCCACTTCATCTTGTTTGTTCTGTAAGGTAAGATCAACCAACAAATTTCTGTCTTGCAAAGACATGATGAGCAGCAGAGTGATGACATTGCTTGCTCAGTAAATCACTTCTGCTTCATTTTGTCCTCGCCCTGCTCTCTGCTGTAGCTTTTGTGAGGTATTGTAATGAACTGCTTACCAAAGCAGTCTGTCTGGTGGGAATCATCTGCAGGGATTTTAGAAATAAGGTGGCAGTGAATTACTGTACAATTACAGCCTTTTGCAACTAGAGACACTGATCAGAAACAAACTGCACTGGTTAATGCAGCTTTCTCATCTATTCAGACTCAAAATGTCCTACATTCTCCTCCCTTCAGGCAGTGACTTCTCTGGTAGACTAACAAATGCCCAATTGATATTTTACTGTCCATAATACGATCAAAATATATCCGTGAGTAAAATAAAAACTAACACTTTTCCCTCACAAACTTGTTTTCAAACGAGGGCCTCAAAACATTTCATGCATGCATTAGGTACAGCATTAAGAAGGAGGGAAACTGAGGTCTGGGGAGCTAGCTGATGGGAAAACAAAGCAGGCATTAGTGGCCGAAGCCTATTACTGCTTTCTGTTCCCTCCAGCCTACTTACCAGGAGGGAGTGAAGTACTTGTTTCTCAACCTGAGAGGGCAGCAGGTACGTCAGGACTTCAGTTCAACCCCAGCTGCCACTGTAGCAGGCTCAGCTCCTTCTCACAGTGAGGAGGACACTGCTCATTTTTGCTAGGGCTGCTTTCTATGCAGACCCATCCCTGCACTTGGCTCCTGGCACCTCTGGACATCCCAGTCCAGGATCAACACTGCAGAATTGAGCAGCAAATGTGACTTCCACATAAAAAAAAAATATATATTAAAAGTTCAGCCCAGAATATAGCAAGATTTTCTAAAGGATTTTAGTGCTGTGATAATCGCAGAGTGGAAATTCTCTGCTCCAGTTTAAGTCTTAAAAAAACCCTTAAACTAACCAAACACACGATGCAAACTGCCTGCAGAACTAGGTGAAGATGGCACCGAAGGGGATAAAAGTCTTGACTATGGCTAAGGTGAATGTAAAATATGTTAGCTACAAGCTACATGTCAAAAGTGGAGTATCTTTACTTTCAAAAGCCTGCCATCCTGCGTACCAGCAGAGAGCAGCAGGAAGCCCGTAGACAGCAAGACCCAGCTGTGCTTCGCAAAATTAAGGGCTGGTAGGGACTTCAAGCAGAGCTCTCCTCATCCAGGCCCACAGGCTGTTCAACACGGCCCAAACCACGAGTGCCCAGCTGGTCTAACCAGTCTCCAAGGTGCCAGACTATCCTCTTCCATGGGTGTGTTGGGCTAGTCCAGCAGCGAGCCCACCGGGTACATAGCCAGAGCTCCCATGGGTCCAGCTCCCAGCCTGGGGCCTGGCTGGAGGAGAGAAGAAATCTTAATTCTGCCCCAACCTGCTTACATGGCGACTCACAGGAGTCCCAGCAGGTGAGTCTGTGCCCCGAGAGCACGGGGGGATGGCGGAGAGCGCGTGGTCCTCCTCTGCGAAAGCCACATCGAACAGACGGTGGTCCTGGGAGAGCAGCCGAGATCACCTTGCATGCGGAGTCACAGCCCCCAGACTGCAGCCTGCTTGTACCGTAAGGGTAACAAAAAAAGGAAGCAGGTTTTTTTGTGTTTTGGGCTTTCTTTTTTTTTTCATTTTAGCATGCAAAATATTTACAGAGGAAGCACTCTGAATTCAAAACAAATGTTTAAAGGTCAGCAGATGAAGAACGCAGAGCTTCCTACACCTTCTTTCATGAGAAATCAAACCGCGTTCACCTTTCTGTTCTGCTCAGCAGGAGTATTTCAGTGGTCATATCAAGTTTCCCTTCTGCTGCTGAAGAGCTGGTCTCTTAACACAATAGAATGGCCTTTCTGTGCCCTTCCAATTTAAAACACACGGTCCTCAGAAAAAAGGAATAAGTTGTGCTGCTAATGCTGTGGCACAGGAGCGCGGGATGCACAGCGAGCCCTCGGACTGACAGGTCAGAGCGGCAGAGTGGTCTGACAGCACGCCTGGAGAACGCAGTTCCTATAAAAGGGCAACAGAGTATTCCTGTGCTTAGCCAAGCAACAGAAAACATGTAAAATATGAACCAATACTGGGAAAATGCACAGAGAAAACATCTATAAGAGAAACAACTCTCTGAACTAAGTTTCTTGAAAAGAAATGCAGCTAAAGCCACCTTCATCAGAACTCCCCGACAGGGCCGTTATCCCCAAATCAGTAAAGAAACTCAGAAACTCCTGGTACTATCAAGCAGCATGGACCAAGGTGGGTGCATCTCCATGTGAAGGAACGTCTCACATCTTTCAGCCATTTGCTCACCGTGCTCTTTGATTAATTCCTAAAAATAAGTTTGTAACATGACTGGTAGGTTTGTTTTGTAGTTCTTTGGAAGTATTTATACAGCTTTTCTTCTCCACCTGGTAAGGGCGAGCTTCTTTCAAATCGCTCTTACCTTCTGCAGTCTCGTGAAACGTGGTTCCAGAGTACCAGTCCACCAACGATACGCGCCAAGTAGATGACACAGCAGGGGCAGGGCTAGGTGACAGCTTGCTTTAGAAACTGATGGATTTTGTTACTGGAAATTAAACTGTTTCGTAGGAGATTTCTATCTGTCTCCCACAAAACCCCGCTTTGCCCATGTGAAAAGGAACAGTAGTTTTGGCTGACTCAAAAGACCCAGAGGCACCTCTGGAGGAGGCAAGCGTCGAAGGGGCCGCTTGCCTTGCAAACCAGCAGAGGGAAGGGATTTTTCCAATCTTGCCACAGAATTATTTTTTCCTAGGTGACTTCAGACAAAGTTGGCAGACCAGTGCTGGAAAATGGCCCTTTCCAGGGAGGAAACGCACAAGGATAGGTCCTTCATAGCAAACAGGGCAGGAATTCTGGGAACATGCATTTGTATGGCGACCGCACACTATACATATAGCTGTATCATAAGAAGATATACCTAAACTACTTTCTGTGTAGACAGGTGAGGTAGTCAGATCACAGTGTGCTTGCTGCTTTGCTGCTGCTGTGGTGATTATACTATCAAACCAGTGGGAAAGATAGAAGATTTAATGAACCGTTGGCCTGCTCTCAAGCTAAAATCTGTGCTTACATTTTGCAGATGCTTCAGGTCCCGCAGGAGCAGAGTACTCTGGGAAATTGCTAACCTTTGCATCAAAAAGAGAAGACCATCAAACAAAATTTTAGCAGCTAAATCAGAAGGTTTATGGGAGTCTGCCCTCATAATCTGTAAAAAAATATGAAATTGTGTTTTCCCCAGTTCTCCTAGGATGTGGCTGTAGTGAGGGTATTTTCTTTATATAGTTGAGCCAAAATGAAAGGGAATGTCCAGGTTAAAGTGTTTATCTGGGTAGTGTCAAATGAGGAAAGGATATTAGGGTCTAGTTTGTGCTGACCACAAACCAGGTCAACAGCCTACTGACTTTTACTGGTGCCTGGGTGCTTATTTAAAGCCTATTGTTCCAAATTGTTTTGTGGGTAGACATGCCAGACTGTTTCAAGGCTGGGAGAAGAATTAAAACCATAAGAGTAGCCTCCCCAAGAGGCTGCCCAACAGAAACAGCATTCATTCCACCGCAGGGAGGTGACTGGCGAGACCTGCCATCACATACCAACCTTCCAGCATACGGAAGCAAAGGGCAAGTGAGAATTATGTTTCCTGGCTAATTAAGTTTCCTTAAACTTAGGAGTCCATGGGCACATGTTCACAGAGAGTGAACGCAGATCCTGTGGGCCCCCCTTTTTTCTGGGGGGGTGGGGTGGACGTGTGCAGGAATGTAGCAAAGGAGCAGCACAACCCACCAGAATTTGCAATTGCTTTGCTCTGCCTTCTGACACCCAAGCTGCTCCTAGGTGTTTGTGGACTGGCTAGATTTCATTGCAGCTGTTCCTCCCCCTCTTTTTTTTTAAAAATGAATCACCTCTTAACTCTTTTCATGGTTTTTTCCCAGTGATGTGCACATTCATCCACATCTGGCCAGCTATGCAGGAGGAAGGGAGGAGCAGTACAACCTCCACTGGGCAATGTGCAATACGTGATGGTGCAATATTAAAAAAACGTTGGATGTTCCAGATGGAATAAATTCTCCAAAAGAGAGGAGGAATTAATTAAGCCTATGGCAATTTTAATAGATAGGTTCACTAAAAGATTGTCAGACTACCTAAATGTTCTCTCAGATGTGACTCCTGTCTTAGTTTATATTGATTGTATTCAAACGCAGTTCCATAAAATGGTGGATCTTCTTGTATTTAAACAGGTGTAGAAACTATAAGGTTGCTTTAGGCTCATCTTTGCAAAATCATGGTATTCTTACTGTACAGTGAGAAACAATACACTAAAATCCTGATCATTAAGTACAAATGAAATGTGGACAATGACTGAAGGATGCCATTTGGCTGTTGTTCGGTAACCTACCTGGAATTAATGGCTCTTATTTTGATCTCAAGGAGTTAATGAGAACTGTGGCTAAGTCAGTGCAATATGACATGTCCTCTAATCTCACAGAAAAGCAGCCTACAAAAGGATCTGGCACCCAACATCCTAAATAGTCAATGTGACACAAGGACAGCCTACATGAAATATTCATATATATTAATAAATGACTAGAAGAACCAGCTTTGTAAGTCTGCACCTGGTTATTAAAAATATTTTGCTAGGTTTATGGAACTGAGGGTTACATTTTCCAAATGAAATGAATCAGTCTCTTGGTCAGTGAAGGATACACAGTGATACGGTATTAATCTAAGTGATAAAAAAGTTTGAAAAAGAATAGTACTGACTGTGGATTTGGTCTCTCTTAACTCTAAATGTAACATTTATGAGGCATTTTACAAGCATTTAAAAGAGAAGACTTCTTAATAGTGAGTTACCTTGAAATCCTAGAGACACTTGTTCAAATTAGAGCTGATGAACTTAGCCCAACTGTTATTTTTATAAGAAATGGCAAAGCAAATTAATGTAATTGGGCTTTTGTTTCATCATCCTTCAACATTCCTGAAGTGCTTTCAAGCAACACCAAAGTTAGGGGTGGAGAGAGGGAGACCCGACCCTGCAGAAAGACTGTTCTTACAAAACACTTGTAAAGCACTTCCCTGTTTTACCTCCCAGAACTGATCCAGGTACCTCCCCGGAAGACCCTGTCTCCTCATCAAATCCACTCGTGATGAAAAGGACATCTCCATTCTCTCCACAGAGCAGACCTTCCTGTTGCCACACCAAAATTTTGGTCTTGCCTGCTTTACAACAACCAAGTGACCTACCACCTCCAGCTTGGGCTGTCCCAGAATTACCAACGCCTCAACAATATTCAGGTCAGCAACTGCTTTAGCTCAGACAACCCTGTGTGAAGAACTGCTAAGTACAAAGCTGTTTCTAAGCGGGGGTCTCTTCAGGTTCAGACCTAACTTCCTTCAGACTTTTTCTGTCCGTGTTGGCAACTCCAAGACCCTTAGCATTGTATTTGTGAATATTTCACAGTCCTTAATGGCCTTTACTCTTGTGACAGCTTCATAAAGTAGCTAGCTAAGCGTAAGACCCATTTCAAAGACAAAGAGGTGAGGCAAACAGAAAGTTAAGTGTCCTGTCAAAAATCTGTGTCTGAGCCAGGATGAGAAATGCTGTGCAACATCATGAGTTGTGGTTCAGTGCCCTACCCATGAGGTCCGTTTGATGCAAGCAGAAAGAGGTCTGACCTCACTCTGTAGCAGTGAAAACAGTATTATTGAATTAACAGTAAACACACTCCAGTAGGAGGAATTTTCTTCAGAGTCCTTTGACCTACTATAGATTTTCTTTTCACTTTTTAAAGTTACCTTATAAACCTTCAAGTCCCAAACCCTCCATCTTAATTACCCACGGTACACCTATATCTTTAAAGATAAGTCGTTTATAGACATAAAAGGTGTTACACCTCTTAACACCACATTTTCATTGTCTACACATCTGATATTTTGGCTGCATACTTTCAAGACCTAAAAATACAGAGTGATGTGCAGAGAGATACAGTGCAAGTTTACAAAGCTGTGCTGTCCTAGAAACACAAACAGCTGAAAACTTCCTGACCTAGTCAGAAGACTAGGTAAGAGCAAGACGTGCCTTCCACAGACTCAGTCAGACTCTTGCTTTCCCCGTTTTCCCTTGACATATTAGGCAAATACCAGGGTGGATTTGGCCTGACACAGTTGGACGCAAGCCACAGAGAATGTGAACCTACGGAGTGACTTTTAAGAGCATCCCTGCTTCTATTTCCTCCCCACTGTCCCACCCCTTGAATTTGCATAGGACCAGACCCCAGCAGCTGACCTTGCCATAGGAGAAAATATTTAGATTCTTCTCCCTCGTGGAATTTTTGCAGTTGTTCTAACTATTGTAGTTGTTTTGTATTAATGCTCCCTGCTGATCCCCTTACTCGCACCAGTGAACTCCAGAAGAAAATCAGGTATGGATCAGAATCCACAGTGGGGGGTGCCTAATTCCTTGCGACATGGGCAGGTACAAAAAACACACTAGTGAGGTGGAAAATTCAATGCCAATATTCTTAAGAACTCCTGTTTTCCTTTACTAATGCCCTCAGTTGATAAAACTACAAAAATGCAGGTTTTAATCCCATTCAGCAGGAACTGATTCTGTGGGAAGTTAATTTTAAAACTCTTCTATCTACCCAAGTGTATGAAGGAAAAGCCTGAAGACCTAACCAGTGAGTCAACCATGGACAAAACCAGAACCCTAAACTCTCACTGTAAAATGAAAAAAATCTCATTATTTCAAAGTCAGTCTTGCAGAGGACTGCAATGCTTGTTTGTATGGAATGCTTGTATGCAATGCTTGTATGTTTGGGATTTAGGACTAGCATGACGTTACTGTGCACCTAAGTTGAACTCCTTTCTGACCCATATTGTTTCATTTCACTGGGAAAAAAATCACATTGGCTATCATTTCCCCATATTTTCCTTTAACAAAACTAACTTCAGGCACAGATGTGAAAACATGTTACCGAGTCTTCTCTGGTGCTGATGAACTATGGTAACTATTTACATGCTCATTCTGTCTATAGCAATTTTAGTGTAAAACTAAATTTTAGTATAAAACTGTAAAATCAGAGAAGGAGGTTTGTGCTACCATATTTTATCCCTTTGTAACTGTGTTTAGATAACCACATCCTCAGTTACCACAATCCAGTTGCTAGCAGGTAGTTGAAAGCACAGTAACTCCCTTGAGCCTGTGTCCTCCAAGGCCTAGCCTATTGATAAAATTATTTGGGACCATTACTTATTCTCTTACAATGGGTGGGAACAAGAAAAAATTATGGGAAAAGCACCTTGGTCCCATGATATACCTTTTTCCCATGGTAACTGAACACCTTTAAAAGAACATTTTCAAAAATTAACAAAAAGTCATTTAAGAGCACTTACGTTAATCTCATTCTTTAAAAAGAACACAGAACTCATCCTCTTCAGCCCATGTGTCTGAAAGGCCGTAAGGTGTCTATATTCTTCAAAATGACTAAACTACTGTAATTAAGTGCACAATTTTCACAAATTTTTTTAGACTAAGAAATGGTTTTAGCTTCCCTGACTCCCTGAAAGCTTGAAATGACTAACGCTTTTGTTCCCACTTGCAATTTTACCTCTCCAGCTGAGGGAACGTGATATTTGAAAACGTTCATTTTCTTCGATGAAGTGTATGCGATAACTATCGATGGACACCCTCTGTGGCTCTTCTCCGCTTTGAGCTCCTGTGTCTGCGCATCCCACAGTGAGCTCCGCTGGTCCTCCCGCACTGGAGCTACTCCACCACTCACTCCGCAGGCAGGCTGCTGCCTCCACGTCCCCGCTGCCTGCCCAGTTGTGCTGATTTGGCTGGTTGCATGGCCGTGCTGTTTAACTAGACTGGTGAATGATGCAGCTAAAATAGTCTCTCCTCCATTTCTTTTTTTTTAATGACATGATTTCATTGCTCTCAGTCACAGCAGGGCAACGAGGCTGGGGAAGGCAGGAGTCATTCCAGACAGCCTTGGTACTACAGAGTTCAAAATGTGGCACCATGCTCTGAGCAGCTGCTCTGCTCTGGGAAGCCATTGAAAAGGCATTTAAGACAGTGGTTTGCAACTCTCTGTTGGATCTTGTTTCAAATATGGTTCCTTCAGAGCATTTAACAAGCCCCAACAGCAAAACCTTCCTTCTAACGTCTTGCTGCCCAGCTGCTCCTCAGCCTCTCCCCCTGCCCATCTCCTGACGGGGAAGGAGAACACATGTGTCTTGCAGCTCACCCACAGAGTCCTCCCTTGCCCTCCTTGAACATGACAGAGTCTCATTTAGGGTGGAGTCCAAGCCACGGTATTGTTAAAAAACAAAGGTAAGAAAAGGGAGAGATGAGGAATAACATATGCTTTTTTCAGCGTGGCGCTCGCTTACCCTGAAACCTGGTGGTCAGCAGTACTGGAATTGTTTTATAATAGGGTGCTCTAGCTCTCCATACTGTGTGTGAGCAAAAGTTGTGCTGATCTTTGCAGTTTTTATCACTCTTTTTTGGCAGAAGACCTTCCTTTGCATAAGTTCACGAATACTTTGAGGTTTGGGTTCAGTCCTACCAAAATCCCAAAGCAAAATTGAGAGAATTCCCCTTCCATCTCTAAAAAAGACCCCCATCACTGAACCAAACACAGAAGCCCTGCTTTTCAGACCTTTCTACTGTATCTGATCCAGATGTCTCTCTAGTAAGCTTTTCAATGCAAATCATTTTGAGCTTTCAGTTGGGACCAAAACCTGAAGCCAGGCCAGCTCAGAATGATTTAAAAATTGTGCAAATATTTGACATGGCTCTAAGAAATAATATATCATTTGTGCAGGTTTATATATCCATAAGCATATGCATACATGCCTGGGTGGTTATTAGTTTCCCATGTGATAAATTTTGGGGAGGGAAATGAGGTATATTAAAGTGACAGCTCGCTCTGTGGTTTTCAAGTGAGGGCAGATACTGTGCTCCTTGCATCAGTCCTTTTTTTTCTCCTTGGCAATAAATCCCTCTATGTGGTGCCACTCCCTTCAGCCCTTCCCTCTTGTCAGCAGATTTCCTAGTCACAACTCACCTGGCTCCCAAAACCATTTCTTTGTCCTTTTTATTGACGAAACTGGAAAGAAAACCAGGCTTAACTTATTTCCTTCCCTCTCCAGGGACCTCATTAAGCACACCCAAACAGTGACATCTCTGCAGGGCTCTGGATCAATGGACACTGTCATCTGGAGACTTTAATCACATTAACACCACAGCAGAGTAAAATCCATCTGATTCTCCCTTGCTAAAGTGGCAAGCTCAACACTTCGGCCAATTGCTGCAACTTCTACTCAGAAGCCTTATTTATATGTGTGGACAAAAATCAATCTACCACAGCTACTGCTTTTCAGTCCCCCCTCACGGAGCCCGAATTCCCTCTCCAGGAAATGCAATTTGATCCCCCAGACCTGCCTTCTTTATGATTGGGATTAGCTATATTCAGACAATCCTGAGGAGCAGAGTACAAAAATGATCAATAAAGCGAAGCTTCGTGAGCCGGTGGAAGAACCTGCACCACTTACAAAGCATAGCAGAAAAACAAATGCCAGGGCTACAGTCCTACAAGTAGTCTTTGCAACAGAGGAGAAGATAATTGGCAGAGGTAAAAAGGGTTATACTTGCAAGGAGAGTCTTACACAGAGCACTCAGTGGCTATACAAGGCCCATTGGGTTTTGGTAGAGATAAACAAGGAGCAATGGTCAGGCTGAAGGGCAGTTGCACTCAATCATTACCCTAGGAACATGAGAGAATAGCATACATTGCTTACAGGGACACCTGTGTAACCATACACCATTGAAAAACATGTAACTGTTTTCTTTCAATGAATGAAAAATAATTTCTCAGCTCCCTCCACGCATCCCTGCATCTCATCTGACTTCCAAAGAGTCAGTTACAACCTAATCAATAGTAATTACCTATCACATGGTTTGCCCTCCTTCATGTGCTGTTACCTGACGCTGCTCCCTGATTATCTGGCACATGGAGGGTAGGAACTTGCAGGAACAATATTTCTTGACAAAAGCTGTTATTTCTCGAGCAATAACTCACTCTTCTATCGCTAAATAATAATTGGACTTCTGTTGCAGCTGAAGATCCCTGGCACCCTGTGAAGGCTGTATACTCGGTGAGATGTTCTGTCAAAAACATTTCCTAGTTCTTAGATATTTATTTCATCAAGTTTGGACTGTGGCTAAATTACTAAAAAGAAAAAAAAATATCAATTTTCAAATTAAGCCCTGTGTTTGGTGCAAAATCTCATAAGAATTAAGGAATCCATCTCAGGATTTCTAAAGTAGCCCATGAGGATTCATAAGCACAGTGTACCTCTTAAGCAATCCTTAATGAATGCTTCAGGGGCTTTTGCACTTGTTCCTGTGTCATCACTGAAATTATTCTCAGCATCCAACATTATCTCGAGAAAATTTTAGAATAACTGTAATATTGCAGTGATTTAAATGATAACCCAAAGAAAGTAGCATATCTATTTCTGCAGGATAAATTAAAGATACTTACAGGATCAAATGTATCAAGTTGTTAGAGTAACTGTCATGTAGAGCATTGAAATGTATGTATTCAGGAGTTTGAAATTATCCTAGGCAAATAAAGCCAAAAAGTAATAAAGTATAAGATTTAGCAGAGAATCAAGCCAACCAATGGAGCTAGCCATCACTAAAGCTGTAAAACAGGCAGATAACAAAGTAAGCAAAATCTAAGTTACAGAAAAAGACTAGCATTTGACAGAATAAAGAAGGCTTAAAGAAGCCAGAAGTTTTAATACAGCTGTAATGAGCTGCTCAGATCTGTAAATTTAATGGCAATTACAGGCCTGGAGCCATTGATCTTTCTTTTTCACTCTGTCCTCCCCGGGGCAGTAGTCCTGCAAGCATCTAAAGAAGTTCACATCTCAGGGATTCGCCTACAGTTGGTAAATAATAAATATATTTTATTTATTCAGCAACCTAGGGAAGATGTTGAACGGTACAGGCATGAGGATGCACATTTGTTCAGAAGAAGTTAAACTCGTCGCAAAACGGTGACTTCGCTTAACCATGGCTCGACACCCGTATGCACCCCTGCGTGTGAACACTGCTTGGTTTGGCAGTGTTTAACAAGCTCATCCACAGATGCAACGTTGGATTTGATAGCTCATGCAAGATAACACCTCTCAGTGTTTTATTCCCACTGTCTCCAACCAGCACAAGCTGTTGGGGACTTACTCAGAAGAAACTACATGGAGATTTCTGTTCCCCAGGGATTTCTGCACGGAGGAGGATCTTTTACCAGGCACATGAACCAAGTACTGAGGCTGAGTAAAATGCAGAAGTGCCGCCCTAGGGAGACAGATGGGAGGTTTGATTTCTTTTGAATAAATTATCTATTTTCTCTCTAGTACAGTTCCCTTCTTAAGCCACCAGACAGATGTTCTTTATTCCTCAAATACACTTTTCAGTCTGCTCCCCATTTAAAATGGCGAGGAAAAGTGTCACTCCCAGCAGTCTCTGCTTTGAGTACAACATTCATGCTGAGTGGTGGCCTGTGAGGGCTCCCATGGGCTGGGACAGGGTAACCTCAAGAGAAAGGTAAAATTCAAGGTGAAAAACTGAGTGTGAACACTCTCATTGATTGTGAGAGTGGGGAGGGAATAGGGGCAAAAACGAGAGCAACAGCTGCTTTCCAAATAATGTACTGAATTCACTTTGCTAAGATGTTCGGTTTTCCAGCAATAAAGACAAGCAAGCGAACAGTCAGAGAAAAAAAGGAGAAGTTTTTAAAGAAAGGAAGCCCAGCTTAGCACTGAAAAAAGAGATTCTCATAGGAATTTTTAGCCATTCCTATCCATATCTCCAGTACAGTAGCATCAGCCAGGTCTCACAGTGAATCCTTGGCTTACTTTTAATTAGGCCTGATTAGGTAAAAACAGTAAAACCAATTTACATTCAAAATTACTTTGATGGACACAACAGAGTCCACAGCAGTAACAGCAGAGTGAATGAAGACGTGAGATTTCAGAAGAGGATGGGCACAGCATTTTTGTCACATGGCATCAATTACAATTCTGGGAATTAAGATACCTGTCGTGGGATGCTCCTCCTACTTGGAATAAATAAGGTACATATTGGAGATACATCTTCGTGACAGTACTTTATTGTTCTTAGTCTATATATTTTTATCACCTCTACACTGTTTTTTTAATGGCAGCTAGCATTTGTTTTGCAATGTATGAATTCACCCTACATAGCACTGTTTGCATTTCCCTATAGGGATTACAGTTCAGCTTACAGAAAAGAACTTTTTCTTCTTAAACTGTAAAGTCTCATCCAAGGGATTTTTGTCTTCTCTTCAACCATTTTGAACTCCTACTGTTCACTCAACTTTCAACTTTTGCTCCTAAATGGTAATTAAAAAGACGTTTCCAGTATCTGTTATATAAGAAAATCAGATAAGTCCTTAAAGATGAACATGGTCCTATAGAAATAAATTGTTAAGTAGGTATATATTAAGCATTTTACTAATTTAGGTTCCGAGAAATGTCCTACTGAGAATATGCATTAATGCTTTACAAATATAGGGAATGTTTCAAATGGAATTCACTTGCTTTTAAATTTATAAGAGAGAAGATTATTACTTCACCTTAAATGCTGCTCATTAATTTTAATGTTATTTGGCAAATATCACTCCTTTCAGTAATTCATTTTCTCTTTGAATGTACTGTCAGGACCTTTATAAAATTTTGGAGTATTTTAAGATTTTGATGGGTTGCTCAGCAACATATGAAATTAAGTTGTGTTTTAATCTCCAGGGCAAGTATCTGTGAATGGCAGCTCTTGAGATAGGATGTAAATTTGAATCATTTTTCATCAATTTTCCTACTTATAAGCATGATAACTAGAATGCATTTCAGAGTCACAAATCCAAGCAATTGAAATCCTTTCTTTAAGCTTATGTTTAGTGTTTTCCATTCAGTTCAGCTCAGGACTGAGTTCCTCACATAAAGACGTGTTTCGGACTGCCTTGTCAGGAGCTCTTTGCGGAACAAGTGCAAACCCTTCTATAAAATGCTGCTGTGCTTGCAGCAATAAATCAATTACACCAGTTTCATAAAAGCAAAGTGAGTCACCTTCTTCCAGTGAGCCTTTTTGGTTTTGTCTTTCAAATATAAGACCTGTTGCTGTTGGGATACTTCGCTTTTGAGGCTCCAAATAGCTTTGTGGCAAGCAGCTAGTGACCTTCCAGCTATGTTTGATACCATTTCTTCTACTTTGAGAGAAACTGTGTCCCAGGAAGAAAGACATTTGGAAACCTTGTATTGACATCAACTGAGTTCCACCACTGCTACAAAGCATAGCTGAATTTGGATTAGAATCCAAGTCATCTCAGGTGATGATAATAGCGTTATGGTTGTGTGATTTGGCTAGACAGAGACAAATCCCTCCTTTCACTGCACCAGTCATGGTTAGGCTTAGCCTCTGCCTACAAATGATTGCATCACATTGGATGTTTTAGCTTCTTCGTTTCCTGTACTGACGTGACAGTATTCCCTAGGGAAGACAACCTTTTATGATTATTAGTTAGTGCTTTGACCCTGAGACTTCTGTTGGCAGCCCCTTAACGATGGAGAGCAAGTGAAAACAGTGCCATGCTGCTGCCTTGTGTTTAAGCTCCTTGATAGCGATGCTACCCTTACACAGACTCTACAGCCTACAAAAATCCAGCTGAGATGTAATGAAAACATGAATTAATGATTTCATATCCTTCTGTGAGAGTCCTGGTCTCAGCTTTGCTGGTTCCTAGAGATGCCAGCATGACACTTCTTTTAATATACTCCAAGTAAAAAATTCAATGAATGACCTAACTTTATGTTCAAAGTGGCATCAGTATAAAACTGGCAACTCAGATTCAATGTGTTTTTGCAGATTTTTAACCCCAGGAAATATTCAGAAATACAGGGCTGACTGTCACTTTGATGTGTAGGTGAATCAGCAACAGTTTCCTTGGGGTCTTACGAGACTGAAAAACGAACTTTTCTGTCAGCTTCCTAACAGTGGGTTCCTGCTGACATGGAGCAGCACAGAGCTGCTCCTCCAGGACGTCAGTACATAACCAGGCTGGGCAAAAACACTTAACTGAAGTGTGGAAAACAAAACAAAACAAAAGACCGAAAACATTTCAGACACCAATAAATCTTCAATGCTTGAAATAAGTCAACAAACCTGCTAGGAAGAAAAAAAACCCCAACCCAATAACCCAAGAAAAATATCCTGAACTAATTTCTCAGCAAAAGATTTCAGAAGACCATGTTTTCACAGTGGTTTCCAAGTGAAAAGCAAGATGTACTGTCATTGCTCCTACAGAAGCTTTCACTGAGAAGTGGTAACCTTATTCCAGAGACAAAATGTTCAAAACTAGTTGATGCTTCCAAAGGGAAATAAAGCTGCTTTTCTGCCTCAGAAATCCTGCTGGCTGCCAGTGTTGACACAAAACTCACTCTTGACCGAGCTCCTGAATGCTCAGCAAGCTCAGTAGGGTGGTGTAGTTGTTTTGTTTATTTATAAGCATGGCCAGTTTCCTACTGTAGCTGCTACCACATTTAAATGATCTTGGCAAGAGCAAGGCGTACGGGATACATTCTGAAGAAGGACCATGTCATTGCCTGGCAGACAATTTCCTTTTTTTTTAAGCCCCAAACACATCCTTCCAGCCTCTGCTAAGTGTTATTATTTCTGCGGATATTTGAAGCAGGTAAAATGGTAGGAGAGCTAGAAGGGAGATAAACAAGGAGTGTGGAAAAAAGCCTCACACTGACCTTGAGGCAGAATACTGAGGGCTCTCCAGACAGGCTTTTCTTCCTCAGTACAACCACTCATGGCAGACAAACACATTACTTAGAATTTCTGCAAGCTATTGTAAAAGTCATAGCATTTTAGCATCCCAGAAAGCCAAAGAGGAAGTCTTTTTAAAGTTAAGGATCCATAGTAAGTCTACAGGCAGAACATTGGCATCTAAATCTATCTGAATTGACCTTCAGAGGAAGCAGAAATGTCTTTCAGGCCAAGCTTATGAAAATGAACCACCTAGTTATGTGAGGAGCCAGAAAAAAAAAATCCAAGTTACTTGGAAAGTTTACAGCATTCAAAGTCTAATGCAGCTTGCTAAGAGAGTCAATAAGGCTGGGAATGACCGATGGCCCTAGAAAGGACAGTGGTGGTGAACACCAGGAAATGCATGTTCCAATTAACACTTTTTATAAGAAGTCTTCATCTCAAGTTTTAATGAATATTCTGCATTTCCTCTGTTTTCCAGGCAAGAAGTCAAGGGGTTTTGTGTTTGGGTTGGTTTTGTATGGGATTGCATGTTACTATGGAAGCTACAGAGGTTTCATGCTCTGTCTTACTGCAAACATTTTGGGTCATTTTTCCCCTTCCCTACTTCACTCTTCTGCATACTACTCAGTGCCTCACAAGAGCAAAGCTTTCTAAGCACAGACACACCATTTTCATAACCAACTGGTCCCCACTAGTAAATCCAGCAGCTTAAATGCTCAGTGCTTCTGTGTAGTCCGAACACCTCACACTCCTGTTCATCCCTCCCTTCTCAATCCTGCTGTCTCATTTCCCAACGTGCAGAGGAAAGGGTGAGTTCTGCAGTGCTTGGGGAACACTTGTCCCTGAACAGTGCTATTTGAACTGATGGAGAAAGCAAACCCTGTAGTGGTGAATCCCTCTCAAACTGCGCCCTTCTGGCCACTGCTTCTTATCTGCACAAGTAGAGCTCACCTCAAGTGCCTGCACCGTGGGGCACAGCAAGAGGTGGTCTCTGTGGCAGATTCATCCTGGCAACTTGTAGCTTCAAAAACATGAAGTCCACATTTTAGATTTCACCTGGCATCATCACTCTGGAGCTCACGCTGGCCATGCGTTAGCTATTTCATATGATTATGATGGGAAACTCCAATTAGCAAGTAACGAATGTGTTGATTTTAAAGTCCACCTAGACAGCACTTTCAGTGTAGTGTATATTCTTGCTATTCGTTGATCAGTGCATTGCTTATGATTTGGGGAGGAAATGAATTAGTGAAATTGCTTAAAAGCCCCACACTGTGAATGTCAGCCACAGACCCATCTCAAAATAATGTGATTTTAAAATTCATCCTAGACACCTTCTGCAAAGGACAGTTCTGAAATCATGCTTCCCCCCCTCTGACTGGGAATTAAACTACAAATGCTTTGCGTAAGTCAGCTAGTTTCTAGTGTCTACATTCAATAAGAAAGTGTCATTGGAATATGCATTTTGGGAACCTGCTTGCTACAAATCACTTTACCAACTGATCCACAAATGACATGCCATCTAGGAACCACTTCAACAGCTGCTGAAATTCAGCTGTTTCTGGAACAAACGATGACAATTGCTTACAGGACCCTAACAGCAGAACTATGTTAGACATGCAGCCACCAGTACAGCGCCAAATGCAAGCAGATGAAAATTATAAATTTTCACACTGTTAGAACTTGCTCTCAGAGTTATCCAGATTGCTCAAAGTTTTGTCTGCACTAGGCTTTTTTTTTTAAAGTTATCGATGAATTATGAAAACCAAGCCAACATAAAGTTCTTCTGTTAGCATGTCCTAGCTGGATGAGACAACTTAGAAATATAATTTATTTTTACCTGCCAGAGTTTTAGAAAGTGTCAATGTGATAGAACAATTTTGGGCAAAAAAAGCAAAAACCACAAAAGAAAGCAAACTTCTCCATTCCTGCTTTATTTTACTCTGTAGAAACTCTCTGCTCAAACTATTCCCATCCTGTGAAAAATCATGCACCATTCACAGCTGCTCAGTAAGCAAACATGTTTTATGTACTTGTGAACTAAAAAATCGGTAATTATTATATTGATATTAGAAAAAGATACAGGTATCAATGCTTGTTTATGGTTTGCAAACGGTTTCTATGCTGTTGAGTGAACTATAACTTACACTCCCAATAGGGACTGAAATAAAGGATAATCTTCAGGTCTTCTGTGTACTGTTATTAGTATATTGTACCAAAAGTTTGTGTGTTTGTTAGGGTTATTTTTATAAGCATTTGTTCATTTGTTTGTTTATCTTCAGCCTCATTAAAAATTAGCATATTAAGCAGATAAAGTGGATTTCAGGTTGGTCAGTTTTACTCCTGGCTTCAGCAACTATCCAGAATCTGAACCTGACTTTCCCCATACTCGATGATACAGAATCAACACACAGCTAGAGAGATGTGCATCACTAAAAAATAGCCTTTCCCTGTGGAGCCACCCTTTCGCTATATTCGCAAGCTCTTTGCAATGGAATAACCAGAAGCCAGATACTAGTTTCAATTACAGTGACCTGATTTACCTGTCATCTAAGCAGTGACTTTAGGTTTACCTCACTGTAATGGAGATGAGAGTCTTTACTAAATATTCCATATATGCAGCCATATAAATGTTTATACTAACTAGTAAGTGAGAACCAGACTAACATCTTAATGTGTTTATTTCCATTTGTCTATTCCATGATAAATTTATTGCAATGATAAGTGCTTTTTCTCATGTCTTCACTTTATTTTCACCTTTGTTCTTCAAGAAGGTTATTGATTTCTCTCCTCTTCAAACGCCAAATGATCTGGCAAGTCAAAGGGGACCATTTCAATGGTGAGGAGTGGATCAGGACATAACTCTGAATAGCAGAACTAAAGAAATGCCATTTCTGGGTGAGCCTGTTGTCACGTTAGCAGTGCTGTTGTATGTGAAGAACCCCAAACCCTCTTCACGTACTACTGTCAAAGGCAGTTGGTGTGAAGAAATGCCTACCTGAAGACGGCAAGGCTCAGGGACCAGAGCACTAGTGGTTTCCTCAGTTCAAATTTTGCTCGTTTGTTCATTAGGTGCCGACCACCAAATATAAAGGCAGCATACAGAGCTGAAAATAGGAAGGATTTCTTCCTGCAAAACAAAACCAAAAAACACCTGTCAAGTATTTAATTACTATTAGATACACAGCAGAGTCGCATCTGGACATAACTGCCAAGGGCTTGTTTCCTTGAAAGGAAACTCTTTTGAAGACACTCCTGCAGCCCGGTTGAGATTATCTTTAGTGTATGAACCTACATGCCTGCACATAGGGCCAGGGCCAGGTGCAGGCAAAGCTGGCGCTGGGGAAGTTCTGAAAAAGGACAGCCAAATTTGGCTCCCATTCTTCCCCAGTTTCTGAAGACTGAACTTCTGTGAGAAACAGAATAGATATTGCAGAGCCCAGACACTTTTCTGCAAGCACAACACGGTTGACACTTGAACCAGCTGATCACGTTTTGTAGCTCATTTATCTTTTTCATATCAATTTTTGTTTCCCGCAGGCTCCTTGCTACCTGGCAGTTTAGTTTCCCATTGTTTCCTCCAAGATGACACTTAAACTTGAGCACTGCAACACAACATGAAGAGCCTCATGAAAAGTGGAGAACCAGCGAGGAGAGGTCAGTAGCCCCATTAAGCAGTGACCCCATTAAGCAGCGTGGCATCGTCCTGCTGCACAAGGCCTGCCTGTGAATGCCAGTTCAGGAAATCCAGTGAATTTGCTGAAAGGTCAAGCAGAGCTCTGTTCAGGAACTTCAGTGATACTTTTAGAACCACAATTTTTATTTTTAAAACTGCCTGATAGTAGTCCAGCCAGCAATAATCAGCAAACATTTGAACTCTGCTACTATAACTCATTGTACATCAACCATTAGAGGTCAAAAATAGATTCAGCCTGGATTCCTTCCCACACAGCACAATATTACACTGACTAAGACTTAATGATGGACAGCATTAATGGTGGCCTAACTGGATGGGCATATATTTAGGAACAGATTTTTCTCTAAAATCTTCTCCCTTTTGGCAAGGGATATGTACAGCACAGCACAGTCCTGAAGGCCAAGCAATACGTGCAGAACAGTACAGCACAGCACAGCGCGTGTCTGCGCATGCTCAAGGCAACTGCTACATGGATCGCAAGCTTCTTGATAGACAAGGGTCTTCCCATGAGGTCCATGAAAACTAAGAAAAGCTGTAGTAGCACATCTGATTGGAAGTACGAAGAAAGCACATGCAGCCTTCACTGGAGATAAATGAGTTTTACATGAGCTTGAAAGCCAAGTAAAAACGAAGTCCAAAGAGACAAAGGCATATCAGTATGCCTGCAGCAGCACACCATTTTCTGCCCACTAGAAACTCCTCTGTTTCTATTGACGTGTTTATAGCTCTGTGTTGCAAAACATGGGTAATTGCATGAAAATCCAACTGGTGCTCTGCACTGAGAAGGGTGGAGCCAGTGCTTGTGGTCCCCTGGGTGAGCTTTAGCATCCGCACTGGCAACAAGCCCCAGGGTGACCACAGAGCCAGCACCCTCTCACCTTGCGCACTGAGATGGTCTAATTGCCATGGCAATGTTTATCACAACCGGGTTTTGAAAACCACAAAGCCTCAACTCTTATTCATCGCATAATAAAGAAAAAAGCATTCATTTTCACTTCTATGGTCTTGAATTTCACAGTCAGGGAAGGGGCAGAATTACCACATTTGAATAGCATGATTGCTGTTTAGCTTGGCTGGAGGTCAGTAAATATTTGTTAACCAGTTTGGATAGTGATGAACCACCTCAAACTTGCTCATACTGAACCACCTAACTGTTAAGATAAGATTTATAGGTTACGAGACAGGAGCAGACTCTCAGTGTGAGAGGTCGGACCGTGTTCCCATCTCCTTCCCTCTGCAGCCTCTTCAGCAGCGGTGTGCAGAGCAGCCCACCTCCAACCTGTGCGTGGGCGAGGGAAGGCAGAGGGAGTGTGATGGGCTGTACCACAGCCCGCAGTGCTGTCCTGGCTGCCCCAGGGCATCGGGAGAGACATCCGCTCTGCATGCTTCTGCCCTTTCGATCCCACAAAAGTCTGGGCTCACAGCGCCCAGCGCAGACACACAGCAATGCACACAACGAGGTATGGAGATACGCATACGCACGTAGGGCCTCTCAAGCCAGGTCCTGCGCAGGGGCCCCACAGGAGGGAGCCTGCAGCCCCACGCCACGAGGGAGGTGCAAACCCCCCACCGTACGGCACTGCACTGGGAGTCCCTCACACCAGAGGCAGGAAAGGTCTGTCTTGCACTGGTCCATGCAAGGAGCTCCACAGCAACCGAGAGCAGTGCAGGATGACATCTCGAGCAGGGCAGGATGGCATCTCTGTCCAGGGGAAAAAAACTGCGACAGTACCGCCACGCGGCTGCCAAGAGGACACGGGCTCCACGGGCTGGCCCGGGAGGAGGTTAGGATTTAAGAGCAGTAGCTAGAGATACTTTGCAGGAAGGCAGGTGGGCAGGAAGCAGTTCAGTTCTGGATCAAATACAGCCAAAACTTCAAAGTAATGGTTCGACTTCAGTTCCAATTCAAGAAGAAAAGACCAGTCTGAATGAGTTAGCAGCTCAGCTCTGTGCTCTGTTTGACTCCCTTCTTCCTGGGCAAGATACTCCATATTTACACCAAGTAACATTTCGTTTTGTTCCTTACTACTGAAACTATTTTTTGTGAGTTCAGTCAAGTCTATGGAGGTCAATAGTTCCATTATACTAATTAGAACAAAAGATAAATTTTAGGTCACTTTTAACAGCTTTGTAATGAGTTTAGCATTATTTGCAATGATGGTAAATGGTATTCCCACAGTATACAGCTCTGTATTGGCAGTGGCAGACACGAGAAGATTTGACTGCAGGCATGATGTGAACTGCAGAGAGCAGCTGTAAGCAGACAAGGAGAGATGCAGTTGTATTATCTCCTATCAGAGGTAAGCACAATACTGAATAATGATTAGGCTGATTTTGAAATCACCTCTCTGTTTTGACACCTGCTGACAACTTTTGATAACTTTTTGCATCCAAAGGACTTGGAATTTTCCCCTCTTTGGAGCATAATAATGGTTAAAAGGACTGGGTAGTCCAGATGATATAGTTATAAAGGAGTTGCAGAGGTATGTACTCTTAAGATAATCTGTTTAACTGCATTAGACTGGTATTAACCAGCTTCCTGCCAGTGTTTTTATGATGGATTTTCCTGAAAGGTTCATGACTACAGTCTGGTTCCTGGGCTGGTGACACAAAGCAATGGCAATCTGACAGCATTCAATTATATCTGATATGGTTTTAGCCAAAGGAGGTTAATATCAAATGAGCATTTTTAAAGACAGAGTTTTGGAGTTGTTCTGGAGCACTGTAACTTCTCATTACTGTTATCTGAAGAGAAACTAAATAGAGCAGAACGACGACAAAAAAAATTAACCTTGAAACTAAAAAAATAAAAAAATCCCCCAAAGTAATTCAGTAGCAGACTCACATCCAATAACTTTAACGTTAGCACATTCATGTGTTTGTCTTCAATTCTGTTCTGCAGGGTAACACAGTAGACATAAAGACAGGGCTGCCAAATCCTCCATATTTTTCTGGCATTTCTGTTTCTCACAGTTGTCTCCCACCTTCCTACATTTTCAGACTTCAGGGACTAAGTACTATCTCTACTGAATACAACTCCATGTTTCCCCGTCAAAAGTTGCCAGCTCTTTCCCCCAAAAGGGAGGCAGGGGAATTTTCTGGAGAACCTATAAAACGCTCTGCTTGGGCTGGGGGTTACTACAAGAAAGGGAGGCAAGAATTTGGGGCAACAGGCTGAAGATGTGAGGCAGATCTTCCAGGACGCTAGCACAGAGGTGGCCATATCACGAGGCAAGGGGACAGGCAGAAGCAGCTGACACGATGGGAGAAACAGAAGAGGAAGGATGAATGGTAAGCAGGGCAGCAAATGAGGGGAGCTGGTGGCCAAGAGATGGACGTGAAGCTGGAACAGCATGGAAGAGAAGGAGGCTTGAAGTCCTTTCTCTGCTGAAGCCCCTACAAGGATGCTTCTTGCACCCATAGGCACACCAATGGGCTCAGGCTACCCACGCTGAACACAGAGCTTTGGTCACTCTCCTGCAAAAATCCTACAACAGGGACGGGTGGTATTATCATCCCCTGGACCACAGCCCACAGGTTCTGCTTGTCCCTCTACACTATGTAAACTATAGGCAGGTGATGTGTTTTATCGAGGATGGATGAAGGTTTGGGCACTCGTGCTTTTTAGAAGCTGAAATCCTTTATTACGTCTGCCCTATGGCAGAGGAATGGAGAGAAGAAAGAAGAAAATGAAAAGAAGTATAATTGAGAAGAGGGAGGCAGAAACTGGGGCTGATAAAGGAAGACAGAGGAAATCCACCCCACTAGGAACAAAGCTTCTCCTCGTTCGCAGCTGGGGAGTCCCACCCAGGAAAGCCCACTCAGGCACCAAGGAGTGACAGGGAGAGATCTGCCATCCAGTCTCAGGCAGGAAAACACAACATGGAAAGGGGCAGCAAATAATCCAAAGTAGAAAGCAACAGTAAACAGATGGCTAAGGAGTAAGAAATCCTGACTCCCCCAGAAATATGTTATTTATAAAATACCAAAAGTATAAGAATTACCACAGCATTCTAAAATAAGGGGCCAAAGCCTGAGGGTGGGCCTCACGCGCAGCAGCGCAAGACATCCCGGTCTCTCTGATTCAAAGCGAAATAGCCCTGAATATTGCAGTGCTGCTGAAGGAGGTGGTTTCAGCCCAGATGCACTGCTATCATTTTCCCCTGAAAATAGCAGCCTGAGTCATTATTGTAGAGTTCTCTGATGTTAATGAGTAAAATGAAACAGATATAGGTATGTGCTATAAAATTTAATATTTCCATAGCATTTTCTTTAATCATTAAGGAAAATCCTTATAGAAATGCAGAAAGGACAACCTTATCATAGATCTTTTAACTACCCTCTATCATGTAATACAGGATTATCCTCATAACAGCATTCAGTAGGGGAGTAGTAAAGTGAAGCAGTGCTAGTCCCCTCTATTTACATTCTATAGGGCTTTAAAAACTTTATCAAGATGTATTTCCTTTGCACAGGCAGAGCTCATTCTTAAATTCATTACCATGTCTTCATATGCTGTAAAGAGAGCATAACAGGTAAAAAACCAAAACACTGCAGTTGCCAGAGCAGAGTGCTTCTGGCAAGTAAACAGGCAATTTCAGGCTCCCAATGTTTTTCTTTTGGCCTTCTTTGTCACCATTTTAGTGACTTAAAAAAACAGATTTTACTGGGGGAAAAAAAAAAAAAGAAAAAAAAAGGATGCTTGGTAAGGTGAAAGCAAAGGGACTTTTCTTACCCATTTTTCCCAGCTTTCAACAGAAAACAAACACCACTTGTGTTTAGAGTTGAAACTCCTAACTTGAGAGTCTGATTAAAGTGCTTTAACCTGAACCAGTGTAAATCACACAGCATACCCGTGTCCGCAGCTCACAAGCAGTGGCTGGTAGCCTTGGCAAAGTTACTTTCTCTCTGGTGCTTATTTAAAAATCACACATTCTGTATGTATAAAAAAGGGTGTGAAAACGCTTCTCAGTCTCTCAGTGTTTCTACCTCAGAAATACTGTCAAAGCAAACCTTTCTCTCTGTCTTCCCAGATATAATTTTGACAGAATCAGCAAGAAGAGATCCAATGTGTGGATATGCCAGACCTGCATATGAAAATATAACCTGTACTCTTGGCTTTAAGTTTCTGCAGCTGTTTCCCATTGACCGTACCAGCCTTAATAATGGAGAGAAAAGGACATGCAGAAGACCTGTCTGATACACACATGCCAGCACACTCTGATTTATTTCTACAGCTCAATATCCTTTGACATTTATATTTAGAACAGCAATGACGACAGTCACACACACGAGTAGGTGACTCACTGATGATGGTCTTTGACGTAACAAGCTATCAGAGAGTAAACAGGGATGTATCTCATACCAATCATCTGATCCCTCGATTTCTAAAGCCTGTCTCTCAAAAGACCGTTTCAGCCTCCTCATGACAGGTACTGTCGGGTACGCAGCTCTGCGCTCCCCCCGAGGCCAGGGCAGCTCCCCAGGCACTCCTCTCCCTGCTGGGAGCAAGGGAAGAGGAGTCATGGCCCCAGGAACACATCCTGGCCAGGGAGTGCTATTCCCCCACTTCTGCCTTTTCTCTGGGGTCCTGTTCCCGTCACCCAGTCCATGTCATTACTGACAGACAGTACCTGTATCATCAGCCCAACTCCTTAACCCACGGAAAGGAAGGAAACACGGCGCGGGGAGGCTGCCAGAGGGACTGCTGCAGGAACTGTCCGAAGCTCAACTTGGCTGGAAAGGATGGAGGAGGAGAAGGACTTGTGTGTGGACCCCTTGCTCCACGAGTGCTAACAGCTGAGCTGAGGCGTAGCCTGAAGCCCAGGTCCCCCATTGCTCAAGTCGGAGCGGGAACCGCTCCCCGGAGAGCTGCAGGGCCAGCTATCTCTGAAGGGCAGACCAACTGTTTTTTGTGGTGTACCACCAGGTCACAGCCTGCTGTGGTGTATCCATAGGCCTGGCTGGAGACAGCCTCAGTTCCCCACCAGCCAGCCTACACGGGCATCCTCCTTGGGGAGCAAGAGGCTGTGACCACCCGAGCCTCCCCCCACATGGCATTCAGTCAGACCCAGGGGCAGGAGAGCACTCCCACCTCATGCTGTTGGCAGGGCAGGCGACAGCCCTAAAGCTACAGAGAGGAGAAACAAGGGCACAGCAGTGTGGAGGCACGGGGGAATATGGCTCATGTCCCGCACCTCCCTGATGGTTGTATTTGTTTTGTTGAAATGTATTGGCCAGTAGTTTGTCACACTCATGCTTGTAGAATATAAGTGTTACACAGTATTAGCCATAAAGTAAAAAGTGTGCAGCTAGGGACAAAAACAGCAGCAGTAAATTTTTCTTGCTTTCCCTTTGTAGTACCAAATGTAAGAAAAGCGTTAGGGTGAGAAAATGAAGTTAAAATACAGGGACAATTTTTTTTTTTTCAGGTAGAAGAGGCAAACTCAGCTCTAAAGTACATGAAGTCCCTTGTTCTTTATAAGCCTCATATAGGCTCAATCGAACAAATCATAAACCCTTAAAAACCCATAAGCTACAATCCCAAATATAAGCAACGTCACAATGTCTCCATTCCTCCCCAGGGATGGGCCAGCATCTGACCTCACTGTTACTGACACTGATGATAAGTAACATTTTTGCACAAATCCCCCAAGATTTATGTCACCAGAGCTAAGAATTGAATCTAGCCCCAGAAGAATCATAGGAGCCTACCAGCAAAATGATGACCATCCCCATCCCTGTTAATAATTTTCACAGCAGGTTAGTGTAGTCAGAGAAACTCCTCTTCTACCAGGAGCCTCTGCTACACCCATCTGTATCACTCTGACAACGTACCTAGTTCTTAATATAAAGACTTGGGGTTATAAGAGCTGACACAGTAGGGTGTCCCACTGCCCCCTTGGACCCACCGTGGGTTTCTCCAGGCTTTGCTGGGGCTTTCAGGCAGTTGGTGGAGAGACGGCAGAGAGCGGTGGAACCTAATGTAGGTCACAGGCACTGCAGTTCTGAAGAAAAGCTACAGTACTTTCACTTCTAATTTCATCAATGTAAATTTAAACGTCTGCCCTCCACAGTAAAGACCTGGAGCTAATAAACACAACTGCAACTGAACTTGGGGACTACTAACCTACATCTCTCCCAGTTGAAGTCATTCTGTTTGTACCCACGTCTCACCTGAAAGCAGTTAATGAGATGCTAGTGGAGGTATGTCATACAGGCTTAGCATGAAAATAACTAGATCTCCACACCGCCTCACTCATTTGATCTGCTTTATCTGATCAAATCAATCAATGGTTATGACATTCAATAAGTTTACACTTAAAGGAGTACATCAGCTTAAGGCCTTCAGAACCAGAAAGATCCCTGAAGCAACTCACAAATGTTATTTATAGACATATAGAGAAGTGCTGCTTTTTTCACTGCTTTGGGGATAGATATTTATTTCCTTTACAGGACACAACACAACACTACAAGTTACACATCAATAAGAATACTTTACTAAAGCCACCTTTGCCCCTGCATCCGCAGGAAAGCCTATGCACCACAGTGGCATGGTCAGGTTTCTCTACCATTGCAAACGCAACTTGTGAACAGTCTTGGAAATAATGTCTGTTGGATCTCAAAAAATATTTAAGTGGAAAAAAAGCAGTCATTCAAAATGAAACATGGAAAATGCAGGGTCTGCAAGCAAGCAGTGTGTTGTTTTTCTATCTATCCACCCTAAAAGACATTCCAGCAGACGTTGCTCCCTTCCAGCCTTCTGCAATACCACCTCAGAAAATGATGTTGCTACAACTGCCACTGGATTGCAAAACACAAACAAACAAAAACCATTCTTATTTTTCTGAGAGCATTCCCAGCCAAAAAAGACATGCAAGACTCTCCTGTGGAGCAGAGCACAACCTTAGAAACAGGGCAGCCAAAAGTCACGTACAAATAAGCCCTTACTGCTAGGACTTGGCGACCACCTTAGGGAAAGGATCACTTCATAACTCTTTCAATGCTGGAAAACCTTAAATTATCCTGGAACAAACCAAACTGAGGGGATGCCTGAAAAGCATAATGAATTAGAATACACACTTACCACCATTCTCCTCCCCATCTAAAGACCCAAAATCATATAGACAGATTGGAGCAAGCCAGCAATGCCATTCTGTGGCCTAGGTCTGATTAAAAGGGGATACTGGTACCAGTGACATTGCAGTAATGGAACTGCAGAATAAAATGTCTTGCTTTCAAACCCTGTAAATGCTCACATGTCCTGTGGAAGAGAAGGGACTGAATGGAGCTCACAAAAAAGGACATTTTGGTAGAGAAGCAAATGAAAGAATATTTTCCAGCATCCCTTAGTGAAGAAAAATCAGGTCATGTGGAGAACAACTGCCTGCACTGACTGGTCCCGTGGTACTTTTTGATACATGATGTCAAGGACTGCTTGATGTATCTAATAAAATCTTCAAGGACATCTGATCTTTGTCTAGTGCTGAGCGATCAAGTGACAAAGGATGCTAATGGAAACACTGCAGCAAACCTGGACCTAACTCTTGACTGATAGGAAACTAGTAAATCCAGAAAAAAAATGGGGCAATCTTGCCATAATCTTTTCAACCATCTCTCTAAAACAGAGCCCTGCCAAACAGCCATTTTCCTTCTTAATCAACTGGGAAGCAGGTCAGGACAAATACAAAGGTGTTTCAGCAGTGCTCAAAACTTGCAACAGGGAACAGTTCGGAGTAGCTAGGAGGCAGGTTGACATGCTGCTACCGCCTTACAACACGATGCTTTGCAGCTTGCCCAACGCGTCCACCAGCAGAGAAGGTAGCCCTGCGCCTTGGCTGGCTACATTATCATTATCAAATGGCATTTTCATGAACTAAACCTCGCCACTACTTACATAAGAATTTTATGCTTTTCATTCCCAGTGGAGGCTTCAGTCCCCAGACTAATCTGCTACTAAATTTCCCAGTACTTTCAATCTGTCATGATTCCCATGTCATTGACCATGACCTATAGCTTCTTCGTTAAATCCAGAATCGCTCTACTTGAAATCAGCCAAGGCAGTACCTTTAAAGTAGACCCTTTCAAAGATAAAGGCAAACTGCCCTAAATCCAACTAAAACTATTTGAGGAGAGAATGTAAACCACCATGAGAAATACTGCGAGTGACAAACCATCAGAAGTAACTTTCTAATTACTGTCAGAGTTTTCAGGATCTGATGCAGACAAAATTTAGGAGGCAGGATGACATTCCTAAACCTGTAGTAGAAATGAAGATGGGACAGAGGAACGTACCAAACACTGTACAATCACCAGCACCTGTTCCTCAACTAAATATCGCAGCCCAGCTGTTTTTCGGGCATTTCCTGCAGATATCCCACTTGCAGTCCTGAACCAGCCCGAAACAGAATAGACCAGCAGGAGCGGCACAAGGAAGTACAAAGTACGCGGCATTAACGTAGCTTATCTCTATCCTGTCAGCAATATGTTTATGACAGCTTGTTCTGGTTTTCCACCTCTGCCTACAGCTTCACCCTTGGCATGGGCACCCTCATGTCTCTCTCGAGGCGGCAGGACCCGCCAACAATCCCGAACTAAAGAGTCTGCATCTTTCTTCTTGCTTCCAGTTGCGAGGGCTCAGCTGACTGCATCCTGCCCTTAGCCACCCCCTCACCTAATTAGATGGGATACTAAACTGCTTAGCAGTATTTCACTTTCCACCATGGTATAAAGAGCCCAGGTTACTAAAGGATTACCAAGTATAACATTAAAGTGTTATATATACACAGAGAGTTGCCTGTCCTAGACTCTGCTAAATCTTGGTCACAGGGGACTTGTTAAAAAGAGATGCCAAAAGGAAAGAAACCATGGACAAACAAGGGGATGAATCTGGACTACAGTGGAAGTGGCTGCATACACACCACAAGAAGGAAAAGGAGCATTACAAGGAGCGAGCAGTAATTGACATTCAGCTCTTCTGGACAGGCAGACAAATGGAGCAAAGCAAGGGCATAAATATGAATACACTTTTAAACGATTCAAATACAACAACAGTCAGAAGTTAATGGCCATGGTCATTAAGGGGCAAAAGGGAGAACCAGGTTACTGCAAATGAATAGGAAAGCCTGTCAGCATGTCAGCGATACCATTTCAGATTTTTTTTAAACAGAATGTAGCCTCCCATGAAGGTAGAGCAATTAAATAAATGATCTGACCGTTGTTTTTTCTCAAAGGTCACAGAATCAAAATTTGGTTTACATCTCCAAACATACTCCTTTTCCTATTCTTTTTCTTAATTGGATTGTCCACCACTTATTACCTCTGTAACTTGTGGATTTTGCTCCAACTTCTCTCCATGGCAGGTTTGCTAACTTATGGCTGGCCTATAAAGAGGTAAAAAAAAAAAAATGTTCTAGTAAAAAGCCAGACTACTCCTAAATTAATTTCTGTATCACACAGCTAGTACAGTAGAATACCCTGTATTCTCATCACCTATTCTTACCACTTTTGTTTCATGTGGCTGTTGTAAGAGCACCAATAAATCTGCCTCTTGCATCTGCTCACTGTCTCTGTCATGTTATGATCAGATGTCGTAACTACACATGAACCTGTTTACATCAGTATCTCGTTCAAGGATGCTCTGTTGCTGTTTCTTCTTTCATTTGTAAAGGGAATACAAGAGTCCCTTGGCACCCATGTGCAGGATCTCGTGGGCAACAGAGAGGGGGAAGAAAGTGATCTTCCCAAAGATACTATTTTCCCTGAGATGCTCCAGCGCTTTGCATCACTCCCACCACAGCCCATGCCAGCAGCTGAACCACAAAACCGCCCAGGCACTGGTCACCCTTGCTGACCCTGCACCCGGCAGCCCTGTCACACAACTCACATGCTGAGACTGGGTATCTTGACGCCTTCTTGCTAAACCAGCATGATCCAAGCACCTACCACAGTCTCCATGGGCTGGGCACTCCAGTTTCTGTGCATTAAGTACACATTAACAACAGCTTGCTTTTACAAGCCTCTCTGCTTGGGAAAGGTAAATGCTATCTCTTTGAGGTTGGTAATGATCAACACCACTGCATATTTGCCACCCAGCTAACCTAAGTGCCCAAAGAAAACGTTGTAACTGTTGTAACACTGTGTATTCAACAAGTTTTTCCACTTTCATGATACCCTGGAGCAAATGTTTACTGCTTTTGGTTTTGGATTATTTTTTTTTTTGCCTTTAGCTGTAGCCTGCTTTGAGATTCATGAGTATAAGCACACTATAAATGTGTATCAGAGAGTTTCACAATTACTCTGCGTCTGGACCAAGATTTTGCTGCAGCATGTTTTCCAAAAGGCAGCCCATCTTGGAATTCAAAATGCCAAGGGGAAAGAGTTTACTCATGTTTTAGGGACCTACGCCAGTGATTCACCTCCTGCCCCATTGCAAGGTTTTTTCTACTTTAATTTCTCTGGCTCACTGGGACTCTGGCCCACTGAAAACAAAAATATTTTAGAGACCATGACCTGCACCAACAATGACTGAAAAACACAGACACGTGCCCGTGTTTGCCTGCGTCCTGGCTGCGGTACTGCCGTGTTGGGGCCAGCCCGTACCTGTGCTGAGAGCCAGCAGAAATGGTCTCGGGCACAGCCTCTGCTTTGCTGCTTTGGGGCTCTCAGCTGCTATCTCCACGTGGTCAGCACAGTGCACAGGTGCACTGGCTCATGTGGAAATACCCAATGCAGCCCTTCATTTTGCTCCTTCTCGCTAGCCTGAATCACTGACGTGGCTGCATGTGCAGAGGGATGAGTGGCAGAGAAGGGTCTCTGATGAAAAATAACTCGTGTCTTCTGTCTTTTACCAAGAAGGCACAAAGTCCATGTTCAAAGTGCCTTTCGGTTCAGCAGTTTCAGCCCCGTTGGCAGCACAGCATCCGGCCAGTGCAGAGCCCCTCTTGAGTGGGCAGAGCCCAGCGTGCCGCTCCAGTACCCGGACCAGCAATCGCAGCAGAGCTCCTGCGTCCCTCACCCGAATGGAGGCTAGCAAGCATGACAGGTTGGGCCAAGCAAAAACACATTCAGTTTTGTGATTCATTGTAAATAATTTGTTTTCAGCCTACAGTTTATGTCTTAGTCCCTCCGGCTACCTAGTGTATCAGCAAAAAGAATAAGCATCTCTCAACCTTAGATGTTTAACAGTCTCACAAGACACTGGTGACCTGTTTAAAGACGTATCAAACCTGCAGTTGCAAAAGTTTGTTCTTTTGGGGGTTGAATTCTTATAAATACAGATTTGAGCTTCTCATACACATTTCTGAAAAATGCTGGATCCGTGCTATAGCCACCACTCCACCCATCCTGCCCCACCCTGGCAGCTTTTGCCCTAAATAAAACAAGGGTGTTACGTGGCTACAAATCAGATGATGGACCTAAGTAGACTTCAGTCACAACAGTACCAGTCCTTATCACTCAAATTAGCTTGTGCTTCTTTCTTCTTCTGTCTGTGTATTTAAATATTGTGCTGATATACACCAAAAACCTCTCTATAGCACTGTGACAGATTTTATTCATGTCTCCGATGTGCTCTTGTTTCCTTGGATGATGGAAAGAATAAATCCCACTTCTACTTCCCACTCACTCCTGTTAAATAATAGCAATACTACTGATAAAAAACAAATTGTACTGATAATACTACTACCAGTAACACGCTAAATGATCCTGTTAAATAATAATTAAAGAAAATGGGTTCACTTGCAAAACAGGTAAGTACATGAGAATGTGGCCCCATGTAACTGAAACTTAACAGCACTGCTGCATTTGCATTTACAGAAAGACCATAAACTTCAAGTAAAACTATATTCATTCAAATGATTCAGCTAAATTTGGTGCTCACAGCCTGTGCTAAGCTGACACCTTTCTGAGAAGGCTCAAGAAAATGAATTGGTTCTATCAGACCTCCTAAAACCTACAGATGACAGGAGGTGTTAATAAGCAAGAGTTTGGGAGCTTCTTGGGACCAAGAAAAAGCTGCTAATGATGGGCCTATCCGAATTTAGTGGCTGCAGTTATCCAACAGAGTAATGGAGAAATGTTCTCAAGCAGCTGCTTCTCTTTCTCACCGCGGTATACTGAAGCATTTTAAATCATAGGGGTAGCATATTAAGCAGCCTTCTGGTGTATGTCCTGCAGCCAAAATGAAAATGAGAAAGTCCTGGTATGAAACTCAATCGTCCTGCAGCCAAAATGAAAATGTGAAAGTCCTGGTATGAAACTCAATCGTCCTGCAGCTAATGTAACTGAAAAGTGACAGAATACAGGCTTGATGTCCTGAGAGATGCTGGCATGGCTTATTCTTTTATGTTAGTCCATTTTGGACAGCATGAACAGTCCTGGAAAACTCCCCACATCCAGGGCTCCCTGAACCCAACAGGACCAGGGCTCCTTCACTGTTTAGTTGGTTCCCCAGCAAAACTCATGAGCTCTCCGAACAGCCTCTCTGGGGGCACAATTTTAGACCAAGAGCTGTAGTTCTTTCCTCACACAAGTCAAAGCTCTGCATGAGACATTTCAGCGACTTCAGGTCAGCCTTCTGCAATGGCAGCTCACCCAGCACTGCTCGAATGCTCCAACCTCCATTGCCTCTTAGTGTGTCTGGAAAAAAAATCCCTGCTTCCCCCAAATTAAACATTTTACAAAGAGGTAAACTGGGCTGGGGAAATATTTAGCTCTGACGAGTCTGAGGAAGGTCCTGGCAGACAGGCAGTGAGAAGGCTGGGAAATGAAAGTCCCTGCAGGCACCTGCCAGCAATGGGCACCCACCACTGCTCCAGGGGCGCCCTGGGCTGCAAGTGTGTGTCGCGTGAAATAAGTCCATACCTGACGCTTAAGTTTCTAAATTGTCGTTTTCATGGTGTGCCTGGGGGCAAAGTGCAGGCCTCTGCCATCCTTCCTGCAGCTGTCAGGACTGGACTAAAAAAAATGTAGGAAAAATATGGAAACAAAAATATGAAGGAAACTAAATTCAGGCCATGGCTGTGAGTCGGGTCAACCAGCTACAGTGAAGACAGGTCCTTTTCTTTTCTTTCTTTCTCTCCTTCAATGCCAGACTTGTTTAACGAGACTCTCCTTGGTGAATTTTCTTTTATAATTAACAATGAAAAGGAAACATGCTTCTCTGCATTTAAAAAAAAAAAAAACGCAGCTGCCTTACGCAAGCCATTTCCATTTTTAAGACTGGGGAAAGGCTTTGCTGCCTCTGCTTAAATACAGTCTTACTTTTCAGCCTTGTTTAATTTGGGAGGGAGAGGGGGAACGAGCAAGTGTCTTTAAAGATTGAGGATTTCTGCATCCATATTAAATGATAAACACTAACAAAATAACAGTGAGAAACAGTCTCCAGCACACAGGCTGGGGCAAATCTATCACAACAAACACAGCGGGTGGCTGATCTCACAAGGACTAGAAAGACTGTCTTGATCCTCAGCGTGTGCTAACCACACATGCTTTAAATTAAAAAAAAAAAAAAAAGATCTCTCGACTCTTCCCTGCTACATGTCTATTAAAAAAACCTAGCAGGTTGAGTTTGCTGTCATGCAAGGGGGAAGGTGAGGAAGGTATATAATCTCTCCAGTTTTCTTAGAACCAGAACAAACCTGCAGACTCCAGCCACCACTACTCATAGGCAGGAAAATTACTCCCAACCATTAGGACATCCCAATTCTGGAAGACTCTGTTTTCCAAGTGCAAAAAGATTTGCCTGCTTCAAAGATGGGGCTTGGCAAGTTTTGGGAAAAAAAATAAAGACCAGGTGAGGGGCTGCATGACCCTGCAGGTCCCTTACAGAATAAAACTGGGCCTGGACTTGGGCACTCCTGCCTACACCCCAACACTTTCAGGATGACTGTACTGAAAGTGGTCACTGGGAACACAGACCCAGGAGAGGAAAAGCTCAATGGTGCTGGGTACGGCTGGGTGCAATGCATGGAGGTGGCAGAGAAGTCTCACCTCTACCCCACCGCAGAGTTGAGAACCATGCAAACCTGGCACCTTCCAATTTGAAAAGCTTCTCCCTTGCTTTCTGGCACTTGCGGTGCCAACGCAACACCCCCCAGGCTGCAAGGCTGGGACTTGTTGAGCAAGATGTACACAGTGAAACCCTGACTGAGACTCCTGCGCAGCATGACGGCATGGATACAACAATATAAAGCCCTTCTCTGCACAGCACCTTCCTACAAACCGCACCCTGAGGAGAGCTGCGGAGTTATCAGCAAGGAAAAGAAATTCAGAGAAGGAAAGAAGGAAAGGAAAGGAAAGTTTGCGAGCATTAAGGGACAGAGAGATTATGTCTGCCCTCGCACAGCCATATAATGACTGTCAACCCAGCCCAGTCGCTATATCCTCTTCTGCATCCCTTCTGCATCCCTGTAGCCCCGGCGGCAAAGGCTGGTCTCTGTCCCCAGGGCCCCAGAAGACCAGGGCTGTCTAAACCACTTCGACACAGTGCCCAGGAGCTGGGCAGGCCTGGGACACCCATCATTACTCTGGCCCCTGAGATGGGCTGGAGCGGCTGCAGCTGCTCTGGCAGCAGGGGCAGCGGGGATCCCAAAGCAGTCCCTTGGCAAGGTACCGAGCCTGCCTCTGGCACAGCACTCTAGACCCAGGGGTTTTGGCTGCACTGATAAATGCTGGTGGCTCAACCCAAACCAAATAAATTAAAATGAACATTCCTTTGGGGCTGACTCATAGCAGAAGTGTAGTCTTTTTACTAGCCTGCACTTCCCTTCCCCCATGTGCTCATCTCCCTCACCTGCAGAACGACGAAGCACTGCAGTTTACCTGAGACCAGGCTCCCCATCACCCCAAGTCAAGCCTGGCTTTGCCTAGCACTCCACATCCCTGTAGCTACACAAATGGTTTAAAGGGCTCCGGTTCGGAAGGCAACTCAGAGCAAAATGCTTAAACACCTCACTTGGAAAACCTTACTGAGCTGTGCCCATGCATGGATTCCTTTTTTGTTTTCATTTATTTTGCTGAAATGCTTTGCTGCATCAGTGCATTGATTTGGCTGACATCAGTGTATTTCTGGGAACTAAGCAGTAAACTATTTGCTAGCCCGTTTCTAGTAAATATGTCACTTGTCATAAGAACATGGTTTTGTTTGGCTTGGTTTGGATCAGTGGCATGCATTATGCATTGCCACAGAGTGAGAAGAGGGTAAAGATTGCAGGGGTTGGTCCTACGCTTTGTGTGCAGAAAGGAGAGAGAAAGGGAGCCTGGTTCTTAGAGACAAAGTCTTTATCTGAGCTGGAAGTTTTGGTAACTAAAAGTTTTTACCAGCTGATGCTGATAAGTCTTTGGTAGTCTCAACCCCCTTCCCAAGAGACCTCCTAAAGAACAACACTGCACTGATGGCACTTGGCAGCCTCAGCCATCGCTGCAGCGGCCACCAAAAGGGCTGAAGGGGAATTAACTGAGTCACTCCAGGTCAGGTCAGCCCAGGTCACGACTGAGGTGGTATGGAGAGACCTGCGCTGATCAACCCGTAAGGGAAGCCAACAGGGCTGCCAAGCTGGTGTTTGCTCCCAGTTGTAAATTCACACATAGAAGCAGCACACTCTGTGCTTTTCCACATAATTCTCTAGCTGTGACCGTACATGTATCAAGAACAAATAGCAGTAGCATAGGTTACTGCAACTTACTGGGCAGGGAGGGGAGGGAACAACCCTTGCTTAGGGCATAAGCAGGGCAGAAAGCATCCATTTCTACAGCCGGGAAATACAACTCAGCAACTCCAAGCCAAACATAAATGCTGCAGGCAAAGCTGCTCTACTGCCTGTCAAATAACAAACATATTTGTATCCTGTCCTCATTATCTGCACAGGCCCAGTGGGAAATAACAGAGTGAGGAGGCCAAACACTGCCAAAATACGTGGTGAAACTGCACAGAAGCTGGGAGAGATTGCACCTTTCTCTTACTGCCAGAGAAGTGCATAGGTGTGGTCCAGAGCTCAGGCGCATTAATGGAAAATTCCCTACTATTTCAGAGCACTTTGGAAAAGTTGCATATTCATTGGTGGATATTGTTTTTGTCATTTGCCAGCCCTAACTCAGAGAGCAAAACTTGACAGCTTTAACAATCTTATTTTATTTCTTGCTCCCCCAAGTCTCTCATCCAAAATTTTTTCTTGATTAAGCAACCTTTCTCACAGGACAGATCAGCTTTCAGCGATCTCTCCTTCTGTGCAACCTCTTCACCGGCAGAGGTGCACTGAATGTCTGTTTCACTTCCCTGCGGTTCCTTGCAGTATCTCTACAGTGTTCAATACTGTTCTTTGCTGACTTGCTTGGCAAGACTGCCACTCCCCATCTAGGTGTGTTAACTATATCTATATTGCTTACTAAACGAAAAAGAAACATTTTAAAAAGCCATTCCTCATCTAAAACATTTACATGACCCTGTTTCCAAGAGTGAGTTAAACAAAGGTATCTATCTGAAGAGGAGAACTACACTACACATCTGACCATGCTCCTGCTTTGGTCAACTGAAGGAGTCAATTCAAGCCACTTACAATCTCTGCATTCTTACACCAGTCCTTAGCAGGGAGCGAGAAGGGGATATCACTGCAGGCTTGCCTTCCTGCTTCCTGGAGATCATGCTTGCGTGACAACCACTTGCTGCACGTGGGTGGTGTCACCCTGGTCCTGCTACAGCTTAGCTTCTTCTCGAGACAAGCTGAGAAGACCCAAGGCTGCTGAGGAACATTCCACACAAAGTAAGAGCAAGGTGCTCTCTATTAAAGAAAAAACCCAATTTGACTCCTTCTATTAATTTTTGGCCTCTCCAACACAGCTGAGCCCATTACAGTTCATTTCATGGGCATTCGTGGCAGTACTACAAGACCGTATTTGCACTGGTGCCAGGTTGTCTGCATTGTAACTCCTTCATTATTGTTACTCTAGTGCAGCTTTCTCTTTGCAACAAGACTCTAGAGTATATCTAAAGAACAGAAATAAAACCAGAACTTACAAGGAGCAAAAGTAACTAAGCTTCATCTTTGGTTTACAATGACAGCTCATTGGATGCAGCCTGTATGTTATATATATAAGTACCACCTCATTAACTTCATTGTAGGTCACTTGAAGTATCTCAGTTTAGTTGCTTGGATTTAAAACAAATATATAATGATATTTGCAATGTCTGCCTTGTCTTCTTAAACTTTAGATACGCTGTCTCCTGCAATGTGCCTGTGAACAACACAAAAATAATAGATAGCAAAGCCAAGGGGGAAAACTATCCCTAACTTCTCATACCTGTGCAGTATGCCACAGCATTATGGGACACATAAAGACATGTTAATATGGATAGATTCACAGTCATAACTAGCAGTTACTTTTACTATATACTCATATATGTGTACTGTACACTCATATACAGTACTTTCCCTACCTAACAGAGGGCTGTTTGTAAATGCAGCTGACTTCAGGCCATAATTACTGGTTCATATACAAAGTGGTTCATCTACCTTAAATACCAGTGTAACCCTGTTACTGCTCACACTCTTTAATGTTTTCAGGTCTCTCCAGAAAAGGACTGTGAAATTTTACAGACAGGAGACAGAGGTACAAAAATAGAGCTGGCCACATTCTCATCTTTGCTTTTGAGTCCCTTCTGTGGGGGAATGCTGTCCAGCGGTAAGAATTAGCAGAAACTGATTTATGACTTCTTCTTCCCCTCCACTCACTCACCCCAGGAAAGAGATAAACATATCTTAGACTGTAGAGCAAATAATTTCTCATAGGGTCTAGGATTATAAATACGGTGCTCTTGGATGATCCTTGGCAAAGAACTCTCTCTTTGGGGTCAATGCGGCCAACTCTCAATCTGTGACTGCAGAGGAACAACTTAATGGTTTAGAAACTTGTCTACAAACCACTTTTAGCCTACACCTATTCCTGGGTCTCGCACGGAGCTGCTCCCCCATCTACCTGCACACAAGTAGAGGAACAGGCTGTTTCACTGGCCCTGCTAACCATAACTGACCACATGATGAGAATGTCTTTGTGTTTCATTCTTAAAAGCAGCAGGTACCTCCAGTGTGTACCTCCACAAGACGTTGTGGAGCACATGCAGGTTCAGGAAGACATGGGAAAGGAGGGATGACAGCAACAGCAAATAACAGTCCTCGCAGCGGCAGTGGGACCATACCTGCTTATACTGGGCACTGGAGTGATGTGGTGGACAAATTCACACACTGCCAGCAAACTGGAGTCGCTGCAGTGTTGGGCTGCCAGGTTAGTGCTCAGGAAGCTAGAGCTGCTCCATCACAAACTGTTCCTGTGATCTTGAGCAAAGAAGATCTGACCATGTCCTTAGTCACAATCAGATGCCAAAATCCCATGGAAATCACTTGAATAGATACCTTGTGGGCTCTGGTCAGATCTCCTCAGTATACCCACGTCTCATTTCTACATATCCAAACTAATCTTGATGCTGGGTTGAGTTTGATTTTATCCAAGTCAATGACAACCCTCCTGTCCCCGAACCCTTCTTATCCTGCAGACTTTTCAGTGTCTGAGGGAGGAAAAACGGAACAAAATATTGCCCAAGACCCTTCCTCTACTCAAACACACTTCTGATTATTCATTTCATTAATTGATTGCATTAGGGAACTTCAGCATCAAGCACATCACATTTAGGACACATCTGCATTCTCCTTTTTAATACCTCTTCATGATTTGCAATGTATTTCTCTCATTTAGAGGCAGAATAACATTTCCTAATGCAGACTGAATTTATTCAGAAGCACAGAAGTCAGTTGCCTTTACTACTGACAGATGCACTTCAATGTAATTAGTTTCATGACTATTAATGAAATAACTCATTTGAACTTTTGCCACTGAAATGTTAATGAGTAAGACCGGATAGTGGTTTGGTAATGGGATATAGATCCTTTTACAGTTTGTTAGTTCAGATCTGGCCCATGTCCACCATGAGCAAAGGTCATTACTACCTGAAGACTATTGGATAATCAGTGAGAGACGAGTTGGTAGCATTAAGCCCATGCTTAGCAAGAAACAGCCTTACAATTTGCTCTCAGCAGAAAAGCAAAGCAGAGAAAGGTCACTGCAGTGTGCTACTTTTACATAGCTGTGGTCAGAAAATTTCAGTCGTTATGACTGTTCACCCAGCACCTTTCACCAGCAATGAATTCAATGAAGGTAGAAGAGAAATAATTTGAGTTGAAAAAGCTTGTGGATTTTTTGTGTGAGATACAATTAGCCTCTCTGACTCACTTCTGCAGATTGTTTACTTTTAGCACACTTCTAAGGAGAACTAGAAAAATAAATAAATACTAAACCCATAATACCTGGTGTTTCTAAGTTTTAGCCGGTCACTCATTAAGTTCAGAAAAGCATTTCACAGGTGACCCGTGTTATTCCTGATATATTGTTCCCTATCGCCACTCCAGGAAACCAAAAGGTTACACATGACCTTCAATAGTAGCCAACACATACTGCATCCACTCTTTTAAAAAATGATGCTCTTCTGTTTGGGTAGTGATATAATTCAGACCATACATAAGCACATCCCCAAATTAATCCTGACAGCACACCAGCGCAAGCCTTAAAAATTATTGCTACCTCTTCACAGACAGTAAAATGTGACAAGCCACAAAATTATTTGCTCAAGGACTTAGAGGAACCAGGACCAATTAAGTTTTCATGGGGAACTTTAGGAAGGGTAGGCACAACGTAATTACTCATACAGAAATTCAAACAGTGCACTCAAGCTGGCAACCCTTCTCCTATGACTGCACATGGGCTTGACCGAGGTTGCTTGTCTCACTAACAGGATGATATCTCCAGCACCATATTCCTCTGCATTGCCATCTAACTCCTGCCTTTACATTGAGTCACAACGCGGCCACATAACGAATCCTGAACAAGCCCACTCCTGAAGCACTGCAATATGTGCAATAAATGCAAAAAATATACACAATATGTGCAATAAATGCAATTTCCTAGCTTACCTTAGCTTTCCTCTTTTTTAGTCTCCTAAGAATATAGTTTCATTTGGACTAGATTATCTTCAGCAAGAGATCACTGGTGAGAGATCTCACAAACCCTCGCCATTCTTCATGGCCATGGAAAATGAAATTAAAACTGCTGAGTGACACCCAGGTCTGTGTGGATTTGACACTATGATGGGAGCACTCTTTCAAATGTAGTTATGGGCTATGGTCTTCAAATGTCCATGTGTGCAGATGTAGGATAAATGAAATGCTTGTAGGGGGCTGGTATTCCATGAAATTTTAAAAATAATGATCAAGACTTAGGCATCAGTTTTGCACTCATTTCTTTGAAAGTCACATCATATAAGATAGTAATTCTAGCTTATTCTTTTTTTTTTTTAAAGTGTCACAGCTTGGATAAAAATCAGTCACTCATCTAACGAGGCAGCTGTCGCGTATTTACGTATACATACGTATATATACACACTACTGGGCATCAGCAATAGGCAATACATGAAAGAGCCAAGAAGAGTTTATTGAGCAGTGTTGTCTTAGATTTCACAGGGAACAGTGACTGTACACGCCTGCAGTTTTCAGATGCCAAAATCTTTGCAGTGAGTCTGGTTTTTAGAGTGGAGCTGCCCAGTACCTTTTGCAAACCAGACTCTTGTAAGGTGTTTCTGACTAGGAACCTACTGGGGAGGTATTATAACCATTAGTCACTTTGGAAACCTTGAGACAGCAGTAGATATGCAAGGTTAAGCCTCTCACTTCATTCACGTTTCAAAGGGAAACTTTCATATTCCATCCTGTAGCCTTAACTCCATAGTTATTGGCCCACTCAGGAGCAGACTTTTTCCTCTATTTCCAGCTTTGACACAAATACATGCAGCAGAGTGATGAATGTTACATGTGAGATCCAAACAAACAATTCATTAATTAGTTAAGAACCCTCCAAACCCCACACCGACAAAAACAAATGTGGTTTTCCCCATGTTATGCATGCACGCTTCAGTAACAACCCAGCTGCTCCGTGCTTTCACTTGACCGTCTCCAGTTGGGATATGGAGTCACCCCTGTGGTCCTTGACTAAACCTCAGATTGCACCCAGTCTGGGACAGTCTCTCTCGGTAAAACCCTCAACACTAAAAAAGGCTCAAACCAAACACCCTTTGACTAACTACTGCAACTTGATGAGTGGCTGGTACTTTTATCTAGGAAGCCATGCTGTCAGTCAGTGTTGTCATCTTAAGTACAACCTCATTCAAATTATTTGTTTATTGACTTTAATATTTAATCCAAACAGACTGGATGGCAGTTTCTGAAACATATTGACATTACAAGGCAAAGGTGACAGAAGGATTACCTCGATGTAGCAAAACTGAATCTGTCTGAATTCAGAAACTCAACAGGAAAAAAGTGCACTTTTAATAGCACTGCTGGAATACTATGCTTTGATTCTCTAGAAATGTGGCATTTTATTCTCTATTTTTGTTTTTCCTCAAACAGCAAGCTATGGCACTGCTTTCTGACTGACAGATCTTTTTACTGTTTGCAGTGATAACTTTTCTATTTTTTTTTAGCATGCAGGATTCTTCTAAAGTGGGATCTTCTGCACTTCATAGTGACGTTCCTGAAATAACTTTGAAGAAGAAATAATGAGCCTCCCCTTACTTTACAGGTTCTCTAATACAGCGTAAGCAGCTTTACAAGGCTTAGCTAGTCTCTGCTGACCTAACTGCATATTTTACTCCTACAATAAACTAAAATAAGCATCCTGCTTTCACAACAATTGGACTAATTAACATACTGATTTTGTTAGTTTCTTATTAAAAAAAAATCCTAGTCTTTCAAAAGTCAGACATATGAAGTAACAGTGGATGAGATTACTAGAAAGAGAGACAGAGAGACACAGATACCATCTCAATAAGCAAATCAATGTTGGGCTAAGGTTGTTTTGTGGAGGTTTTTTTTTTTTAAATTTCCAGCAATTTAGTTGTTTTTTTTTTTTCTTTGCCTCTGATTCATTTTCTCAAGTGCAGACACTGTGTTCAAATCCCTGCTGGCTGCTGTGTTTGACCGCCCGCCAATCAGCACTACGGTGTTTATATGGGATCTGTCTGCTCCTGAGTCACTGCGTCCCTGCAGAGAGCATGAGGTCACTTGCTGCTAGATCAGAGCACCAGCAGGGAGGGCCCAGAGCTCAGCCGGACTGTGGCAATGTCTTTTACATAAGAGGAAGGCTCCTCTCCTCTCCTCTGCCTGCCATAAAATTTCCTGCCAATAATGGGCTTTTTATTAACAGACATATTTAGGAAAGATAAGCTCGCAGAATTTACTATCTGTATTGTCTATGCCTCTTGCACTGTGCGAAAGGGATACATACACTGCATATACACACTGTATATATACTGATATTGGGAAGTACTGGGAGGAGAGGGCATTTAATTGGAAGAAAACCCCAAACTGTTTTCTCAGACTCAGCTCATCACTCCCGTGATGGCAAGACAGCATTCAGACGCGAAGCCCCCAGCCTACTTCTTTTGTGTTTGCCCACAAAGGAATCAGCAAAGATGTCTTTAAATTGCTATCATTAAACTTCAGAACTGGTGCCTTATGGAAAAGAAACTAGGCAGCACTCAATTCAGTTCAAGCTATCAGGCAGAAAATTGCATGTTGATGCAAACTTACTTCACAAGGGTTTAATCATTTTCTTTTCAAGGATTTAGTTCTATCTTATCTGAAAATTTGGTTTCTGAAACCCAAGTGGCAGGTCTGAGAAGCAGTAATTGATCAAAAACATGTCCTGCTTAGGCTTTACCCACGGCCAATGCTTTTTGCTTTCAGAAAAAAAATGGTTTGCTATCCATAACCACAGCTCAGTGGCCACAGTATTTTTTGATTCTTCATTTTCAGAGCTTCGCCTTCTGGCTGATTAATCTGGGCAGAGGTATAAGTAAATGAACATGACAATCCAGTGGGAAATGCAAGGCAATGGTATCCATAACTATTGCTACATCCATAGCATGTAATAAAACCACATAGGTAACAGATTAAACGTACACTTAAGCTGATCCTGTGAATGACAGCGAGCAAGAGCAAAGAAAGAGATGCAGCTTGTCTCCAGCAGCTGTTTACGTGGCAACGAGCCTTATCTCCCAGAGATGCCACCATCAATACTGATTATGCATGAAATGCTATGAATGAAAAAACATATATGGCGGATAGATTACTACAATTTTTTTTACCTTGTTTCACTCAGGAAATTCCAGAAACTCAACATTAAAGGCTTCTACATAGGGACTTACAGTACATGCTTTTTCTAAAGATGTGACCATCTCAAGAAGAGTTGACAGGAAACACTTCTGGAAAGGGCAAAATCTTCCAAGGTGACAAAACATTTTATAGTGCTTTCCTTATGTAGCTTTCCACTTGTTTACTAAACTGATTGGTGTGTGTTTATATTAGAGTGATCAAGACAACACTTTGGGTTCAAAATCAGTCATTTTTTCACAGCTTCAAGGCTAGAAGGGACCACCATCTAATCAGACCTTCTGAGTATCTCAAGTCTTCACATTTAATCTAGGAACTCCTACACTGAGCTCAAGAACCTGGGTTTGGCTAAGGCATATCTTCCAGGGGGACACCTGCTCTTGAGAGGAAGAAATCCAGTGATCGGAATGCACCAATTCCCTTACTAACTCACTCCAATGCATAATCAGACTTACTACTAGTCACAACTGCTGTGCATAGGACTTCACCTCCCAGGCACAGACCCTTTTCAGCCTCCCTTTTCAAGATGGAAGAGCTCTTTAGTGCTCAGTATTTTCTTTCCTTTCTGGTGTTAACATGCCGATTTTGGATAAAAACACGAGATAAAAGCTTACATTTTTCCTCAGATGGCATCTTCAGTGGCCCCTGAATCATCTGGGAGCTCTTTAACAACTTCTCCAATCTTCCCAATAACATTGTCAATGCTGGAAATATAGATAATGTTTTTTTCAATATCCAAAACAATCTTTCGCCTTTCTTCCATGTTTGCCTCTTTGGACATTGACTCGAGCATGTTCTGTGGAAGGAAAAACCTGACCTGCCTAAAATAGTAACAGCTAATGCACAGATACATCCTCCAAAAAAGCTGTTTGAAATCATGGGACCTTCAAGTACCCCTGTATGCACATTAAAGCCCATAAACACTGGCTGTGTGTGCTTGTTTTCTCTACAAGACACTTTACCAAAGACTAAAAGCATCAAGAAAGCTGGGATTTCTTCCTTCTTGGCTATAAAAAACAAATACCAAAGCACTCACTGGCTGAGCGGCACAAGACAAACTGAAAAACGGTTAAGCTACCCACAAATGTTTGACTGGAGGTCATTCTCAGCCCTTGGGAAGAAATATCAAAGAAGAAAAACTTTGGATGGCTACAACTAAAAGCAGACCCTAAGACCTTAACCACTACCTCATCAGAAGTAAGCACCAAGGCCCAGAAGGGCTCCAAACAAACTGCAGCTCAGCACCTGCTTAACACATCTTTTACGCATCCTTCTCAGGGTAAGATGGCTGAAGAATCAAAGGAAATGCTGTGCAAACAGCTTACTACCCAATTTCGAGGTGAAACTTTAATTGCACAAAAATAAAGGCCTTTAGCTTTATCATTACAAAACCAATTTTATCTTTGTCCTCTTGCTTGTTTGAATTGCTCTTGATTGTGCAAGTGGACACATCACCTGGTTATGCAAGTTCCAGCAAGGTGACTTTTATTCAGCACATATATGTAAGAAACTGAACTTCTAAAATGTTAGATGCATAAATGTAATTGTTTGCCTTCCTGTAATTATTCTAGGCTGTAATTTAAATACCATTGCTCCAATACTACTATGTAAAAAGACAAATTCTGCACCACGCATATAGATTCCAAAAGGCATCCTTTTCTGTAGCTGTGGATATATTATCAATCCAATCTCATCTTTCATGTTGGATAATCATAAAATGATTTCTAGTGAAAATTTATGGGGCAGAAGCAAAGTGGCACTTCACAGAGAAACTTCTAAGCCCAACCATGGTACCTACAAACACATATCTCAATAATACTGAGAAGAATCACCTTGCCAAGAAGTGCACATATCACTAGCCAAACAAAAAGAAAAAAAAAATTGATTCTGAGTGAGAACATGGTATTTATTTGATCTTTCCTTTTCTGTGGCTTTTAAAGCATTTTTTGGGAGTAATCCCCTACCATGTTATTTCATTGTTTCTCCCTAAAAATTGCCTTTCAGAAGTTTACATGTATGCATCCATCCATACATATGTCAAGGCTACATCTGAGTAATCCGGATGAATAATCCAGCAAGTATTACAAAAACCTATAGTTTTTAATTGCAGACTTACAGGGGGACTTAGAGAACCATTGCCTGTGTCTTGCTCTGAATTAGCACTACCCAGTTCTGGAAAGATCTTAATCCTCCTGGGCAATTCCAGAAGCTTTCTGGCTCCTGTACATGCAGTCAAATTCCTCTACCAGATGCCTCAGAGCTAATGCATCTCTGAGGCCAAATGAAAGTACAACACAATTCTGAGATCTTCACCAGGGATAAAACTTACCGGTGGCATCCTGAGCAGAGTTTGATAGCATTTAAACCTGCCTCTGGTCTCGCTTCTTTTCAGTCAAGAAAACGGACATACCAAGCAGTTGCCAAAGAAAGCCCAGACTTGTGTTCACCTGCTGCTCTGCTTGGTTACTGCTATTAATTACGCACAAATTCCTTGAACTTTCAAGGGTTTATGGATATCTTGACGTTCTCATTTCATTTCACTGGCACTTACTAAACTTTCAAAGGACTTGCCTGCCTCAGGTGGTCGTCTTCTGATTTGGAGCTACAGCATTACTCCTGTGCCAGGGCAACAAACAGGGAGCCCCGAAGCAAGCAGAGCAGCGCATCCCACAGAGCTCAGAGGATTAGACACGATAATGTTTTTGTGCAACACACACAACATCCTGTGTGACCAAAGGGATGGTGCAGGCAGCTCGGGTTCCCCAGCCATGCAGTGTGACTACCTGAGCATGCCGATCCTTCTCTGGGAATGCCTGCGAGGAGGATGGTGCTGAGCCCGTACCCAGCCCATACCAACCCACCTCCCTCCCGCAGCTGGCAACACGGGCACAATCTCTCTGCAACTCCTCTTGCGTAACCGAGGACTGAATCCAGCCCTCAGTATTTTTAGTCAGCAAACTAAGCTGAAATACCTTTCATTACACAACGCAGGTTGCCTGAATCAGTTCCAAGCAGATGTGTGTGGGGGCATCACATAAAGTCAATCAACACACCTCACACAACCAAAGGTGCAATTAAGGGGAAAATGCCCAAGTGGCTCAGCCCACAGTTTTACACAGGAAATGCAACAGAAATAGAGCACCACATTTATTCCCTAATTGCTTCCTGTTTACACAAAACCCAGCCTTGAAGGGACCCTATAAAGGCAAACACCATAATTGCTAAGAGCTGCCCAGGTTAATCAGGTCTGCAAAGAGAGGTCCAGACTATGCCTCAAGGACTGTCTGCTTCTTCTCTTTTAAATTCTCTCTGTCCTGGACTCAGAGGAATAGGTTTCAATACACAAGGCCCTTTTCTACTGACCATGAAGGACATTTAGGTTTAGCCATCTTTAGACTTGGGAGCCACAAGGAGTGATCCAAAAATTAGACAGAATACAGAAAATTCCTCCTGGCCTTGCAGGAAATGGCAGCCTTAAGTCCCTTGCAAAGAAGCTAGTTTTCTAAGCCTTTGTGATGTTGACCAGGAGGTTTTGATGACTTTTTTTTTCCTGGACTCATTCTCCAGTCTTCCTGTTTATTTCCCCACTATTTTAACTGCCTAAACTATACTGAATTGAACTAAATCTAATACAGAATTATGTAATCATCCTAACAACAACTAAAAAGTACAGAGCCGGCCAATTCATTCATTATGATCTTCAAAAATGACCTCAGAATTTGCCTTTTGTGAAAACTGTGATTGACCCTAAGAACATCACAAACCTGTGATTTTTCTCTCCCCACACAGACACTGAAGTGCAGAGAACAACAGATGGATCTCTGTACAGTTCTGCAAGCATGGGACTTGGGGAAAGAGCACCCAGTGTCTACATGAGTTTGCAGCTGGGGTCGTCCATTGTTCTTCTACTGGTAAATAGTAAAGAACAGCATTATTGTAATTCTGTATTGGGTACTCCAGTCTGGTCACACCAGCCTGTGCAGGTTACTGCATCGCCTGCTGTTACCAAGGAATAGCTTATGTAAAAGCTCAGATACAATTTTATTACCTTCTAAAAGGCTACCACTTAAATACAGAGCTAAGTGTGTCTCCACATGCAAAGTGCCACGAAGACAATCCAGATTCCCACGTGTTCCCATGTGTTGCAATTTCAATGCTTTCAGGGACTTGGCTATCTTATTTTACCTTATTCAATCTGTAAGAAAACCTTTGCTTTGGGAAAAGACTACTATACCTATATTTGGTCTGCTATGTCTGTTGTATGGTTAGGACAGCTATTATGGTCCATCCATGGAGACCAAAAAGAAGTACTAAATAAGAGAAGAAAGCACTGGTGTCTCAAGTAAAATGATTATTTTATAACTGAACAGGAATCGCATCAAAGATCAGCTGTTAGTAGAGAGAATACAACTCTACCACAGAATAACCTAAAGACAACGGTGATCCTTCTTTGGAGAGCTTTTTCTGCAAGGTGAGAACATTTCACATCTCATTAAAACCTGAAATGGTCTTGTGCTTTTTGCTTCTGGAAGTCTGTACTTTATGCTTCACTTCCTACTTATTTGACTTAAAACTTGGTCCTGACTTATGAATATACCTGCAGAAAAGCATTAAAGTGAAATGCTGAAAACTTTGCTACTATATTCCAGCTCACATTGCCACAATGGCACAAGTTTAAGAATTGTTTTAGGTCTCCCAAATTAACCTCTTATCAGACTTAGGATGGTTACCCAAGTGACACCAAAAATGTACCGTCCTAACATGTTGCTGGAGAAGTTACGGAACAAAATTATATAGAAAAGAACAGTAACAGTGGTTGTTCTACATTTCACTTGGAAAAAGTAACACTGCAAGGTTTGAAACCTCTGCATTCAGTGAAATGAACTCATCTGAACTTTAAAATGTACAGCATGTTGGGATTTTAGATCTAGTTCACATTCACTGTAAGAGATGAATAAGAATCAAAATCAAAGTTTTTCAATATTCAAAAACTCTAATATACTTGAAACCTGGGCCTGAACCTTTCCCTTTGTGCATGCCGATTTGCTGGATATTCATCCTGAGGTGAACTGGAAGCAGGTCCCAGAAGTCAGAGAAAGGGTACCACCTCACGCAGGACAACAGTCCAGGCTGGTATCAAATAAAATGCAACGCTGTAAAACATGGAGTACACACAACACATAGTGAAGAGGAAACGGGGGTTTATCTCCATATGTCAGCGACTGTGGGTGCGGTAAGCCTCAACAAAGCAATGCTCGTTACATTTGCTTTTGAGCAGCACCATAAAATGTATCAGAAATAGTGTGGCCAGCAGGAGCAGGGAGGTGATTGTTCCCCTGTATTCGGCACCGGTGAGGCCGCACCTCGAGTCCTGTGTTCAGTTTTGGGCCCCTCGCTACAGGAAAGACATTGAGGTGCTGGAGTGAAGCTGGTGAAGGGCCTGGAGCACAAGTCCTACGAGGAGCGGCTGAGGGAACTGGGGCTGTTTAGTCTGGAGAAAAGGAGGCTGAGGGGAGACCTTATCGCTCTCTACAACTACCTGAAAGGAGATTGTAGTGAGGTGGGTGCTGGTCTCTTCTATTAAGCAACTAGTGATAGGACGAGAAGAAATGGCCTCAAGTTGCAGCAGGGGAGGTTTAGATTGGATATTAGGAAAAATTTCTTTACTGAAAGGGTTGTCAGGTATTGGAACAGGCTGCCCAGGGAAGTGGTGGAGTCACCATCCCTGGAGGTATTCAAAAAGCACATAGACGAGGCACTTCAGGACATGGTTTAGTGGGCATGGTTGATGGTTGGACTTGATCTTAAAGGTCTTTTCCAACCTGAATGATTCTATGATTCTATAGAATTGAGACACTGCATGGTGCTACTCAAGGATGGTACTACTTTCTACTCAAGGATGATAAAACAACGTTTGTCATTAGTGTGACTGCAGCCTACTGCATAACATACTAACCTTTGGTGAGGAGTCCAAATACAAACATAGTCATTTACCTACCTTGGGTTAGAAATAGGATTACCATTTAAGTACATTTCAATGTCTACTGGGATAAGCTATTTCACAAAACAGCTACCTAATGGCACAACTGGACACCTCTCACCACAAAGCCCTGGACACTTTACAGAAGTGTTTATTGCTTTTGTTTACAAGCCAAAGATCAAAAGATGTTTTAAGCTAAACAGATCATAAACTGAAAAAGGCAAGGAGCAAGCCAAGAAAGTCATCTGGACAGAGCACCAACACCAGGAACTGAAGACTCCAGCTTTGGTTAGACAGGTTTTATCACATATGCCTTCACCACTGAATTTAACCAGTGAAAATGCTGTAGCCCTTCATGAACTAATAAACTGGCAGGAAGAATTTAGAGGCATACTAATTATGGTACACTTGTAAAAAACCAAAATTGTGTTAATATTTGCAGAAGAACAGGTTTAGTCAACTTCCACAAAACCTGCACAGATCTGATGGAAAATACCCAAACTGGTGCTTCCACTTGGTGCAAAAGTATTTTGTCATAGTTGGGGAAGAGTTAATGAACAAAATCTGTCATGTGCAAGTACCTGCAATATGACTGCAATACATCTGTGTGGTATCTACATCAGCAACTCTTTAGACTCAAGCAGATTTAAACAGAGACTGAGAGGTATTTACTCATAAATCAGTCAAATATGTAAATCCCAGGATTTGCACACATTACCTTAAGTTATTAGACGATGAAAGCTGATCCAAGGAAGTTCAGCAGGCATTTAGTGCCAACGTACACTTAAGAGAACAAGAGACGGAAAAACTTGACAAAATATTTAGGAAAATCGCATAAGGATTATCTCTGTAAGAGAATCAAGTCTTTATATGGCTTTGAATCTCTTCTCTTTTTAAGTTAGCATTCTTTTACAGCTGCTCATGGTAAAGAAGAAAACTTGTCCTATGGCATTAGTGGAAGCTTTGCCTCAGCAAAGCATGGCAGGGTTGGGTTTGCTTCCTGAAACACAGTAGCAAAAACATAGCATTCACACCTAGAGACTTAAAAGCTGCTTTTGTACATGTTTCTGATACCAACCACAAAACATATCCCTCCAAAGAGATGAACAGTCAACTGGAAGATGGTCTCTGATTGTTCAGCTGCAGTGATACACCTGCAATTCTGAATAAACCAGGAAATCATGAATAATCTTTACTTTAAAAATGAAAAACCGATTCTATTTTTTAAATAAAGCAGACGTACACGTAATGTGCATTTAGTTTAAAACCTGACTTACAAGATCAAAATGCCTGAATCCTGGAGTACCACCAAATCCTAGCCAGATTAATTTTTAATCACTGCAAATCAGGACAGAAATTGCCAGCTAATAGAGGACAGATTAAACGTTAATGTAGTCCAGAAACTTTGAAACTTAAATTGCTGGAGAAGCACTCTTATGCCAAAAGAAAAGATGTTCAAACAACACAGAAAAAAGTGGTGGCTGATACTTATTCTGTTTGTGCTGTAACCAGCAGGATGTTTCTCCCGGGGAATCTGAAGAGGGCTGGAAGCATCCTGAGCTACGCTTCATTTCAGTGAACAAGGTCATATGGTCTGTTGGGCAGCTTCTCAGAAGACCTCTTGGCTGTTACAATGTTTTATGCCTCATTTGAGCTAAACCAAATCTGTTTCTCTCTCTCTCCATCAGCCTTCCATCCAATGCCTCTGCCTGGCAGACACAGGCACCCTCTTCAAAGTCAGCCGGTGATGCTGCTAACTACAGCATCAGGCTCCCTTCTGCAGATGGTTTTAAATTTTAGTCCAAATGCAGAGCTGAAGTCTATGCTGGTTAACAGCAGAAAGAAATTCATCCAAGTATCTGGGAAATACAAGTGCTCTTTCAGAAAGCTGCCAAGTCTGAAGCTTTAAAAAGTATCAACATACCATGTAGGCCAATAAGTAGTACTGGATTAAAGATGAATGCTAAAGGTCTATTAAAGTCATTAAAATTAACTTAACAACTTAGACTTAATAACCTCTAACTGCATTAAGATGTCTCAACATGCTTATAAAATAAACAGCTGGAAAATCTGGCCTAACAATCCATATAACTAATATATGGATATTTCCTTAACTCTGCCCACAGCCCAAAGCATCTTACAGAGGTACAAATCTCTTCCCTTATCTTAAACAAACAGCTAAGTGGCCAGCTTTGGGCTGAGGAGGGGATATGGCATGAAGCTATAGGGCCAGCAGTTTGGGGGCCAACAAGGGTGGGAGAAGGCTTAGGGTTTCCAGCCTGCAAGGGTACTCTGGCAAAGCAGTGAAGCCTCCTCCTCGACTCTCTAAAAGAGGGGATTTGAAAGTTGGGTGGCAGAGTCCTGGTTTCCATTTTAAACTCTGCACTGAAGCAGCTATTCATCCCAGAAATTCATCATGCAGCTGCACAAGGGGACATAAAAATGTTACCAAGAGCAGGTGTTGCAGTCTGGAGTTAATCTGCTCCAGTACCACGGCTCACCCCGTCCTGTGACAGAGTGCCATGCTCAAGAGAAAGCTTATTGCTCACCATAGGTGATAGAAATGAAGAAATATTTTAGTAGAGCAGATCTCAACAGAGTATGCACTACCACTTACTGATAAAGATAAGGCATCTTTTTTAAAGCTCTTGTATTATTGTCTGTTCTGGGACTGGTTTCTGTTTACTTGGGTAAAATAAATCTAAATTTATGATTTACAAATAGGTGATGCCAGATGCTCTTTGCCAGTAAATACAACACAAATTCAGAGGAAGCTGGGGTAGAGAAGATGGACTAATTTAATGTAAAACAACAGCTCTGCTCATCATTTAGTCCTCACTGCATGGGTCCAAGGTGCTTGGCACTGCTTTTGAGAATCAGTGAAAATAAGTGGGGAGAGTACCAGCACGCACCCTCCTGATATTGTTTGCATATATATATATTTGGCCCAATATGTTTTCAGAATCAATGACAAAAATGTAAATCCAAAAGTGAGTAAAGTTGGTCACAAATCCTTAGCATTGCCACTGAAATGTTTGGAGAGCTTTCAGAGCTTGGTTCAAGAAGCTGACAGTCATTTCCACTATGAAGGAACAGCTAACAGGAGAAGACACCAGAGAAGCTGCACGTTTAATGCCCTCCAGCACTTACAAAAGTCACAATCAAAAATGCCAAGATTTTCAAACCTAGAATTTCTGTTTGCAAATGCTAAATACCACTGATTTTGCTGAACCTGGAATACTGAAACCTGCAACAAGAAACGCCATAAATACTGTTTAGCTTGAGAAAAGCAATTGTGCCTAAAAAGAACCAAAAAGGCAGCCCTTTCTAGGTTGAATTTCCTTAAAGCAGAGCTTTACCATGCCCAAGCAGTCAGAAGGGTGCCTCTGTTCAGCTGCTGCCGTGCAGAACCACCGCACAGGGGCCATGGTTTCAAGGCAGGGAGGGTTCTGAAGGCACCATCGGTGCTGGATTCTGCTTGGTGACGTTGGGGAGCACTATCTGTCTGCTCCCAGTCTGACACAAAATAGATGAGCGGGAAAAGGCACAGAAGGAAAAAGCACTCTTCACTCACAGCAATGCTGCTGCAAGGTGATGCTGTGTGGTACAACCTCCTGGGAATGCATACATAAGGCTCTTTGAATCACGAGGGAAAAAGTTGTCCACTAATTAGTTCCCTGGTAATTGGCCATGCAATGTCATTCCTTGCATGAGGACTGCTGGGAAAACAGTGGACATCATGTGATTAAAAAGAGAGAAAAGACCGTTATGTGACGGCAACTTAAGGAGATGGGCTTCAAACGAGCCCTAAGCATGCTGGACAAGAAAAATAAATGGTGGCCTGTTCAGAAGAGATTGAGAAGACAAGATAGTCACAACCATCTGGGATACCCATACACAAAATCTAGGAGCCAGGGCTTTAAAGGGAAAGAACCTGAAGACATAATTGTCCTTGCATCCTAACCTGGATCCTCAAACATTTTAGGAGCATCGCTTAAGACCGCTGGTATTTGAGAAGACATGCAGGGAATGAGCCGTACCTCCAGAAGTACACGAGCACTGCACATCAAGAACAGACATCCTTTGAAGTGGCAAGAGACACAGACGCTTAATGGCTCCAGGTGAAAGATCAAAGTGGGAAAGCAAGCAGGGCTGCGAGGGTGCAGGGCTGCTGCAGCTCACCCGGAGAAGAGGAGCTGGATGAAGCCCTTCCAGGAGCACCCTATGACCAGGGCAGGTGGTCAGCAGGGCCTTCGATCACCCACAAGCCTCCTGGAAAAGCAGGACAGTGGGGACCCAGCAGCTCCGTCGCGGTTCTCAGCCATGCCCCTGTACGGCTCCCACCCTGAAAGTGCTTTCAGACACAGGCTGCCTGTGTTGGTGTCTTCTACAGGTGAAAGCGCGAGGCAGAATTTAAATTAATCGGTCAAAACAGCACTGGGGAGCAGGACCTGAAGAGACAGTAAGACCGCATGCAGCTGGGGATGCGAAGTCCCAGGCAGTGATGCTGGGGTGGCCCTGCCCTGAGAGCGTTTCACAGCCCTCCCTCCCACACAGAGCGGGGAGATTCAGGCCCCTGTATTTTGTTGCTATTATTCACTTGCGGGTGAATTATATTAACATTTATATCCAAATGTAGATACCTCCCACCGCCATGGGAGCCAAACACAAACACACTGATTATACAGTGTCTGGGGCACAGCCCTAGTAACAGAGATAAAAATCAACACATCCAGGGAACAAGAAAGAAAAAGGCAGTGCAAGAGTGAGTCAGCAAATGCAAGCAATATGTTAGTCAGGCGAGCATTTCTGAATGCACCGTGAGGTTGTTTACGCTACAGACAAAGTGACATCTCCGATAACCTGGACAGCACACCTCACTAGTGTGAGGGCCCCCTCCCTTTTGCAAAGGGGCCTCTGCATTCTCATACTGTTTTGGGGAAGGCTTTAATGCAGATTTCTTCCATCGCCCCCCCTCAAGTCTGGGAAAGGAAAAAAATCTGTGCCATGTTTAGAAAGATGGAGACGTGAGCGTGGAAATCTGCTAAAGCAGAGGAGGCTGGCTGTGCTGCTGTGTCAGGTGTAATGATAAAGGCTGCAGGTTTCCAGGATTAGCCCGGTCACTTTGCAGGCCATGAAACGCTCCACTGAGCCTGTTTACAAATTACCCTGTAGTCTGGCTCATCCTCCTGCCAGCCTGCATTTCTCTGCAAAACAAGTGACTTAGTGCCTCGGAGGACCACCGCAACATGCCCCCATCAGCGGGTGGACCTGTCCCTCTGCAAACAGCCATCCATCGGACGGCAGGTCTGAACCTCTCCTCTCTCAGGTCACACAGATCACAAACAACTACAGCGAGTTCAATGGACACAGCTGCAGAAAGCAGTGAGTGGGAAGAAAAAGCAACGTATGAGGCCCGGAAGTTTTACAAAAGTCACCGGCTAGCAACTCACCAGCAAACTTGTTTGCAGTTTTTCTGATCTAAATCCTGGTTTTCTGCCACTTTGAAAATGCAGACTCTAATTAACTCATATTCTTGTACACTCTGGCGCCCTGAAGAGGATAGTTGCTGTTGTAAATGATATTTATAAAGCAAGAGCTATTTAATACCTGCTTCACATATATCCGTAACCTTCAAAATGTCTCCTATGAGTCAACACACCCTGACTCAAATTGACATTTCTTTCCCCCTTCTGTTCTGTAAGGCGTTCTCCAGTGTACGGCCACTACCCAGAGCATGGCAGAAGCCTCTGCTTGCATTAACTAGTTCAACACTGGAGACAGGTAGTTTTATTCTGGAAGAGGAGCCCTTGCACAGGGAGGACTGCACGTAAGCCAATCTCTGGGAAACAAGCCCTTTTCAGTTTAATCTTCATGCTTTCGTGTGATCCCCTACATATTACCATTGACTCCATAGCCACATCCTGTGTTTACATCCTCTTCATCGGTATTCCTGCAGGAAGCCTGCAGGATGGAGGCTTATTCCGACTTCAGTAGCACTCGGTATCTCTCTCTGAATTAAAGTTATGGCTAATGCCAGAGCCACCTCATGTACTGATGCACAAAATTTATATCATCTTCCCATTCAAGTCACAGGCATGTCTCCCACCGACTTGGATGAATCCCAGACCCCAATTTTAGTAGTGAAGGTCCTTGAAATTCTGTAGTTCTCCAGACAGGTGCCTTACCCACTCTTTGAATGACGCAGGTTGAGAAGGATAGTCTAGGGACCAGACCGCAGGGTGTTATCATAGCAGACTGTGAGATCCAGTTAGAGAGGGGTGTTTGTCTAATTCACAACTTAAGAGTATTTGTCCCCACTCACGCAGCTAGAAGGAAACCACTCAGACTGCATGGGTGCAACATTTTGGGCACAAGCCACTAGCATCTCAGCATACATGCTCTTATGGGTACCACATACCAAAGGACGCATCATCTCCGCACCGTGCTGTCTCCAGGACTGCTTTCAGGAAGGCCACGCAGGCAGCCTCCGAGCAAGGCAGCTGGAGCAGTTTGACAATTTACTGCCCCCGTCAGTCCCTTCTGCTCCACCACAGGAGGTCACGTCCCCAGAAGTCGCGATAGGCAGCCCTGGCACAAGCAGCCAGTTCATGTAACAGTAGCAGTGGTTGCATCTACATGGCATAGGGCAAAAGTTCAGCCCTGGGAAGCTACTCCAGCGCCAGCAAACCCAAGGCAACCCACCTTGACATCACCCCCTTGTGCAAACTGGGTGACAGGGAGGCTGTCCCTATTGCCTCACAGGCTGGCTGACATTCAAGCGGCAGAATTTCATCCAGCAGCCAGGGAAAACGCATGATGGTACCAAGTTTGTCTGATGTGCTTTGCCTTACTGTACGTGGAATGGGAGGCTCTCAAAAGTGCTGGGAACCAGTGTCTTGCTTTCTTTTAATGTCATACAGGACTTGGGAGCTAAGGAGATAGACCTCAGCTGAAAGTCAGTGGAATTGGTCATTCTAATCTGGCAAGACTTCCAGTTGCAACAGCTTCTGGCAGATCTACCACTTTCAAGGCATTCCTCCTGTTGTTAGAAATGTTACATTATAGAGCTTTCTGTCATTAAAGTATCTAATTCACCAAGAATGTGACTGTGGGATTCAGTCTAGACCTTAGCAAAGAGCAAAAAGATACTAAAATACCATAACTCTCCATGGTAATACAGTGAACACAGGTGTCCCTCTTTCAAGTATACAGCTATCATAACAACACAAGAGCTACTTGAAATTCCACCAAATCAAGACTCATTCTTGAAAATTTAAACAAGGCAAATGGGTTAAAGATGTCTGAAGCCAAATTCATGTCCCTTGTAAACAGATAAAACACGATCTAGTTGAATGGAAAGGGGCCTAACTCTCTGCCAGCAATAAATATGGATCATAACTAAGGTCATCAGGATGCAGCCTCTGAAGCTGAAATGGTGGAACACAATCATAAAGGAAAAGTTTAAGCAAGATACCTGTGGTCTGTCAAAAGCCTCCCTCAGTTGTATATGCCATTTTAATTGATGCAATACAAAACTGCTCACCATACTCGCAAGAGTTCACTGAGATAAACCAAAGGACCACCCTCAGTATCTTACATGCCTACCCTGAAGCCACCAGCATTTCGTTAGGGAAGATGCTCTGTGACACAACAGCTGAAGTCATGGGGACTGCTAAGGCAAGAAGAGCATTTGGAAAGCCCGAGGTCAAAATCTGCATTCACAGCTTTAGCGCCGATACATGGTAGATGCTAACAGATCCCTTTTTGTTATCCCAGTCCATTTTTCTTCTTGATCAAGGGCATGCTGCTACAGAAAGCATGGGGAGGAGCTCTGCTTGTTCACTACACATTAAAAAGCTGTGGTAACTCTTATAATTACTGTTTGTCTCTAATCTCTGGACTGCCCATATTATCAGCCTGGTGTGTATTTTTTCCTAAATGTAGACACAATCTCTTTTCTCTTAATATTCTTCTAGCATCTTTTCCAATTATTCCATTTTCAGTAATAGCCATTTCAAAATATGTGAATTGTCATCATCATTTTACATACCAGATGCTACATTACATTTAGCCAACACATACAAGTTTAGGAACTAAGTCTCTTTCTTACACTGAAACCAACAGAAATTTTACTGTAGACTTCACATAGGATTTTTCTGGCTAATGACTAAAGCGGCTTTTAAAAGAGAGGCCTCTTTTATAGCAGGATATGATGGGGGCTGAGGAAAGCTACAAGCAAGCGCTCTTCTTGTTATTGCCCTATTCCAGAAATCAAGCACCAAGAGACTTCATCGGAAGGTGGCAGCGGGACTACCCCAATGCAGGACTTTTTCTGTTCATCTGAAGACAGCTCAGGGCCAGGCCTGCACTGCCCAGCTCCATCAGCCCAGCACCAAAACATACGCCAGCTGTTTCCCACTGCACTGCCTGTTTTATGCAGGCATACAGGGCTTCCCCAGCCACCCACGCTGCTGGCTTGACTGTTCCTAAATGGGAAAAAGATATACAGAAAATGAAAGAGGGAGGGGGAAAGGGTGATAAAAAGGAAAAATCAAGTAAATATCCTGAAAAAGAAGAAAATGCATGGTGGGGGAGAAAAGAAGGAGCATGGATGGAAATAACTATGGTCCAATTAGCTCCCTGGAGTTTCTCTATATTCGGTGCAGAGAAGGAAGTAGTTTTAGGATGCAACTTATCTCTCTCAGCTCCCTATTTCAGGATGAGATGACTCAGACACCTTATGTAGCAGGCGACTATGTGTGGTCAGACAAATCCCATCACCAGTGCCTGCTGAGTGCTCAAAGGACTGCATAAGTGAACAGTAATATAAACCGTCTGTAATCACCAAATACCAGGATCCCGGACATGTAAACCTCCCGAGCAGGATCAAAAGACATATGTGGAGGAATCTGGGAAAGGCATGTCCACCTTTATACAGGGGTACCATTACACAAGGACCACCTCTCATGAACATCTAGGGCCAGGTTTTCAAAATGTTTCCTTCAGTAAAACATTTTCTTTCATTTCCTAACAAACACAAGCATCCTGGGTACAACAGCCTTGTGACAGTCTGGCTCTAAGTGTTGCAATCGGAACACCTGGTGTTGATCCTAGCTTTCAAACTAAATTTTGAAATTTGTCCATGATGTAAGCACTGATGTAGGAGGGGAGCTCTTGGAAAACGCTGGAAGGCTTATGGGAAATTGTTAAAAATGAAAAAAATACATTTCAGATGTGATATTAGAAGTCAGTGACCAAGGATGCATTAACTGAGGATTCCTTTCAGTGCTATAACATTATTTTTACTCCTGGTGTTTGGCTGTCTGGAGCCATCCTCCCTCCACTGGGACAGATGCAAAACTCCCCACTGGGTCACAGAGACGGTGGCAATTGTAGCTGCACAGATCTGGCTCTCACAGTCCAAGCAATAATTTATCTAAACCTTTTCAAAAATAAGAATGAGTTTTGTCTGCCTGGGGTACTACTAGTCTTAAACTAAACCTACAAGCTGTTAGGGACAAGACAGAGTTTTTCACAGCATCCATGGGCAGTGCCTTGCGCAGGGAGAATCTTGCCAACATCAGACCCCCAGAAATGTTGCGGTATGTAGGATTGCTGGGCATTTTCAGCATGAACTGCCAATCCAAGTAAGATTTAAAAATAATGGATTTAACTCCACAGTATTTATAGAGTTCTCATACAACAAATAATGATTTCACAAAATAAACTGTCAGTCTGTATACACAGAGCCATTGCAAGTGGGAATGTCACTCCCAGACAGTTCTGGCATGACTGGTACCAAAAATAGTATTTTCTTTATCACACATGTGATCAAAAAAGGGTATTTAAGCACACAGGAGTGATCAGGTCAGATCAAAGGTTGAACTAGGTCAGTATCTTGTTTCAGACAGTGGCCAACAGCAATATCTTATGAAAAAATGTAACTGGGCAATACCCTCACAAAATAATATAAAGACAATATCATGCATCTCAAAATACTTCTACCTGTTAAACAACCTGTTTCATCAGGGGTCTGCAATCAATGCCGTGCACTCTCATCAGCAGTTCCACTTAGCACATCCTCACAGCTTCAGCTTTTACCTAGGAAACACAGTGAAATCACCAGCGGATTTTGCTGGGTTTGGGTCAGTCACCCATGAGCATGGAGATGCCCATGCCCAAAGGCCGGGTCCCTGTCCACACCCAGAAGGGGGAACCCAGCAAGCACCCCTGATGTTGAGACCTTGAAGTCTAACATGGGCCCAGGCAGCGGTCAGCCCCAGAGCTACCATGTCAAAGGAGCACAGGTTTTCGTGAAAGTGAAGGTAGCTAATGAAGACCAGAGGATCCAGACATCATCACGGTGTACAAAATAGCCTGGAGTTTTCTGCTTGGATCTCAAGCCAAGAAGGATGAAGAAACAAGAAGGAACTGAAATGTAAGGTCTCCACAGAATTTCCGGCTAATAACCAACATCCTCCTTGGTTGTGATCTGCAAAGTTGTGGAAAAGGAGTTGGATAGCCAGCCCCTCCCAGGAGAAAAAGGAAGAAACCTCAGGATTTGGAACAGGCTGCCCAGGGAAGTGGTGGTGTCACCATCCCTGAGGTATTCAAAAAACATGTAGGCAAGGCACTTCAGGACATGGTTTAGTGGCCATGGTGGTGTTAGGTTGACGGTTGGACTCGATGATCTTAAAGGTCTTTTCCAACCTAAACGATTCTACGATTTTCAGCTGCCTACAGATTTTGTATGTTGGAAACCATAAAATTCCCATTAATGTTTACGGAGGACCTGCATTCAGCAGATGCACAAGAGGAGACCTAGAGAGAAAATTCCCAATTAAAGCTAAAAGGAAAATTACATAAGAAAAAAGCTGGACTTTGTAAAGATTTGTTTAATAAACCCACTATCTGAATGGGACAGTGCAACAACTTTGGCATCCTGCTTTTGTTTATACTTAGGGGATTTTACTATCATCTTAAGTACCTCTTAATGGTTCTAAATAAAAAATAAAAGATGAAAAAAAAAAAAAAGAAAAAGAAAAAGAAAACCAGACAATTTTATTAGCCACAAGATCAGACTCCTCAATATCATCATTCTGGTGTTTTTACTGAGATGAACTTGGCCCATTGTTTCTTCCCCTTAAAATGTTAATTGACAGTCCCTGGGATTGCTCTTTCCAGGTGCATTTAGACTACGGATGGCTCAAGACATATAGGGCAGATATTTGTCCTTAATAATGCTCTTGACCAACCTTAAGTTTTATGTCCAGGGGTAACTGAGGCCATTAGATATCAAACCCAACACATTCAATTTGAGGAGCTCATAATCATGGATGATGTCCAATTCATTTTTCACTCAGTTTGCAGACTTCATATGCTGAAACCAATTACCAACAAATTCAAAATTTTCTATTTAAAAGTTATCATTAGAAGATGTTGAATAGTCTGAAGTTTTATTGGACTATTTGAAGGACAGGTCCTTCCATAAATTTGCAATTAAGAATGGTCTGGACTTTTGCAGTTTAATCCCATAATACCAACAATAACCTGCCTTGCCTCCCCAATACTATAGCAGCTCTTCTTACTCCTTGGTTACCACAATCAAGGAAACAAACTTTGCCCCACATCCTTGGCAAGAATAAAGTATTCTTCAGTGCTAGTACAAGTGTAAAGCTGCATAGTAATACTGTAACACCATTACGTTTTCTGTACTGTTTTAATGTAGTTATTCACACAGGTCTTACCACCTCAGGATCACCTGTGTGACATAGCAAAAAAACAGCTTTGAATATCCCCAGAAAGGAATTGTTCCCCATTTTACAGCTGAGGAACTAAGGCACAAAGAGCAATTTTCAGAGACGACAAAGGTCCCTGATTTCCATTGAAATCGTGGGATTTCAGCACGTTCCAAAGAACTGTGCCTGACTGACTGATGCCTGACTTGTACAAGGTGGCCATGGCTGCATTCAGTTTGAAGTCAGGCTCCCCACGTCCTCAGAGATGTATCGATCATCATTCCCCTGATGCCATGTAGTGCACAAACCACTACATGTACTCTGCAAAGCCCCAAGTCCCCGGGCATGAGGTAAACTGTTGACTTGCATCACCCCCTCTTCCTCGCCACTCCAAATACCGGGTCTTCCTACAGGAGGTCAAAGACTGCTGAGCAGATGCAAGATCTGCCCGCCGTGTCATCACTTCATGGCATGTCTGCTCTGCAGGATCTGGGTCCCTTCTCTAGCCAAACCGAGGTCACGTTGGTTTTGGAGTCCCTCCAACTTGCTCCTAGTCCGTAAGACTTGCAGCAATCAAAGGGTGAGATGTCCTCACAAAAGTCAACAAGTTAAAGGTTTGCAATGGAGCACACAGTACAAGGCACACAATGAAAGGCAATATCGGGTACCGTTGCTACTTTGGATCTGAAAGCAATAATAACCACACTGGCAAACCCTGCACGTGAAGCGATACAATTTTCTCCTTGAATTAGCCTGGGTGCAATCCCAGCCTCACTGTTTCCTGTTCTGATGCCAGCTTGCATAACGCTAACCTGGGTGTCCCCGCAGAGCACCCCACCAGGCTGCACCAGCCTCCCCCAGCAAACCCAGCCCCAGGGGATGGGATGCGGTGACATGAACAGGAACAGCATGGCTTGTAGTAGCAGCAGCCTGGGACGCTTTGGTCAGGGATAGGGCACCGCTGTGCTAGGTGCTGTGTAGACACAGAGTAAACACAAACCCCTTCTGATCCAGCCCAGGACAAGGCTCAAGTGGGCTGACAAATCAGTTGACAAGAAAAAAAGTATTGGGTAGCAGTACGCAGGTAAAATGGTTACACAAACAGCTCACGTGTTGATATAGTCTGAGTCAGTTAAAAGTTTATTTTACATTTTAGCTGATGCTAATTTACATTTTAAAATAATATGTTTTAACCTCTGGCCATTTCCATTAAAAGAAAAAGCACCTAAACTCTCTCTTGATTAAGCCTTCCAAAAAGTGTTTTACGTCATCTTGCCTTGTGCAGCCCCAGTGGACCCTGTACTACAAAAATTCTCAAAGCTGTGGAAAGCTACATAAACACTAATAAAAGTTTACCCTTGAAGCAAAAAAGAAATCCCAGAAACCCTCCAACGTCTCCAGCTCTGTACTGACACCACCTTTGCAGAGAAGGGTCTCTGCACTCCCCATCAGTCTGTCCCCCCTCCCTAGACCCCCAACGCACCAGGGGTACCAGCTAACACAGTCACGAAGACAGAAATACTACAGCCTTTCCCTTACAAATTTTTCCCCCTTTTTATCTCTGTATTTATCGGTAAGAGTCAGCAGATCAAAGTCAGCTGAAAAGGGCTTGGGATAGACTCTTGAGCAAGGGGCAGAGACTGCGCAATGACATAAAGGAAGAAAAAAGTACAAAACATCCTTTTATACCCAGTACCACTACAGATAGCTGTGGAGAAGAGACCGACGGCAAATGCAGCACATAAATTTGAGAGTTAAATACTCAGCAAGACTTTTCTTTGCTGGGACCAATTGGAACGTAACCACATTTGACTTTTTAAGAAGCAGTAGATGTACTGGACATGAATGCTCACTGTGTTTTCAGCAGGGAGGTCAGGGAAAAGGCCAGTTATGTCGGGCATTGCAGAAAACGGAGTAATCGAGACCCCTAATCATGCAATGAGTTACACACAGCGATCTCCTGCTTACCCTGAGCCCCATTAAAAGGCAACACCTACCAGCACAAACTTCGTTAAAAGACCAGAATCTAACAAATTATTGTAGCCCGTCTACAGTGCTTCTCTTACCAGATTATGCACAACCAGACTGCGCCTCTTTGAGGGAGAAGGAGAATGAGGAAGCTGTCCCCATGTAAATTTTATTCACTGCTTTTAAAGAAGACGTTTTATAAAGATTTCTAGGTTGCAAGGGACAAGCTCACGTAGTGTCCGCCTCAGACAAACTAACAGGAGGAAAAAATGCACCAACCTAAATAACAGTGGCTCATCATCAAGGTAGGATTAAAATTTGGCAATCAGGAAAGGAATGCCACTGTGATGCCTAGGAAGAGCCCAGAAGCATGTGCAACCTGACAGCAAAACAGCCAACAGCAACTCAGGTGTCGTCATACAAACTGCTGTCCTATCCAGGTGGGGCAATGACCTTGGCCAAAGATGCGCTTTGCGCTCAGACAGCCTTCGCCCGGGGTGCAGAAGAGCCTGTGGAAGTGGATTTCAGGTTGCAATTCTGCCAGGACTGATCAAGTAGAGACGTTACCATGTAACAGAAAGGATATCCGCCTTGCTCTGCCCCAACAGCCCTAACACCGTATCCTTGTGAAGCTGCGGCTTGGCAAACTGGAAAGTTGGACCAGTGCGCAGGGTGCCTCCTCCCATCGACTTTGCGTGGATTTATCCAGTGAAGGAGTCTGTCTGTCTGTCTCTGCATGGGTGCCTGTATCTACAAGCTAGCAGAAATAGTCACAGAGGTGAAAATACCATCTTCCAAGGGACAAACTCCCTGTGATTCAACAGGGCTAGGGGATTTAGAGGAGGAACAAGATAGCTGGGCACTCTGCACCCCAGTCCCAGGTGAAATCAGATTCTTCCCATTGCACCCATCCACAAAAAGCACACTGACTCCACAGGTTCATGCCACCATTTGCTACTCAGCCTGTGCTTGCACCAACACCTCTCTGCTTTCACAATGTATGCCTAGTTGAGGATATGAGCTACTTTTTCAAAAGTACCAAAATAATTCAGTGTCCTACCTCTTATCCCAAACCAAAATGCTCCTGAATGTGCATATTCACTTTTGAAAATGGTGGCAAGCTCCTAAATTACTTCTTCCTCTATTCTTAGAAGTTTATTATTCCCACAAGCACATGGTGTTTCACAAAGTAGAAGAGATGTCTTCACTCTCAGAGGCTTAAAAATTAATGAAGCAACATGAGGAGAGATGTGTTCATACTCTAGGGATAGAGTAAGCAAAAGGCCAATGCCTATGTTTCAGTGGTAGGCTGAATCCAGAAGACACCATTGTATTTATCTTCAGAATGACATTTTTGTGCCACCACCTTTTTTTTCTTTTTTTTTTTTTCCCCAAGCACACACACAGACAGAAAATACCTGAACTCTGAAAGGACCTGTACTGTTATTCCCCATAGACTCCATCCTTGTATTTTCAAGGAGCCAAAGCTCTGTGATACTCCAATACATGGGTCTTTTGCTCAGAAAGGCCTGTGGGATGGAGGAAAGGCAAAGGAGCAGGTACCCTCTAATCTCTGCAGCACCAAAGCTGCCATGCACTGGTGGCCCTGTCAGCTTTACGGCCAGTTTGCACAAGAGAGCAGCAAAAAGCCCCTCTGGGGGATGAAATGTGGAGGTAGGCTAAATTGTTGGGCTGCCTGAATTTTGCTCAAGTAAAATAGTCTCTCTGTGGTAAAGAGCAACTCATACATCTTCCCTTTGAGTCCTTGCCACAGCACAGAGAAAAGGACAGGGTGACTGCAGCGTCCCTTCCACATCCTTCGCTGGCATTTAGCAAGAGCTCAGGGGAGGAGAAAAAAAAAAAAAAAGTAGTTTACATCAGTTTTTGGCTGCCACACACGTATGCCTGGAGAGATACGCACAGAGCCTCTCACTCTTGATTCCTGCATGAGGTAAGAGTAGCTTAAGTGGATGAGAGAAGCTTGTTCTGCACTTAGGAAACAAACGTGTCTAGGACGATGGTGCTTGCGTGAATTGTTAAAAGGCAAGTGCATTTTCAAATCCGAATTAGCTGACCCTCTGCTCTTCCACATCTATCCCCAGTTTTGACTCGAAAGAGAATCACACCAAGGATAAATTTCTCTCAGCATTGGCTGCACTTTCTGCTCTCGCCACATAAAAGTTTCGGTAACAAAAGGTTAAAAATAACTTCCTGCACCAGGATGTTTTTTTCAAATACACAAACATGTATACTCATCTAAGGTTCACAAAGTTAATTTCAGAGTCAAGTTTGAGTTGCCACAGCCCTTTAAAACCAAAAAATGCCCAGCTGCCCTTACGCAGTGCTTCTCTCTTCACTGAAAGCTCATTAACGGAAACGGCCAGTTTCTGCAGCAGAGTCCCACAGCATCTTTGGGAAATAACCAGCCCCGCTTTCATCCTGCTTGTCCCCCTTCGCTCCGACTCGGCTCCCGCTTCTACCTGTGAGCACGCTGCCAGCTGCCAAGGCTTAAACCTTGGCTTTTCAGGAAGAAAGCCAGGAGAGGCAAAAGAGAGGAGCGAGGGGAGCCTGCCCGAGCTCTGCAGCATCCGGCAGGAGGGTAGCAGCACCAGGGGCAGGGATGGCCGGAGCTCTGCAGCAGCCGGCGGAGCAGCAGAGGAAAAGTTTCTGTGATTTTAGGCAAGCCCTCGCGTGACGTCATCTCGCCCAGATAATCTCGGCGCAGTCAGCACAGGCCTCCTGCCTCCCCATTGGCGAGCCCCTCGTCAGCAGACATCTGAAGATAATTATTATTGGCCAGACAATTATAACAGGAACAACTGTCACTTCGTGCTGATGCCCGAACCTGGCGCTCTGCAGCACGATGGGGAAGGACCCCGGCAGTCACCGCTCCGTCCATGCATTTCTGTCACTTTTGCTTTCCGAAGCACCGGCTGGTTTTTGCTACCTCACTGGCTGCAGCTGGGAATCGGCATCTCAGCGCTGCAACCCTTTTTGCTGTATGTCTGACTGAACTGCAAATTTTCTGCAAAAATAGTAAGGTATTTATTTACAGGAAATAAAGGACTAGAGCTGCATTAATTCTCATGCAGCAGTTTAAGGTAAAAAAAAAAAATCCTCTGCAGATTATTTACTTCATCCCTCTTCCCTCTTTGAAGAAGTTTGGGAGGAGGTGCTGGGAGAGTTTGATTTCAGAAATCATTTTAAGGAATTATTTTAATAAACACTTGACTTAATCCTGATCGTACTGAACTCAAACCTCCCATGGTGCAAGCTCGGTAAGATAATGTATCTTATCTTAAAGCAATACTGTATCTTACATTAAAAGCTACCTGATGGTACTATACGTAAATGTACATCAACAGCTTTCCCACGACATAAAGCATAAGAAGTTTCATGAGAGTAAATGGACCTGTTAGTTCTTTAAGCTCCTGAAAACCTGTCGTTGCTTGTTTAGGGAAGACAACTAATTGGCGGCTCTCGCCCTGAGACCAGCAGGCTGCAGGTCTGCCTTTGCAGCCTGCAACCTCACTCTGCCATTCGTGCCTCCCTGCAGGAGAACCAGGCGGTCTGGGGGCTATACCATAAGGGTGTGCATACACATAAAGCCAAGCATTCAGGGAGGCACAAAACCCATCAGCTTATAAGTATCAGGGAACAGACTATTCATTTTTCCTGCGTCAAAACAGTAGCCTCTTTACAGCATTGCTAATCTAGGCCCAGGCTCTAAAGAGGTCCTGGCGCGATGCACACTGCAGGATGGGGGCCTCCCTAAAGTGAAGCGGGAACACCTGGCATGAAGCAAGGAGGATCTCCTTCACTGCCATTAGACCAATTCACCATCAGCCAGCCTCCATTCATGCCAGCCTCAGAGGGATTATTTCCAGGGGCAGATGACAGTGAGGAAACAAACCCTAGGATGGGGATGTGCTGAAGAAAAGCCAGGGTGCCAGTGACTGGTGAGTGCAGAGGACACGCACTTGACCCAGGGAGCGATGGAGCTTGGAGCAGGCTCAGAGGACAGAGGCAAAGGAGGAGCGAGCCTTGGCTGAACAGAACTAGCCACTTCATTCCTTGCACTGTGATCCATCCAGACCAACCATACCGGTACCTAAGGGTATGCCGCTACCCTTAGGCTTTGCGTTCAAGCTTTTCCAGCTTTACGTTTACGCAGTTATAATTAAAAGGGCTTGTCAGTGCTTTAACCAGCTCAGAACCCAGAGGGTATGTAAAGGGCTTCATGTCCTTCCTCAAACTGGGCTACGTCTTCATATGGGACCTAGTCAGATTCCAAAGACGCTTCTCAAAATCCAAAAGATAGGGTCAACTCCCTAGAGCCACTTCATCCCCCCCTAACACACTACAGCCTTTTTGTTTTGGCCTTGTAAGATATCAAGAAATATTTCTGAGATGAAGTAAAATAACAAATGCCACACCTATAGAATTTGTTTACCTCCATGTCAGGCATTGTAATGGTATTGCATCCCAATTTAAGCAGCGATGACAGTACAAAATCCTGCCACAGTCTTTCCTGAAGCAAGTCCACTATTCTGCCCAAAGGACAACCAACCGTGTTTATCCCTACACACTACTACTTAACAACCTCATCTTAGGAGGCTCTTACATTAATGATGTGTACATTAAGGCTACGCATACAAAGTCGAGAAGCCACATACTGCCACTGACGTCTGCGTAAGCAAAGCTATTGTGTCACCCTGATATGAAGTAGAAAAGCCTTCTTGTATGGCCCTTAGCTGCTGTATTTCACCCCGCTCGCCTTCAAAATTCTAGTGCTGGAACAGGACCTGTTTCATTAGGCGAGTGAATCTCCTGAAGATAAAAATGCACAATTTAACCCAAAACTCAGAATAGTCTTCAGCAGTGTTTTCAGGAAAAGCCTGCCACGACAGGGACCTCAGCGGGCACAACTCCGTTTTGTTTCCAGAAACGTTCCCAGGCCACAAGCAGATCGCTCTCCTTTACTTTCATGTGAATCAAAGGTATTAATTCATCGGTTCTCTTAGAGAAGGCAAAACTAGACCAAAAAGCATGCGCACACAGATCATCGTGTCTCTTTAGCTGTACAGCAGCAGCATAAAACTGAAGGTCTCTTCCTTTGAACCTGGGAGGTGGGAGCCTGGCGTTACGGGAGTCCCAGCTCGCGACCTCTGCAGCCCATGAGACTGCCAGGGAGATTTTAATAACACTGCTTAGCATTTATATAGTACCTGACATCTTCGAGGCGCTCGACAAACATTACCTAAGTCATCAAAGTGCCTCATGAGGGCATTTCAGCATTACTAGCCCTCACCCCCCCCAGTCTTCCCCTGCTGGGGAAACTGTGGCCTAAGAGAGGTTATGTAATGTTCCCAAGGTCATGTCATGAAGTGCAGGAGAGCCAAGAAGACGCAGGAGACCTGGTTCCTAGTCACGTACTTTAATCTAAACTGCCTCTCTCCTGGGTTATTTGGCTATTATATACACTCAAGTATCACTCCCTCCATCCTCTTTTACCAGTTTGTCCTATTCTGATGCCAGTTTTCTTCTGGAACATGGACAAAATGGGAAGCATCCAGCACTCCCAGCCCAAGAATACCTATGGGGTCTTCTTTCTCCTGAAACATAAGCGACACTAGGCACCCCACAAGAGCTAATGAGCTCACCTGCAGGAGAACGGAGCAAGACGTACACACACTTAAATGGTCATTTCAATTATACTGCCCTTAAAAGTCCCCAGACGAGTCACGGGAGGATTCTAGCAAGTCCCTGGCTGAGATCCACCTAGGATCCGGGACCATTCTGCCTTGCAAATGTAGGCACCAAAGCTTGGACCCAGAGACAGTCCTGCCCTGTTATCGTCACGTGAAGGTGGCATGGGGAAGGTCCTCACTCAGGAGATACAGGAATGAGGGAGCCCGAGAGGGCACCGCCGAGGGAGGGCACGCAGGCAATGGGAATGTCGGGGGCAAGCCGGGGACAGAGACAACGGGAGCAGCAGGAAGGGCAAGACTGGGCGCCAGGTGAGCGTGGCCGGGGCTGGTGCAGCAGCGAGGCGTGGGTGAGCCCGGGCAAGGCGTGAACACAAGGCCCGTGCAGGTGGACGAAGCCAGGACGAGGACGGGGAGGAAGGCGTGGGCGGACGCGATGGAGAGGAGGATCCCGGCCCCGAGGGCAGCCCGGGAGACGCCGCGGGAGGGGGCTGGGGCGCTCCCTCCACCCCTGCCTCCACGCTGCCGGCCGCGGCCCGGGGAGCGGCGTGGACCGCGCCCGGGGATGCCCCCGGGGCAGCGCTCCCCTTCGGCGGGCAAGGCTGCGTGCGTGCGTGTGTCCGTGTGCGTGTCCGCCAGGCTCCG
>NW_010972576.1:15888328-16012583 GCF_000737465.1 Haliaeetus leucocephalus
TGGCCGTCAAAAATCACTACGAAAATAGGAAGCCCCCACCCCTGCGCTGAATCGCCGCCGCAGCGCCCTGCGCGCCCTCCCCGGCCCCCCGGGAAATAAAGAAGCGCAAGCTGAGGTTTAGCCAGAAAAGCGACCCGTGCGCCCCCCCCAAAACCTCTGCCTCCCCCCGTCCTTTCTGCGTGTAAATTCAACACGCGCACCTGCCGTGACTGCCGCCCCCCCGCGGGGGTGGACCGTCTGCCCCCACTGCCCGGGCAGGCCCGGCGTGCTGCAGGGGGACGGGGCTGCAGCGGGGCGTCCCCATGCGGGGGAGCTGTCCTGCTGAGAGGCAGCCCCAGGCTCCCCACTGTGCACAGCCACCCTTTCGGATGGTATCGTACGGACGGGGCTGGTGAAGCATGGGGCGGAGACCCCGAGTGTAATTATCACCCGCTCAGCATCTCTCGCGGCTAGGGCACGCCGTGTTTATGTATCCTTAATTTCGCCTTCCCGTCTCATCTGCCACATGCTGATGTCTCCAGCTGAGCTCCTCTGACTCCGGCAGCATCCTGGACGTGCTTTACAGTGTGAGCTGGGCTAAGATAGCGGTCCCACCCCCCACCGAGCTTGCAATCTGAAGGCAGGAGGAAGAACAGCTTTTGTGTCAAGAAAGCCAGCCATAAGTGAGCAGATCCGGCACAGGTCAGCACGCTCTTGACTCTCGTGGACTTCAGTTCTCATTGACATGGAAGTGCTTAACGTCACTAAACCCCAGCACCGAGAAAAATAAAAAAAGAGAGCTCTCAAGTTTTGGGACATCAACAACTAACCAGTCTGATGTTCCTGCTTGCATTTTGATTATTATGCTCTTCAGAGTCATGTTTTTCAGCTTTTCTCTTCCTTTTTCCTGACAGTTAGAACTTTTCTTTTTTCCTAATGAGGGCTGAGTTTCTCACATTGTCCTCTGACTGGGGGTTTTAAGCAAAGCACCAAACATCATGCTGCTCAAGCTGAAACTGCAAGGCGGTGCTAAATTATTATTTATTACTATTGTACCCAGAGGCCCCCAACAGATCAAGGTCCTATAGTCCTTTTCTCAAAGAGATTACTGTCTGTATAGACAAGATAAAGGGGAAGAGAAACAGTCCTACTGTTGCTTCCAGATGGAGAACCTCAGAGAGCTGCAGGCATTTTCAAAACTGCTTCACTTCACCTTTCCATGGCCACTGAACTGGCTGGTGGAGTGGTGTTTGGGCAAAGCTGACTTCATTTGCACTCCTGCTCCAAAAGATCTGCCCCTAAAGATGCATGTTAGTCTTCCAAATCTCCACCGGCAGGCAGTTTCAGTGGACGGGGACCTGAAGGCAGATGGGGGAAGATGAATGGAGCAATCTCCAGCACAGCCACAGATGACATGGTGTGGCTGGATGAAGCACGGGCCGAAGGGCTCCTCGCTCCTCATCAAGCTGCAATGCTTGGGCTCTGAGCCACGGGACTGCTCCTTGCCGTCATGCTGGAGGATAAATGCCGCCCCACGGCAGGCATCAGCCTGCGTGCCCTGCTCCTGTTCCGGATGCACTTTCTGTAGGATTATACATGGATGTGCCACCTCCAGCTGAAATATCTCCTGGTGGTGCCCTCCCCACACCATGCATCAGCACTTGCTCTATTAAAGGCTTCAGGTGATATTGCTCATCCATCTGAATATTAATACAGAGATGCAGAGAAATTAATGTGTGAAACAACAAATGCTGGTGTATTTCAATGCTCTTTGGTCAAAAATGACTAGGAAATAAGCAAGGAAATCTGGACCTCAAGTTTGAGAGAATATTTGTGTGTCTGGTACATTTACTCCCATGAATGGCAAAATACTTTTTCTGTCTTAAAAGTGGAGTTGTTACAGAGAGGCAGTTACCAGAAATTTTAAGGGGGGGGGGACACACAGAAATCAACATCCCTTTTTCTGCAACTCCAAACTCTTTTGCATTAGAAACTTGGGTAGCTTAATGGTTTATCCCATCTGAAGATTTCATGAGTATCTGGTGGGTTGAAGTTTATGGTCTGGGAGTTTCTTTGCCCCGGAGAACAGTTGTTCAGAACAGAATTGCCCCAAATGCAAAGTTTCCAGACTGCATGGATGGACTTTAGAAACCCTGAAGTGGCAGATTAGCCAGAAGGTCTGGGACCGGCTCCCTTACGCTGCTGGCTTCCTAAAGTGAGTGCCAGAGCTGGCTAGGTGCACAGGATGACGCTGAAGGTTATAAAATGCTATGGCAAGGGCTCCTGTAGGGTTAGGATGGATGGCCATGGGGCTTCAGGTGAGGTTGACTATTGCCCCCCAGGGTTTCTGTCTGGAAATATCTACCCTGGAAGTTCAGCTGCCACCCAGACTCACAAAGCATCTATGTGGTGTTCGACGCTCATCAGCGAGTGCTGACTGCAAGGCAACACACAGAAGTTAAGCCCCAGCAACGCTTGAAAATCAGCTGTAACAGTTTCAGGAAATACAGTAACGGCCTCGAAATGCTAAACCCTACTGGGATTCCTATGAGTCTTAAAAGCTCATCAGGGACTTCTCCAGGTTTTCTATAGCTCACAGGACTTCTACATAGGTTAAACAATCTGCAATGGATCCTTCTTCCCTTCCTGTCCCAATCTCATGGGGGCTACCTGCAAATTCCCCCTAGCACATGACTACCTGCAAGGTAATACCAAGGCTCGGGGTCACTTACAAAATCTGCGTGGACAATGGAAGAAGTGTAAGATCTTCTTGGCCTTGAGGAGTTTGCAAGCCCTGCTTCTAGTTGCTTATATCAATTGCAGTCAAGAACAGTAAACAAAAATATATAGTCTATTTTAAGGGGAAATAATTTTTATATAACCATTTTTGAAGTCTTTTAATTAAGTTCCACATAAAAGCAGGAACTTGAAGTGAAAATTGTAAATACCTTTCAGGAGAAAGGATGTAGAGAGAATGATATGGTTTCAAGAGGCAGGGAATACAGCCTTAGTCTCTGCACACATTCATGTTCATGCCTTCATATTTTTTTCTATAGGGTGCCCATCTTGTTCAGTAAATGGATAGTTATTGAGCATTACTTTTTATTCCCCTTATTTAGGATGTCTCCTAAGGCTGTATAGAAGGCATAGCAGCTAAATGCTGCATTTTCTACCAGATATATGTTAACGCCGTTTCCATTTTACCCAAGAGCCTTTGGTTGAATAATGCAAGCAGGTTCATTCAGGATTTACAAAGAACTATCTAATCAGGTTGGGCACCTTACCATTATCATTCCTGTTACTAAGCAAATACTTTCTCCCTCCCTGTCACAGCGTTAATTTATTGCAAAAACCGTTAGGCTTCTATTGCTGTAAGAGTAATTTTGAATAGTTTGTCGTACTGATGTATAGCTAAGTCTCAACTAAACTCTTAGCAGCTGCTGGGAAATGAGATGCTATATTGCTGACAAGTCAACATAAGGTATAGTAAGTGGCAATGAGAGTTGACATTGTGATTTAAACATAACATCAATTACTAAAACAAACAAAAACTTGAAGGAGGCTTGTGTGCTTCAAAGCTTTTTTTCCAGCTGTATCAATTAATACATTAAAGGATTTAATCTCCTCTGTCTCTGATTTTGCCATACTCAAAAGCAAATCGACGTACAAATGATGGAAGCCATGGAAAACTGGGTTCTCCTATATACCCCATAATCGAGAAACAATTAGGTGGTTCCCTCAGATAAGATAATGGGAGTTGGTATCAAGAATGAATAAGGGACATCTCTAGGACTACTAGCTGGTCCTGACTGGCCCTAACAAAATGAAAGGTTTCATCAAGTGCCAGGGAATAAACAAAAAATGGCCAAGGAATGTTTATGGGCAGCCCAAGTCTACCTGGCAAGTAAGGCCTGCAAATCGGGTTAGTCTGTGCCACTGCATTATGCCTGGACTCAACCACAGACAGCTGGGAAGCTGCTTGGACAGATGCCGTGGTAAGCCTAAGCAAGCCCTATAAACAAATTTTTGTTCTCAGGAAGTGTCAGCTCATAATAAATCAATAGTAAGCACTAATCAGTATTAAAATGTTATAAGGGAATTTAAAGCAGAATTACTGTGTAATCTTTCAGGTCTATAAAATAATCCATGTCTCAATGTGCTCCCGGTCCATTGTGCTACAGTACCCAGGGCCTTTGGCTTGATCACACACTTAAAAATCACCCATGTGCTCTTTAACCACCTCAGTCTAAGCTCTCATGCAATATTTTTAATGCAGCTCATGCCAGTTACAACAGAAAAGACGATGGGCAGAAGCAAGCTACAGAGTACACCGCAGGGGCCAGGCAGCAGCTCCCGGGTGCAGCCCTTGTGGGTAGCTCGGATGGCAATCTTCCCCTCCTCATTGTCAGGGCTATGGCTTAGATTGGCTTATAAAACCTCACTGTGGTTGCAAGTGGGGTAATTATATCTTTGTCTTCACACGGTTCACCTCCTCAGACCCTCTCAGTATTTTCTTCACAGCCAGAAGAAGCTGAGGCATTTTTCTATTCATGCTGAAGCTCTAGGCCATGGTTTGTGGCAAGAAGTGGAAAATCTCTGTGGTTTCGAAGGACATGAAGTCTTGTGCATAAAATGCAATCCAACAGCAAGACCTCCCTCATTACAGCCATATTCATATAAATCACAGAATTTTAATTTCCCATTTTTGCGTGCACTAGTAGCAGTTCTAAGCATATCCCAGATGGTATGCATTCATAGACAAAAGACATGAGTTTTTTTCTACATTATCTGCCAGTACATCTGCAGACTTGTGGAGTGCTTCATCCCTACAAGCTGGGGAGAGCACGACACCAACAGCGTATTTCCTTCCCTACAACCTTGGGTTGGACGATATCAGTAAATCTGAGAGAAAATAAATTGACTTGCATTGCTGAGAGATCAACAAAAATAATCTGGTTTTTAAGAGAAGGAGGCAAGATGAAGAAGTGAAAGGCAAAAAGTTCAAACACGGGCATGTCAGTTTGGAGCCGGATGCCTACACTGAACCACCTAAGTTTGCATGCTGAGGTCATGCTAAAGGTCTACTGTAGAGGTTGGAAGAGGAATCGACTTTTATCGTGTTTGATGTCAATCCATATATTTGCTTGACATTCCTACATATTAGTTTTTGATTGAATTAGGTTAAAAATGGAAAAAGTGGTTGAAATAATCTGGTCTGTGCAATCATGTTCTAAAGACTAATTTAATTTTACTTTGCAGTACAAATGAGCCAAAAAGCACTGCTTCAAGTGATTGGTGCTGTTATTACAGGTGTCTATTTATGGGTGGGTATGTGTAAATTTTGGGTGATGAGTGGAGAGATACAAAAGTAACAAGTGTGTGTACTTCAACCTTAACTTTCCATAATTTTTTATGCTTTGAATTTCTCAAAAGCCTGTTTCTGCATATTTCACGATCTTGGAAAGTGAGCAAAAAGCTGACAGGCACTTTGATGAAGTGGCTGCAGAGCAAAATACTGGGCACCCTGAAAATCTTGTAGTCAGGTTTCTCTTCTCTTCTCTTCTCTTCTCTTCTCTTCTCTTCTCTTCTCTTCTCTTCTCTTCCTCTTCCTCTTCCTCTTCTTTTCTCCAGCCTCTAGCACGGAGCTTGCCTGCCAAGTGTGATTAGGAAAGTGTCATCAAGCAGGCCTGGACTCTTCACCTGCTTCTGCTCTGTGCAGGTTTAGCTGCTTCCAGAGCCAGCACAACTGATATTGCTCTCTCTCCTGAAAAAATCAGTTCACTCCCTTCCTTAAAAAAACCTGATAATGCAACAGTGGTATTGCCAAAGGGCTCATAGGCTCTGTCACAACTGTCACAGCTTGCAGTACCTACAGATCGTGATTCTGCTACAGGCTTTTGTGGTGTATCTTGCAGTGGCCCTGGAAACTCCTGCTAACCTCAGCAGGGATGAGTTGTGGTGACACACTTGTTGTCTGAGGCAATGGAGTCAGCGATGGGATTTGGACATACCGCTCAGCCCACTTGCTGCCCATTTGAAGATGAAAGTGATCACTTGGGCTTTTTGCCCAAGGCAATTTGCAGGAAGGCAATAACAGAATTAATTCATCTTAACTATTATGGTTAAGATTACTATTACTTACTACTGTTATTAAATCAAATGTGAATGTGCTACACAAATCCCATGCAGAGATTATTAAAATGAAGGACAGGACTCAGTCATCAGTTATGCTGCATAATCTCCCTGCTGCTGCTGAGATCATACAGGTATGCACAAAGGCTCACTGATTAGAAAGGGGAAAAAGGTGTCACTCTTCCATGTAACAATGTGACATTTAACTATACAAATATTGATTGCATTCTACTTTAGGGATTTAAAAAAAAAAAATACAATGATACCTAGGCTGATTCTTCAAACCTGTAAATGGGAAATGATTGCTGAGCTTTTCTCTTGTTCTTTCAGTTCATCAGTTGGACTAATCCTGCAGTCAATGATGAAGGGGGTACAAAAGCTGAGTAAATCTTTATAGTCACCTTCTCTAAAATCTTTAGCTTTACATAGCAAAGTCACTTGCTCTGTGCCATCTGGAATCTGTACAAAAATAGCCTATGAAAGAACTTTACTTTGCAATTTAGAGTCGCATGCACTTTAGAGTACAAGAAAGAAAAGTCGTACAGAAGAGTAGTTGCACAGTTGCACAGAGAATCTGTTTTTAAAGGACTGCCTTTGATTTTTAAACACATCTTTGAACATCTTCTCAACTACACAGGTATTTTTTGGCCTCAGAAGTGCTTTTTGTTGGCATAAAAAAGTGGTCTACGTTAGCATTAGATTGAATACATGAAGAAATAGGAACAAATTAAGATGATAAAACTGCCAGGATTTTTGTAGGAAGTCAGCAGGGTCAAGGGGAAGCCTTTGTACCCAGCTGTATATTCAATCTGCCGTTACTATTTCAGAGGTATGGGGAAGTCTGTGGGCAGGCTCTGCCACTGCTACTCAAGCCTAGGTGTACCCCATCTCCCAGGCAGTTTTATCAGTGTAGCTGGAGCTATGTTTTGTCATTGCTGAGGACTCTAACATTAGTTGATTCAGTCTCAACTCATTTTCAGAGAGATGGGTGTCTGGTACTGCCATTTGAGATGTCTTCCAGTATTCTTCCTGGCCTCCAGCAGCTGTTCCCCTAAATCCCATGTCCTATCTGCTGGCCTCAGGGATGTGCTGGATACCCTAGCCCACCTACCCATGGAAGCAGACACCTGCAGTTGCATACATGACCATGCCTGTGTGCTGCAAGCTCTTTGCGTTCCAACAGAGGAGCCGCAGGAATGACTCTTCTGGAGGCTGCCAGCCATCTGGAGGATGAATGCTATTTGAGGAGTGTTCCAAAGTAACAGGTCATCCTGCTCTCTGCCCTCCAACCGATTGCCACACTAGCAGGCAGAGACTGCCTGAGTGGAAGGGCTGAGCCAGCCTGGTTGCCACAGAAGGGGAGTTTCTGCTCCCTGCTCTCCCGTTGGTCATGCACTCCCCCTGCTTCCCTGCCCCTGGCACTCCCCTGACCCCTCTGTCAGCTGATTCAGCTCACTACAGTGGGTGGGTAACTCACCTAAAAAAAAAAAAAAAAGAAAGTAAATAGCTTTTGTAGTGAATTGCATTGGCTCCCTGAAGGGTCAGGTCTGGCTCATGGAGGAGGTGAGTAGTGTGGCTGGCCGTGGAGCTGGAGTTGGGATACCCCCTTGCATTCTCTCTCAAAGGGGCTGAGCGAGCCAGCGGGCTGCAGTGGCCAACTCCTGCAACAGTGCGCTTGGCCCAGGGGCTACGGGAAGGGCAGGGGAAGAAAGACCACCTGCTAAGTATGGCAAGGATGCTAAAATGTGAAGTGTTAATTCTTTTGGGGTTTTATACATTCCTGAGCAGTCAGGTTGTTTCTCAGTTTCAGCTATCTGTTTTTATCTTTTATCTTGTTTTACGGCTTCAGTGGTCATCTATCTACCAGTCTGTAAATTGGGAAATGAGTATTGCTATAGCCAAGTGTTGTCCAGGGATAAGCCTGCAGCAGTGCAAGCTTGCAGCAGAAACAACTTCTCACTAATAGGAGCAGAATGCTTGAAACAGATTAGCCCTAGGCCAGCTACTCTGACCAGAAAGAGGCAAGTTCAGGTTTGCTCGGCTTGATTGACTTGCAGTTGATGTCAGAGAGGGCTCCGTTTGAAGTGATCCTGGTTTGGAAATTAAGGGTTTCAGATTCTGGTACTAGGGGTTAAGCCATAAGTTGTCACATGGACATAAGGTAGGATGTGAATATATCTGTTTAAGTATTATTGAATATGAAAAAAAGGGTGATAAAATCTGGAACTATGATTTTTTTCAGCATTTTTAAAGGTGCAGATATTGGGAAAGATCTTTCCAGGGAAAAGAATTGCATTTCCATAGGAAGATACAGAAATATACCACTGTCTTTGATCCCATACTCCTTTTCCTAGTCATTTCCCTCTCCCTTTTCCAGGACAATCCAAAGAAGAGACATGAGTTTTCTGGCATGCTCACATGATTATCAAATGAAGATTTGAATACACAGAGGTCAGATATGACCACTGATCACCATGAGAACCTGACCAAAGGAAGATTCTTTACATTTCCATCCAGGGTTCTTCACTAGCTTCCTTAGGAAGGACAGTGAATCAATACATTTCTTATCTGAGCAATTCATCTGTTCAAACCAACACACAGAAGACAGGAAATTTCATCACTTGCTTCATATGTGTATAACTTGTGTCACCAGAAACTCATAACTTGGCCTCCAAAGGTCAAACTGCTTATTCTTAATTACAGGAATCAACAGAGTATTTGTTGGACTTCGGTCAGGCCCCAGAAGCAGACATGCACAAACACAATTTATGGTTATACGGCGAAACTGTGAACGTAAAGATTTTTATTCATTGAGCCTAAATGAGTCAATGGCATAGTTTCCAAGATGCTTCTGACAAGTCATTTCTCTGTTTCAGTTTTTCTCTGAAGAGCAATACTAACAACTCTCCCATCACAGCAGATACAGTGAGACTAAATTCATTATTGAGTGTTAAAAGTTTGGAGAGCCTTAGAAGGAAAGTGTTACTTTATGTACAAAGCATAATTATTATGTTGCTTATCTGCCATATACATTGTCCACAAAATTAAAATGTGCCATATTCATACTGTTAATAGTATAAATGCTTGTCTGTGGTTTGTGGTCATCACTGAAGAAAGATCGAGATGCTAGCCCGCTGTAGCTAGGTGTTAATTACTGTCATGTTGTACAATATGAGGATTGTACTTGCCATGAAGATCTTCTGAGACAAATAGAGAAAACACAAGTGTGCTTAGTTATGCTGCAGAGGGAGAGCCCTGACTGGGGAGAACACAGTGCTAAAATGAGCATTGGGAGGCATCCTAGGAAGACTGGGTCCCTGAGCTCTCCTTCGCACAAGGAGGGCGCATCTCTGATTTGTACCTCCCTGAAGGTTGTATATCAGTTTCCCTGCACATGCTGGCTCAAAAGGAGGGATGCCCTTCCTCTGCTTTGGTCCCTTTGAAATGCTGCACAGGCTAATGGAGGGGAAAGGGGGCAGAGCTGTCCCAGCTCAGAAAGGAAAAGTCTCTGTGCCCCCCTCCCCTCAGCCCCATGGCTCACGGGTGGACTAGGCACAACAGCTACAAAAAATTATCATCTTGTAAGTTAGAGCTGGTGGTTCTTCTGTTTCTTGCAATGCAAGAAAGTTAATCATTGAAGCACACTGGTCACCAAATTAGTGGAAGTTTTTGCAAATAAAGAATGAGGGCCAAATTCTGATCTCAGTCATTAATCCTGACCTCGTATCAGTTACCCCTGGATCTAATAACACGTTAGTGAGAAGAAATGGTAACCCTCAGTTGCTACCTCAAGAAGCCTGCATGGTGCACATATCCAGAATAAGATCAAATGTAACACTGCAAAAAAGCGACATTCTGGCTGTGCTAGCTTCCTTTCACCTTCTCAGACCAGGTGATCATGTGCTCCAGAGCCAAAAGCAGATGCTGCGCCTCTTTTGAAAGTGGCAGGGACCAGCGTGTTTTTAAAGGAGAACGCCAGCTCCTTTTAGGATGCAGCTGGGGTGGGCAGGAGCCAGCCCTGCTAACTGCTGGGGGATCTCTGCTCCCAGGAGCATCCTCCTCCTGCTGGCTGCTGCCTCTGCCGCTGCCCCAGCTCCCCACTTCTGCTGGGTGGCTGTGCCCTCTGGTGGAGCCTGCGTTTTGGACACTGCTGGCTAAGGACCAGACCCCAAATCAGGCTTGGGCAAAGGTGCCAGTCAGTGCTAAAGTCCAGGTAAGTCATCCACAGCCCCCTTTCCCTCCCACCAGCCTTTGCCCCCGAGGGCCAGGTAGGCTGTGCTTCCCCAGCCTGCTGCTTCAGGGATGGGGCGACTGTGCCACTTTTAAGTGCCTCTTGGTTGCAATGGTGTCACTGTTGGATGTGGGAGGGTCGCTGGATAAACCCCCCAGCAACCCTAGGGGCAGGCACCTGAGCTCCAGTGCCCTGCTCCCAGGTGAGCTTTAGGCACAGAAAGCAGAAACAGTCTCTGTTGGTGCCTCTCTTCTCCAGTGGGGGTTTAATTAATTCCTGCACTCTGTACAGCAATTTCCAGCTTGCTAGCACACTTTCGTTCCCGGTGCCCACTCCATCTCTCTCCTGCACTGAATAGAGAGAAAGCAAGCGTCAGTCTTGGGACTGGGAAACCCTGATAAGTGGGACCTGCTGACAAGCTAGCTCATAGTGTTGCTTCCTCCTCGATTCGGCAGAGAGAATCAAGACTGTTGCACCAAGAAGTAATTTGGAGTTCGGCTCTGTAAGAGGCGGACTGTGGGAGGCTTTTGTCAAGGCTTCACTGGATGTTTGAGCTGTGCTGAGTTTGTTACTCAGTACCATCTTTTGTACTGTCCTGAGTATTGTTAGGTACTTGCAAGCTATTTCCTTCTGTGCAGGGAAACACAGCTCACACAGAGTTAAACAAAGCAGATAAAGCAAATACAACGCTCTGCCTGTGCGACTTATTGTTTATAAACCTTAGGGGAATGAATCTAGTGAAACGTATTCTACTGAAGGATGTCCTACTCTGGAAAACGGTTAGGTAGGAAGAGGGGCACAAAGTGGATGAAGGTACTTCATGAAATTAATTTCCTAATAAGAGTCAGATTTGGGTAAGGGCCAGAATTACTGGAGCAGATTTTTACTGAGGGTCAACCACTTTAGCTGTGTGGAAGTCAGCGGAGGTAGGGCAGGTTACATCAGCTGGTCCAAGTCTGCTATGAACTCCATCACAGGTTTTTCCTCTGCTGACTGCAATGTAGGGAAGGACTCTATTTCACCTTCACATCCAGCACAAACATCCCAAATCATGTTTTCATTAAATGGTTTTGCAAAGGCCTCCTAGAGACCAAAATGAATAATAAAAAGTGTTACTGACTTAGTCTCTCTGAGATGCCTTTATTGATGCACATGTTCTGCATTTTGGGGATAGCTTCTGCTCTCACATGCAAGAAGGGGTGTGGGACCACCTTGAATTTACGTTAGAATAGTAAAGCATTTTCAAAGGATGACTCCTCGTAGGGAAATTGTGCTCCATGAAAGTTAATATTCATGCACACACACAATTACTATGGTCTATGCATAGCAATGGGAGAGATTTTGATCCAATTGCAGAGTGATACTGGAAAATCCTCCCGTATTAATAGCATTCTGGCATCTATAAATGAAAGCTTCCAGACTGACTTGTTGTGGACAGTCTAAAGCGTCCCCTCAAGAGCCCTGAAGCCAGTGCTATATGTGTCCATGCTGTGGTTGGTGCCTAGGTAAACAGATCTTGTCGCGTATCAGGCCCACGGCTTATGTATGCCACAGTCACTGTTTCACTCGGATAAATAGGAAACACAGATATATTTTTTCCATATTTGTTCTTCAGTGCTCTGATAATAGCAGTCTTTTAGGAATTTTTGCTGGTGGTTTTCTTCTACAGACTTTCCAGTTTTGTTTTATTTCCCAATTTAGTGACCTGAAACCTGTCACCTCTCAATTCACCCAGAACTAGTAAGCCTTGATTTTGGAATAGTTGAGGGAATAAAGGTGACAAACAGCACTACACACTGTATAGAATAAATTATTACTCCAAAAATTTAATAAAATAAAATAAACAAATACCAAACAGAGCAGAAAGAAATCACATCTTTCTACCCATCTACACATACATGCCCCAGAACCTTTCAACAACACTTGGCATTTTGTATTTCTACATCACAAATTTTTCTAAGCACGTTGGCCTAAATACATTCTTGGTATAACTCCAGTGACATTAATGACTGGCTTTCACAAGGGCTACATTTAACCTCAAAGGCCTGATGCACTTGTTGAGATCAGCACTGCTTGAAGGAAATCCTCATCATTTTCAGTCTCAGGCAAAGTGGTCAGACTGGCTGTGAGACTGTACTTTTGATTTGTATCACCTGGCTGGACCCTTGGAAATTTCCTGTGAAACGCTACACCCAAGTGCATTTAGAATAAAGCCCTGAACTTCCATAAAAGCTCCCAGACTTTGTCTTTTGGCCCTTCTTGTGTTGTGATGGCCAGGAAGATTATCTGGAGTCAAATCAAGCCCCTTCTGAAATCAACAGCAAAACTCTTCCCATCTCCTGTTTTCTCCACAGGGGAGCCTATGCTCTGAACTAGAAGACAAAGAGCAGGGACAAAAACTACTGAGGAACCAGCAAGAGAGGAGAGAAAGGAAACTGAAGGAAAAGGGGAATTATTCTTGGGAGAGTGATAAACAACTACATTCATTCAACTTTGTCACCACTGACATTGTGCATAGAAATACTTAATTAAAATTTTTTTTTCTATGTCTGTGTTTTAAACAACCATGCACGTTACTTTACCATACACCTTATTAAAGGTAAACAACATTTACCTCTAATGTAAAATATCTCCTAGGTATTTTGTAACATACAATGTAACAAGCGACAAAATAGTACTTTGTATATTGTTACCTGTTTGTAACACTGCAATGAAGTAGGACCAGAGATCGATTCAGTGCTGTATATACCTGCATATATCATGGGTGATACAGACATGCCTTTTATTTTTGACAGCTGAAACTAAGGACAGTTTTCCTACTGCCTTTTGAAAGGCATTCATCTGCAATTTCAGCCTGGAAGGTCACCACCCTTTTTTTCTAACAGGACAAACCCTCTCTACAAAAAACTGTGTGGTAGCTCGAGCTGCAGGGAAGACTGAGTCCAAGTACAGTATGATGACGGAAATGCAGGTTTCGGACTTTTATAAGCGTATCTGTAGCCCCTGTGCTCCTGCTGGCCATAATAATCTCCGCCTTGCTCCAGCATCTGTTTCTTCACTTTCTTCTCATTTTCAGAGCCTGGCTGACAAATGGTGACTTCAGTCAGATGTTAAGGAACTGAAGCCATGACCTGTTTGTTGATATCTCATTTATTCAAATAATTCATAAATACAAGTCGCATAAGGACCTTAACTGCAGAAGACACTTCAAGGGCAAATCCTGCTCTATAGATTATAAGCATCCCTCACCCCCTAGGTAGAAATATTTCTTGGATCTTCTGTTAAGATTTGTCTAATTTGACCAAAGCAAGTGCTAATGCTTTTTAAACCCATCTGTCTTTACCGAAATCAAATCTTCAAACATGCAATGTGTCATTTTTATAACAACTTTTCTTCAACATCTAAAAGTATTTCAGATGAGAAATAATTTTCAGTTAAATAGAAAGAAATAAAAAATAAAAAGGAGTGCAAATTTATGAGCAGTAACATTAAAGCCAGGCATAGACATGTGGGATCTCTCTAGACTACAGCATGAGCACAGTTGTACCATAAACTTTAATTATGGGGAAAAAAAAAAAAAAAGGCAAGGCTGGATGAAATTTTGTTAGCAAACACAGCTAAGTGTAATAAAGAATTCAGTCTCAGGTGATCACACATGAATTCAGCTGAATTAGGTTGGGTCCTCTGCTCCCCTCTGCCCCCAATAACTTATTTTAGGATATACAAAATTTCATCTCAAGACCTTTGAAACCTAAAGGTTCAAATTTTCATTCCGAAAAGGTTTTCCTTTTTGCTTTTCAGCTCAAGAGTAAAATTAAAGGCTACAGTTACCAGAAAACCAGAGAAATACTCATTTGTGGTTCCATTCTTTTATTTGGGGGAAAAAAAAAAAAAAAAAGACCATTGTAGACCAGCTTCAAGCTCATTGCTTCTGTTCCCAACCTCTCTCTGGCCCTGCATGCCTGCTCTGGGGTCCCTGCAGTGCCACTGGCACTCCTCTCCTGCCTTCCTCATGGCTTGTGCATGCCTCAGGCCCCTGCTACTACCCTGGATCTTTCAGCCTGCACTGTAGATATTATAACAGCAAGCACTGACCAGCTTTAGCTGTGCGTTTCCTTTCTGGTCCTTCTGCTCTCTTGTAAAAAGGAGTCCTTTTACTCTGTCTTTCCGCGTCAGAGTGCTGGGAATAGGTACTGCCAGAGCCAGCACTGAAACATTTCTTCTCCCCTGTACGCGAATGTACCTAATTAAACCAGCATGCAGGTACAGCTATAATTTGTGAGGTGTGCACTGAAGCGTGCAGGCAATGATCCCGGCATCGTATCTGACAAGCAGAACAATAAGGTGCTCTCCTGTGCAGCTCAGCCGCCGACAACTTTCTCAGCTCTGCCAGGAAAATCAGCAACCCAGATTTTACAAAGGAGGGATTTGCTGCCAAAGGTGCCAGGCTTTTAAGAGCTACATGAAAGCACCTGGGAACTGGCAGAGTTGAGGTACTGTTATGTTCCTACTGCATTATTATGGGATACTCAGTCTGTAAAGGTTATGGTTATAAGGAGCCATAGAGTTAGAAGGTCGTGGGGGAAACCATGTTTTTCTCCACTGAACGTAGGAGCTGAAGCAAGCAATAGCTTTAATGGGTACCTCAATTCCTCTTAAGTGCTGAGGGAAGCAAACATATTTTCCATTTCATTTAATAATAGTGGGTTCCTGTTTGAATTGGTCAGTATTTCCTGAATTTCAACTTTTAAGACAAAATGCTAGGTGGCATTTGAATTTTGGCACAGAAAGCATGTTTTTACTCATTCTGCAAAGGTCTGTGGGTATTATTTTTTACAGCCAGATTCCTTGCACACTTGCAAATGAAATGGACTCCTTCTTCTCACTCTTATTGCACTGGCAATTTCCCTTCAGCGAGGCAGTAAGGTGTCCTTGAGGGCCTCGGACTTCAGGACCAAAGGCCAATCATCTGTCTACAGAAAAGAAATAGCAAAAGCGATGTGCATGATCCTACTGGCCTCCACAAGTGGAAAGGCAGATCAGTTTCCAGCTACAACCGTTCCTTGAAAGCACAAGTAAAGCCAGTCATGGTGATCTCTGGGATCTGGACATTCATCTCATCAGAGCTGGGCTGCCAGTGTTGGCCATGTGTGCCAGCAGGCAGTTGTCAAAGAGTGATGCATTCTGGTTACTAACAGCTGGGATTATATTTAAACCAATGACCTAATGGTAAGATTTTGCCTTCTGCTATTCCCTGAAATGACCTGAGAAACCTGAAGTTTCATGAGAAGCTTCACTGCTGTTAATAAGGCTCATCAATGGTGAAGTTGAGGCAAACACCTTCCATTGTTAGTTTTTTATTCCTTAATGGAAGCTGGTCACTGTTGTAAGACCTCCCTCCTCCTGTATTTTGCACTGCACGCTAACTGTTGTGCATGACTTTGTAAGAGATGATGAGTGTGTTGCTTAAATGCTTATTTTGTTTCTAATTTCATTAAGGTATTCTGGGAACGTTTCCAATCCATTTTCTGTATCTGTTGTCTTTGCATTCCCAGGTAACATAGTTAGTTACAGCAATGTAACTAAGAAGAAAAAGATCCACCATTTGATCTCAGCTTCGTTTATCAGGCTCAGAAATACATATTCTTTCTAACTTACCTCTTAGCACAAAATAGTAACAATTAAAGACCTTAGGAGAAATCAGTCTGAAATACCCTCCGTCCCACCTTCTGCTCAATGGGGAGAGGGGAGGTCTACACACCACAGTTGCTATTTCAGTACAAATCACACTATTACATACTGGTTTTAGCAACAGCAACAAAACAAAAAGCATAGTATTCCTATTATACAAATACAAGTATCCACATAACTTCAGCAATAAAATGACCAAGCCTAGCATGCACCCCTTATGCTAACTACAGCTGATCCCTGATAAATAATCTAAGTAGAAGTCTGCTGCCTCATAGGTATAGGATATTATTCTTCCGAGGGATTTTTTGATATACCTAAGTCTCAACATTTGAGTGACTACTGCATCTACCTGACTGTGCAAGCAAGAAATTGGGTCTGCACTCAGGCAAAACCACAATTTTGCTTCTTCCTGAATTCAGTCTGTCCCAGGTCTAGTAAACAGCTGAATGCAAATGACTGGGCAAAGGAGGGTATCCACCAAGAAATGTGGAGGACAGCAGCACCTTTAAGATTGTAAAAGTCCATGTTCTAGTTTCAGTATCTCTGAATTTTGCACAGTCCTCACTTAGGCCTTTAATTATTACACTTAAAAAGCAAGTTAGTAAGATGCACAGTGCTTCTCCAGGAGCAATGGTAGCTGTAATCACACAGACACAATTTATGCACTTACACATTTACAAAAACCTTTCAGTGATTCTGACAGGAGACAGGCGCTTGGATTCCGTAACCAGGCGGTGGCTTACAAATATTTATTTTTTCCTTTGGTACCTATCTTGCCTGCTTTAATTGGCTGCTTGGGAATGCACTTGGAAACCTGGCAGCAGAGCACTGACATGCCATCTCCTTCGCTGTGGCACTCGGAGGCGTGGGTGGATGCCATCAAAAACATTTGCTTTTTAAACTCAAGTGGCAGTGGGGGAAAGTTGGAAGAAGACCAGTAAGGACCGATAAGGCCTATACACATGATCCTATGCAAGAACTTCAATTTCCCTTCCTCTCCCTTCCCTGTTCTTGAATGCTTGGGATCTACCTTCTTTGAGGTAGAGGGTATTTTTTCTTAGGTGCTCTTATATTATGTAGCATAGTGGGACTGCCATACAGAATAATAATAATAACAACAACGACGACGATGACGACATAAGGCTGTCCTGGAAAAAACCACTGACCTCCCATGAACCTGAATTCTCCTGCAATAAATACAGTTACTTCCTCCAGAGCTGAATTTGGCCTATTTCGGAAGATACTGAAACAGGAAAATAACCTAATTTCTTGGGGTATGAGCATTCCAGTGGGAAAGTTTGCAGTCATTACCTTTTAAAAATTAGGCTAAGAATTTTTCTCTTTGACATTTTCTAATGAAAGTTGATAATCAGTAATTTTAGCCGTCTTCTGGTAAGATTAGAACCACTGGGGGGAGGGCAGAACAGAGAAAACTCTCTTCTCACTACAAGTTGCTGAATTAACTGAACCTGAAATGCTTTGCAAATGTGTGCCCATGCCAGTGAAATTTAGAAAGAAAGCAAGCAAGATTTCTTTGGCAGGTTTCTTGCTTGTCCCACTTCCCCATCACTTGGCAGCTCTCTTCCCTGCGAAAAAGATGCCAGGGAAGATAGTCTGCCTGGCATACAGATCCCTGGCAGGCCAAAATTTTCGGGACTTCCAGGACTGAATGCTCTAGCAGAGTCTGCTATGCAGATGACATTAGTCAAGGGCAAAGATGCCTTCAGTGCTGACATGGGGGATTCAAAATGTTTTGGTTTTCCACTTGAATTAAGGTAAAACCAAACTGTGAAATCTCCAAATCCTTGAAGGCATAGAATTACATTTCTCTGCATAGATTTCTACTTTTGGACAAGTCACTAATTACATTAATAAGGGATTTCTGAATGATGGTCAGAAAGGCAATTAGAAATATTCTGCAATCGTAAAAGCTTGGCTTTCACTATGAAAGGCTCCCCTGCTTGTCAGCAAACCCCTCCATTCAGCATATTGTATTTAAAAACACAGAGTGCTTGCATAGGTCTGATTTTTTCCTCTATTTAAAGGTTAATCAACCATAGCAAAACAGAATTTCACCTCCATAACAATGGCAACAAGATGACAAAATCATTTTATTTTCCCTTGTTATTTTCTTCCAGTGGCAAAGCTGTTAGCACTGCCTGGACAATAAAATAGCAGGATTTATTAACTAATGCTAACAAAACCTAATAGTTACAGGAAAAATGCTGAATGAGTAGCAAGACGATGCAAATATTACTGTTAATGGAGTATTCTAGCTGCTACAGAATTTGAGCAAAAAGAGGTATGATTGCTTTACACTGCCTCTGGGCAACTGCTAATTGCACACTGTAGTTATAAGCATGCTTCCTTAGCTAGTCTAGAGGGTAGGTATGTAATGAGAGTGAGCTGTAATGTTAACTCAGTGCAACAAGTATGCCACATCTTTTTGTTTCAAGGACACTTGCATCTTGCAGGTGTCCAGTCAATGGCTGCGTAAACTGTCTGCTACTGGTCCAGTGCCAGTGCGGATGCATCCGTCTGCTTCAGCAGCTGCAAACAATCTAGGGGCAACACAGAGGCCTGGGTAGCTATGAATATTACCACGCTATGGCTGAATCTGTGAATAATAGATACTGTAACTGTTTGTGGCAGATCTGAAAACTGATGAAATTGTGACTGATGATGCAATAGAAGTTACTGCTATGGAGGGAGCAGCAAATCGGCATTGTGGTCCCATGACAAGTTTGTGGCCCCATCAGTATGTAGGGCAAAGCAGCTGCTGTAATCGCAAATGACGGCTTGGGGTTCCTGGGCTCCTGAGGTCTCCGAGAAGACTTGCAATTCACAGGCTGGCCTAGTTTCCCCCTCTACCAGAAAGGAGGAGCTCATATGCCAACGCCTGGCTCAGCAATGGTGGGGAATATCAATCCTGAAGTCCCCTAAGTGATGAGGAAAGTTCTCCCAATCACTGCTCGCCCCAACCAGGAGGTATCAGGGTAATACATTAGCGATGTTCAAAAAGGCAAGGAAGAGCCTGAGCTGTGCACTATGCTGCTAGGGGTCACATTCGTACCAAGCCAGCATAGGAAGGCTGTCTGCAACCTCCTACGGGAGGAAGCAATGCTTCTCCATGCAGCTACCATCAACCTCATATCACACATTCTCCTGCTTTTCCCTCCCTGAAATCAATTTGGGTATCATAATTTTTTTTAACTATTAAACATTGCAGATAGTTTGAAAATATCTACTTCATCTGTTTTTCAAAGCACCTGCTGCATTTTCTCACATATATTAGACAGGCATTAGGTGGCAGTATGGACTGGAGACTTCAGCATGGGGCAATGGGCAAGATACTCCTATTCCTGATTTCAGTTGTAACATGGAAAGATTCTCTAAACTTTCTTCTCTGTCTGAAAAATGGAGATGTAAGTAATGATCCACTGATGTCCTGTGAGAATTAATTAGCTAATGTCTTGACAGAGCTCTGTGCATGAAAAATGCACTCCATGAGTAGAGAAGTAGTCAAGTAGAGAATTTTTCTTTGACATCAGTTTAATGTCGCACATTGTGTCCTTGGCTCCTGCAGTGACACATTTGATCCATAATTCAGCCCATACGTTCTCAACTATTCTATTTTTAGATTTCAGAGAGACTCAGATAGGAATTTATAGCTAAATCTAACTTCCCAAACCATAGTCTGACAGGACTGATCAGAGCTAAGTACACAGTAGTTAGTGAAGAGCTGACAAAGTGCTTTCATAAAGTCATCGCAAGTTAAAGACGGAAAAAGCCTAGTGGGTCATCTAATCCATCTCCCTGCCTTTGAAAGGTTTTTCTTTATTGCACAATTTTGCTAGTGCTGTATCTAAGCTGGTGAAAATGTCATTAGAAATTTTCTAGGGAAATCCCTTGTCTGACAACCAAGGAAGGCCCAGATTTCCAGATCAGTTTCAGCTTCATTTTCCCCCAGTTTCAGCCAATAACTTCCAGCAACATGCCTCAATCTAATCCACATCACTTTTCCATGTGCGAAGGGGAGTTTGGCTAAAGCCAGTCAAATATCAAAATACCCCAGATAAATTCTGATCCAATCATACCTCGACCCACATCTGGGTCCTGGTCAAACTCACTTCAATGACTCCAAAACTGCCTTATATTATTGATATTTCAACTTGCAGAGGGGTATTTCTGTTCCCAGGAAAGCAGAATATCAGCAGGGCAACTTCACCTTATGCTGTGCCAGGGAACTGGCAGCAGACCTTCCTACAGGTAGACCCTAGACTCTGAGCTTGTGTTTTTACATCTGAAATGCAGAACTAACACCATCTTTTATGCCACTGTATCACACTGCAGACTCATTTCACTGGCTCTGTGCTCCCATCTTTGCACATTTCTTATCTTTCAGCATAGCTGCTCTGAACGATCTTTCCTTCCTTTGGATTATTTCCATCTCTTCCTTTGCCTCAATGAGTTAATTTACATATTTTCACCCCGAATCTCACACTGTTATTCTATGCCCATGTTGTTACCCTCTACAGCTTTTTTGTCTCTTCTATTTCCTCCAGGGCAGTTACTTATACTTTCACATCATCTGCAGTTTCCCTTACTTTCACATTAATGAGGACACCTGCATAAAAAGCAAGCCTAACACAAATCCCTACCTCATTCATTTTCCTTTTAGGATTCATTTCACCCTCAAGTGTTTGTGTGAAACCCGACTCCTCTCAGACCTCCTTGCATGGCAGGAAGTTACTTGGCTTCTCTGCTACTCTCATTGCTCCACATTCTACCTGTGTTATTTGCCCAACAAACCCTATTCACTTCCAATATTGGATTCCTTTTTCATTTTAGCTTCAAACACTGGAACCTTCTTATATCTTTCATGACAGCTGGTGTGCTGCAAAGTGCCTGTTTTCTATGTACATGTGAACAGTCTAGAACAATTTTCTCAACATTCAAAGCAGTGCAAAGAATTGATTTTAGGTAAGACCCTGACCCCATGCTTGTACTTATGAGTGTGTGAATGATCATGCAATTTTAACTCACGTATTGTTTGAAATACTCTCAGTAGTTTTCTCAGATTCATAGCTCCTGAGGTCAACAGGGATGATTCTTGAGCAGCACTCCCCCATGTTAGCTCTCATTTAAGTGTAGCTGTAAGACAAAAAAAAAAAAAGTTTTACAAATTGCCACCATAAATCTTAATGAGAGCCTCACTGTTAAATCCTGTATCTTATTTCTAGTCCCATTTTTCTGGCTTCAAGACTGCAGAGACCCATTACCAAAGATTTCCTCCCTTGTAAGCTCTTACGGACTGCAAATTAGTCACCCTTTAAGTTTCTTTTTATAAAATAGATGCTAGCTCCTAGATCCAGGATGTTCTGCCCATAATAAATATTCTCCAGTTTTTAATTCTTCTCATAGCTCTTCTCTGAACCCATTTCAGTTTGCCAATATCCTTCTTGAATTGCGGATGACCGAACTGGACACAGTATTCCATTAGTGCTCTCTCCAGTGCCAACACAAATATCATCACTTGACTGTGCTTTGAGCTACCTCTGTTTATACATCCAAGGACTGCATTACACGCTACCCTGTCAAGGAGGAGCTTATTACCCAAGCAGCTCAAATCACCCTTCCAATACTTTACAGAGATGTGGCTTTCTGGGATGCAGGAAGCTTTCCTTCCCTCATTTTTACTCTAAATTGCACCCAGATCATGTATTTGTGTAATAAACTCCAGGTTAAGGCCTACATTGTTTAGCTTATCCTCAGTTTATCTAGAGAACCATGTCATTCTGTATGGCTTTTACAAAGCCCAACATTGCTGTCGTAAACCTTATTGGTTACTGGGAGTTAGTCAATGGCCAAGAAGCAGTTACCAGCTGACCACTCTAGAAGCAGATATGCTTGTTCATGGTTACCTGCTTATAGCCCTGACTGATGACCTGTCATCTATCTTACTTTTAAGATGTGCTATGGTAATTTTGTGGCATTCTTATTTATTATTCAAAATATGATGTAAGATCTAGTCAAAGTCTTACCAACTGTCTAAGTACATTATGTCCCCAATGGTACCCAAATTTATCCTACCTTTATCTAGCAATCTATTTCAAATATGAAACTATCCATTTAAGCTCTTTAATAAATAGTAATAAGTAATAATTATAAACCCATTAATTCTCCCCTCTATTTTCTTATTGCATCCCGTTTTAAATATTTTACCCAGAATGAGTGTCAGAATGAGAAATAGCAGTTGAAAGCATCTGGGTCATGCCATCTTCTGATTGTAAACATTGGCATAGCACTGGAGATTCTTCTTTGTCTAAAGAGTTATTTAAAATTCATCCTAGAAATACCAAGGTCCTCAACCAGCTCATTTAAAACTCCTGGATGTCAAGAATGCAAAATAGTTTCTTTCTCCCATTTTAATGGAGATTTCTAACAAAGTTTTTGTCTAAGATGTCTCAGACTTGTCTGGGAACACAGAGAGACTGTCTAACAAAACTATCAAGGATAGCTTTATGTTTCAGGTAGGTGACCTCAAGATTTCTCTGCATTGCCACCTACCCGTGGAAGCAGCAGTATCCCTATTGCATCTGTATTCTCCTTCTGGGACTAATTCCCTCTAAACCATCAAACTGGCATTTTTGCTCGGGTATCATACTTGCAAAACCAGCTCTCCCAGGTGTTCTCTGAACAAACACGCCAGGCATCTCCCAATAGCCCATTTAGTCTGGGCCTTGCACAAAGCTCAGTGCGGGGTCTGAGGCCCGCATACACCCTTTCCAGGGAGGTGACCCGTGGTGTGAAAGGCAAAGGCACCAGCTCCTTGGGGCTTTTCTGTTTGATTTGGTGAGACAGGAGCTAGTTGTGGTCCTTATCTCTGGGCGATGTTCCTGCTTGGAGTGTCTCAAATGGCTTCCCACCAGCCTGGATTTAAAATGAGGTGAAGGCTTCAAGCTGCACTCCCTAAAGCATCTGTTCCCACAGCTGGGACCAAGGCCTAGCAAGCACCCCCTTCCCACTGCTTACGGTCCAGCTTTCTGTGGGATGGATGCATCTGTAGGATGCACGCAGCCCTGCCGTCAGCATGCTCCAGGTACAGCCTGTAAAACCCCTCCTGGGAATTCAGCCTCGGGGAGGGCACGTTTCCTCACCTGAACTCCCCCTTTAGTGCATATTTCCTGGTTGGAAGCACAAGCAAAGGATGAGAGAGATATAGACTTTTAAGTTTATGGCTCCAGATTAAAAAAAAAAAAAAGGTTTCAGATCCTGTTTCATACATGACCTGGCCACTGGCTTTATTCAGCGACTTCTGTGTTAAGAAAATGTTCAGCTGGCAGGGGAAGGGGAGAAGAGGGTGAGGAGCTTAAAGCTGTTTTGCTGCTACAGAAAGGGTGAGTGAGAGTAAATTATATAAAAATAATCCACCTAAAAAATAAGTAGAAAAATAATGTTAATCCTATTTAGACATGGTAATTCTCACTATATGTTTTATTTATGGAACTGCCATCCTAGAACAATAAATAATGCTATTCTTTACCCTCCCATGAAGATAATGTGGTAGAAAGAAAGGTATGTAGTGTGCAAAAAAAGCATACTAAAGGAAGAAATTGATCATGTAATTAAAAGAGATTTTTTTTGCATGGAGCTTAAGAGTGTTTTAAAACAGCCTTACATAATGGAGATTTATAAGGGATTGCTTTCACAAAAAGTATAGTACACAAAACGTGAGGACAAAAATTACCCAAACATGTTACGCTTCAACTGTTTGACATTGCACAAACAGCCTTTCTCAACTGTAAAACCAGATGGTTTCAGCTGAGACTTGTTAGCAGGAACAACTGCAGCTACTGCAACTGAGAACAGGCTTATGTATGCCCATGTGAAAGCGAGCCACACAAACTTCTCTTTTGCTCCTTGATTCTTCTTTCTGCACTAGTTCCCAGGGACTATTTAGCAGTCCTTGTCACCCAGAAATCCCCCGTGGTTTCCACACTGAGCTAAATGCTGTCATGTGGGGCCTGAGTCTCTGCCCATGATGTGCTGAAACTTGGCTTGGAGAAGGAAAAGAAATGAGGAGAACTGTGGCTGAGTCAGAAACCAAAGGTGAAATTTTCTGGCTGGCCAAAGATCTGAATGAGGTATGTCCTGATTTTGTGCCAAAACAGGGGTCTAAGTTGAGCTGGAAAAAAACATGAATACCTACCATGCTTTTGATCTGTCACCTAGCAAAAAGCATGTGATTGTTTTACACAAGTAAAGACCCTGTTCTTGGCTTTGTTCACCCAACGCTTGATTGCACCCTACAAGGCAACAATCAGTAATGGCACAGAATTAAGCAGATTTGACCTGTCAATCCAGCCATTGCAATAGCTCCTGCTCAGGACTCTCACTTTTATTCATTTAATAGACATGATTTGGGTTTGACATCTCAACCTGTGTGGGAAGGAATACTGTAAAAACACCTTTTCTCATGAGATACACCATGACTCTCTCCTTTTCTGTGATGGTGGTATTCTGGGAGGGGGATGTATACATTTCTTACTCTCTTCCTGGTTCTGCAGGAGACCACTGGCGGCTCCTCCATAGCCCTCTGCCCCCACTTTCTTTGGGGGGTATATTCAATGAGACCACCAGCGATGACTGCCTTGCTAGAGCCTGACCTGTAGCTTTCTGCATGCATGTAAGCTCCACTGCTCACTGGGTCTACAACTCTCTGAAGCACTGTGACAAAGGTATAATGCTTTAACCTATTCCTGCACCTGTAGAACTGAAACTCCTCACTCCCATGGAACGGCTAACCTACCCCAGCCAGGGTGCTGTGAGAAACAGCTCTGCTTCAGCTTGGTCCCTACAGCTTGATACTTTTTTTTTCTGAATCTTGAGTAGTTTCTGCAGCTATCACAAATGCCAACTAATTTTGAACGAAGCATTTAATGCTTTTGTTATTCATTTTCTAAAATGTACTAAGGAATTGAGTAAAGCAGTGTTTAATTTACAAAACAGCATTATTACAGTCTGTAGAGATTGAAAATGGAGGACTGAAAAGGCACAAAAATGTATAACAATACAGTAATCAACATGTATTGATGTGAATATGTGCATATGTATATGTTCAGAAGTCATGCTACTCATTCGGGCTTTGTGTAAAGTGGTCTATTTCTGGCAATGGCAAGAAATGGGTGGCGATTTACTTCAACGAAAGATGTGACCCACAGTTACAGGACATACAAGAGCATTTCACAAGTCTCTATTGATGGTGAAAGGCAAAATCCATCAATATTTTGGTCTGCCTTTTCCTTGAACCCTGATGAGGAGCTGAAGACTATTCCTGCCATCTAATTTGAAGCCGACAATTGGATCTAATTTGTTAGTGTGTTTTCAAGTCCGCCCTTCGCTGTGAATCTCTGAAGGCTTTAAGGTAACTGCTAACCTGTCAGCATTGAGGAAAAAGACAAACAAAGATAGTTCTGGGTACACCAAGCACCCTCCTCTCTTCACCACATCTGCTGAATGAGCACAACCAGAAATGTCATGTCTGTCTCCCAGCAGCACGCGGTGCGACACAAACACGGAGTTGCAAGCATCCTTTGCCTCACCTGGAGTGAGGAAGAAAGAAATAGCCCTTGAGAAAACTGACTGATGAAATAGCACACCTATTCATCCACGGTACCTGGCGCTGCTGTGGGAGGTAGTACTGCACACTCACCTACACACATGCACACACAGACTGATGGCTTCAAGCTGCAGCAGAGGCAAGAGTGAGACGGGAACAGGGAAGGATTTGGGATTCTCTAGACCTGAGGGGACCAGTGGGAGGAGGAGTGGAAGCCTTGTGCCAGTCTGGCACAGGAAGGGCAACTTCTAACTGGGGCTGGAACCACCTGAAAATGCTTTTCAGCATCCAGTTCCCTGAAATCAGACACAAGTCCTTCCAGTACAATCCTGTATATGCTGTTTTCCACATACAGCAGAGCTAAATGCTGAGGTGCAGCATCGTTATCATTACCAATACTAAAAGTTGCACAGCTCAGTAATTAGCTTCCTGACAGTGACTTGGATGAGCTGGGTTTTATTCCTGTCCCTGCCACTTGGGCAGGCACCACTGACACAACGACAGAATAGTGCAGATGTACCTAAGTTAGAATCCTTTAGGTTAGCTATTGCTGCAGCAGTTGCTGCAGCAGTTTTACCACTGCAGCATAAAACTCAGTGTTGGAGTAACCACTCTGTTACTCATTCAGCTTCTCCAACCCATTTTGCAGCACTTTCTGCACTCCATGATATTGTGGGTACAACACACAGATGTTATCCGCTCTGTTGCAAACTAAACCCTCCTGAGCCAGCTGGAGATGCCACTGCCCTGCAGTGCCTATTGGGAGTGAATGGAGAACCTCTGTGATTAACAATTCATGTCTCTATTCTGCCTCTGTACAAGAAGGATACTGAGGATTGTTGCTTACCTTTGTAGTGCTTTGAGGATAATAACGTAAGCAATTTTCTACTCATCAATCACATTATGCCTTAGGAAATCAGCTGGTGCACAGACAATCTGATTATGCAGGACTGGAAACAGTGTCTACCCACAAATCAGAAATAAAAATCTTGACCTTATCTTCTTGCTTCTGCGAAGGCCATCTGGTGGTCAACTGGGCATTGGTTATGCAAGTGATGAGGTGCACACACTACAGAGAGGCTTTACGGAGGAGCACAGCACTGCAGCAGAGCTCCTCCAGCCCCGGCTTCGCAGCTTCCAAAAGAGCGGAGCAGAAATCTACTCTCCAGACAGCAGTCAAGTGGATGCTGGCAGTATTTCTGAACTGGCAATATCTGCTCAGTGCCCTTGCATATATACTGTGAACTTCTGCCAGCCATTTTCCAAAATTATCCATTCTATTACTTTAAAAATCTGTACCTCAACAGAGGCCAAAATACTGCCTGGAGTCATTAGAAGCACTGCGAGCAGAAAGGGAAGGGACTGGGATTTGCTCCCAGGCTGGCCCTGGCATACATGATGCTTGGTGAAGAGAGGGGACTGTCCAAGTTAAAAGGCAAAATCCTCTTTTTTTTTAAAGAATATAATTGAAGTAACCTGTGTGCTTGAATTCCAAGCAATCCCAGTTTCGGTGGAATTTTTTCCCTATTGCAACCAGCCATTTGTATGCAGCATAACAATTTGCAAAGAGCACTAAACTATCAGACAAATTTTGAGACTCCTGAGTAACATACAGAAAAATTAGGCTGCTGTTCAGTTTTCAGTCTGAAAAAAACAGCAAGCCACCCTACACTAGGGGAATTTGGATTGCGTGAGGCACATGCTAGCTACTTTTGAACTACTGGACATTTCAGTGTAGAAGTCCGCTCAGCACTTTATAGTTGTCAGTGGGATGCCCGGCTAAGAATTAATTCATGAATTAGATGTCTCTTTCTCATATAACTATATGGCAATTAACTTCTCTGCTCATGGCCAGTGACGACATCAGTATCAGTCTCTGCCGATAAAACCTCTTCTTCCCTTTCTGCACACTGGGCTCTAGCTCCTAGCTGGAACACTGCACTGCAGAACAGACATTAAAAATCATTTTGCTGGAAACTAGGTGGTTCAGAGAAATGTCAATGAGTGTCTGCCTTTGCTTTTCAAGCACTAGTAAGACTCCAGCTGGTCCCTTCTTCTTCTGGTTAAAGACAACTTAAAGCAGCTACCATCTGCTTGTGTAATGTTTCACTCTGAAGACTTGGTATCACCAGTCAGTCATAAATGCCTGTGTCCATACAGACTACGTATTTCATTTTCAGCAAGCAGTTTAAGCAGTCTAAGGGGAACAAAGATCCCTGAGTTACAGTTTTAGTCTATGGATTTTGCCTTGGCAGTAGCAGTATGGGAAAAACATGGTGCCAGTTATACAACATAATGCTGACAGCATTCCATCTCCTGTGTAAGTAGGTAGAGAGAGAGGACTGTGGTCTGGGCAGAAGCCTGCATGTACCACCAAACTGAGTTTGTCTTTGGAGCCGCCTAGGCACAGGGAGAATAACACTTTGGATCTACCAAGGACTTGTCCTATCTTTCCAGCAGAGCAAGGAAGCTGAGTCACAGAGCTCTGTCTGTACCTTGCCAAGAACAACATGCCAAGGGAGACCCCAGCCCCTTCTTACCTGCTCTTGAGATAGTATCTTTCAAGCACGCTTCATTAGCTATTTAGAAATTTATACGCCCAGCACTCTACACCGCTGTTTACAGAAACTTCTTAAACAAAAAGCTGATTTTTGCTGTTGTTGGCCCAGTTCCATTCCCATTTCCAGAAAAAAAATGCAAAGTGAATATCACAGGGTAGATATTCTGCTCCAACTTGTACTCAAAAATAAGGTTTTTTTGCAGTTAAAGCAGACAGCTTAATTTAACAGTCAGAACTGGGGCTGGAACTGAATTAGCTGCTCTTGCAGGACAGTGCCCATAGCTTCCCCTGGGAGTGCTAGTGCTGATTATCCGTGGGTGATCCCAAATAAATGGTGGCTGGAACTCGACATTGCTGCTAATTACAAATAGGCATTTTGGAGCTGATCCCAATACTTGCTCGTGTGTTTAAGACAGAATAGGATACTAACTGGAGAAAAAATATATGAGAAGATTGAGTAATGAAAGGGAAATTACACTGCTGGAATTGTTGCCCACTTTTCTCCTCCCAAATTGCACACTGAAATTAAAAAAATCCCAATATACAGCTGGATACTGTATACAGCTGAAGGATATTATACTAGATCACTGTACACTAGATACAGCTAAATGCTGTTTCATTCCAATATCTCCTACAGTGTTTTAAGTGGAATGCAATTAACTATTAACTATTAGTTAGTTAAATATTTTTAGTTGGAGTTAAATCAATGACACTTTCCTTCTTTTCCCAGAGTGAACATGCTCTTCAGTATGAGTGAGTACCTTCTTTGCTTTAGGTCAGTTAGATATTTACATTTTGCTTCAATATGCAAAGAGTCCTTTTGCTGCCATAACTCCTACTCCACTGTCCTGACAAAACTATGACCCGACTCTTATTATATAGTTCTAGTGGGGAAGGTGGATTTCACCCATGTGCATGGTGCTGTCAATTAAGGAATAAAGTAGTAATACTTCGGAAATGATAGTATGTCCTACTTCCATTACAGAACTTGGCATCAAAGCTGGTCTGACTCATCGAGATCTTTCCATTTAAAAGTTGACTATCAATCTTCTTCTTCTTTAACAAAAACCTCCAGAGATGCTTATCACAACATTTATCCATAATCAGTAAGAAGGTGCATTTGCTTTTTTCCAGGACATGAAGATATTTGTGGCTAAGCAACTTCCAGATTTCATTACAAAAAAAAAGTCTGCAAAGTATGATGGAAATTTGAACCAGGGTTAATTCTTTGCACACTTCCATCAGTGTGAATGACAGGGAACCTGGGAGGTCAATAGCCTCAAATAAATGCAAGCCCCTCACGTCTTCCCCTCAGTACGACTGCTTGTTTCAAAAGCTTATCTGAGAAACAAACACTTCTGCAGTGGCAGAAATGAATGGGATTAAAAATAAAATAAAATTAATTTTGTGTTCAAAGCTCCTTGACCGACAGTCTGAGAGAGTCACTGGAAATGCACAGACTTCCTCCCACACTTTCCCATAAATATGCCTCCACACTTGACAGACCGCATAAGTAAATGGTGGATTTGTGACCTTGAATATCTCAGCTTTAAATCAGTGCCTAGCAGTACTACCAAGCTTGCTTTATATAATCAGATAACAATAGGTGGCAAATTCTATTTACTATCAGACAACTAAGTGGAAAAGGTATGAAGAGTTACATCTGGTCTACTCTGTTTCCTTGAACAGGTTTATAGGACTGGCTAAATGCATGGCTGATTCCAGCACCCGTACTATATCAAATCTATGGAGACCTATTAAAAAAGCAATAGGAAATAGTGTGGTAAAATATTTGGCTTTGTTTCTTTCTGCCTTGCTTGCATCTCTGCTAAAGTAAAACCATGGCCCTCCCTTGCAGCCAAAATTGTGCCACTGTCTGGATGGAAGCACAAACTAAATTGAAAGATTGTTTTCTGATCAAAACTGCAGGGCTGTGTTTTGAATATTTAAATTGTGGGGATTACATTTCTTCACAGCAGCATCTCATGACTACTAACTAACTTACTGCTCTTTCAGATTGCTGAAGCTTCCCATGAGATTGTCTCCTACTTCAAAATGCAACTCAAAACAGAAGGGTACCGCTCAGCTGCTAAAAATGGATGTAGGCAGGTAGCAAAGACCTTCTGCTACGATCACTGGGCACAATATGCAGGAGGAGACTAAAATGTACAAATTTATTTGAGTGAAGCAGGAAATTGGCGCTAAGGGACCTGTGGAAGCATTGCCATTCTGAGTTCTGCAATCTCACTGAACGTTTCAAAACCGTCTTAGAAATTTCTTCTGTTGTACTCACCTGACAGACATGCTGCCTTTCTGCTAATTCAGTGGAAGGAGGAGGATGGCATTTACGACTACTACTGTCTGCCTGCAGCTCTGCCGTCCAAGAGACAGAGAAAAGATGGAATGACCTAAAATATACCATTTTCTCCAGTAAAGCAACTTAATCAAAAAGGGGCTGGTAATATGCTGTCTCTAGCTTTTTTTGCCTGTATTTCTTTAGATTTTATCCTACAGCCTGCCTATAAACCTTGCCAGAATATCTGGACTCCCTTTTTATTTGGCAGCAGATAAGGCAGAGAGCGCCTTAGATTTAATATAGCTTAGAGACAAGAGGTGATAATGCACCTAAATGAAAGTGTTGTAGCTGAAGTTTGCTTACCCATCCTGACTCCTTCCAAAACTCCAGACGTAGCACAGTTGCGTCTTTAAGAGTCCCATGGTGCAGGACACTAGAAGCACATGATAAGGGACAGCCACTGCCCCAAAGAAGGCAGGATAGGGTGGGTGGGAGAAGGAGCTGGCTGACCTGCTTGAGGAATGCTGCAGAGCAGGGCAGTAGGAGCTGCTCTGGTCACCTCCGCATCCGCCAGTGTCTGACACTGCTATGCCTGCCTTTGTGGAGCCTACAAAAGACCCTGATATGTGTTTTGACTATCTGCTTTCTGGCACTTGCCTTGAATCTTTGATGGTAACACTTGAAAAGTAGCTGCAAGTCTGCTAAAAAAAGTAATATTTTGACAGTGCTGAAATTCAAACCATACACTGAACATTGACTTTTACTACTCCTTTGTAAATAAGGTTATCAAAGATGTTGATAAGAAGAAAGCTCTGACAACGACAAAGTTGATCACATACTGCAGCACCAGCTCTTCTCTCAGCTGCTTTTTGAAAACTCTGAGAGTTTTGGTATCCAAAAATAATTTCTCAGGAGTTGACATAATAGCTGTTTCCTGCAATGACCTATTTTCACCGTAAGCTTAAAAAAAAAAAACACCAAAAACCCCCAAACCACCACCTGCATGAGCCTGGTGAAACTGAGGAGAAAGTAACTTTGCCCTCAGTGAAAGGGAACTCCCTCGGTCCGGCGCACCCAGGGTCACACAGTCACTGTTCCACAGCTCCTTTTGCCAGCCTCGAGGGACAGAGGCACAAAACAGAGCAGCACCTTTTTGCCACCGAGGCAGCTGCCACTGCCAGCTGGGCTGTCCCCAGCAGCAGGTATGAATCAGTATGGCAAGGGATGATGCATGACAGCTTTTCTCCTTTCTCCCTTGTGTCTTTAAAGGCCACTGATGATGCCAATAACAGGCTGCCTTTCACAGCTTGAACGTATTTTTTTTCAAGCTGCTGTATAGTCAGCTGAATTGGTGGCGGCCTCCTTCCCTCCTTTTGCTGCTTCGTAACTTGCTTTTCTCTCCTCTCTCCTTTCACCTTTACTCTTTTTTCCTTCAGCTTTCTGCTCCTGTGTCACTTCTCTTTACCTTGCTGAGCCCTCTTAATAGTGAAACAACAATTTAGGTAGTTATAAATTGCAAAGATAGTCCAGAATATTATGTATCTTTGTCAGATGCATTGCTAATTTAATGTTGTGTATTACAGTTAGCAATTCCTTCTCTGTTTTATTTAATTAAAGTTTAATTCCCACTAGTTATAAAAAATAATATTTTTATAACTCAGCTTGTATTCTTGCACTAAACTATATTTTCAGGTACAGTTTTATTCCATTTGCAGAAATCCCGAATCTCTCTATGTTTGTCCAAAAGAATCCAGCTTAGAATGCAGCTAAGTTCCTTTTGCAAATATGCACTATACTATCATATTTTAAGAGGAAGGGAACTGTTCCTTATGGACAAAAGCACAGTCAATGTCTTTGGGATACTTCAATGAGATCTAGTCCCAGCTGAATAAATTAAGATGCAAGAGATTAAATTAAATTAAGATTCACGACACCAAGCCGAGTGGTGCAGCTGACATGCTTGAGGGACAGGATGCCCTCCAGAGGGACCTGGACAAGCTCGAGAAGCGGGCCCATGTGAACCTCATGAGGTTCAACGAGGCCAAGTCCTGCACCTGGGTCGGGGCAACCCTCAGCATCAATAGAAGATGGGGGATGAAGGGAGTGAGAGCAGGCCTGAGGAGAAGGACTTGGGGGTACTGGTGGATGAGAACCTGGACATGAGTGGGCAATGTGCACTTGCAGCCCAGAAGGCCAACCATATCCTGGGCTGCATTAAAAGAAGTGTGGCCAGCAGGTCGAGGGAGGTGATTCTGCCCCTCTACTCTGCTCTGGTAAGACCCCACCTGGAGTACTGTGTTCAGCTCTGGGGCCCCCCAACATAAGAAAGACATGGACCTGTCAGAGCAGGTCCAGAGGAGGGCCACAGAAATGATCAGCGGGATGGAACACCTCTCCTATGAGGAAAGGCTGAGAGAGTTGGGGTTGTTCAGCCTGGAGAAGAGAAGGCTCTGGGGAGACCTTATTGCAGCCTTTCACAGCTTAAAGGGGGAGTATAAGAAAGATGGGGATGAGCTTTTCAGCAGGCCCTGTTGCAGTAAGACAGCGGGTAATGGTTTTAAACTAAAAGAGGGCAGATTCAAACTAGATGTAAGGAAGAAATTTTTTACAATGAGGGTGGTGAAACACTGGGACAGGTTGCCCAGAGAGGTGGTAGATGCCCCATCCCTGGAAACATTCAAGGTCAGGTTGGATGGGGCTCTGAGCAACCTGATCTAGTTGAAGATGTCCCTACTCATTGCAGGGGGGTTGGACTAGATGACCTTTAAAGGTCCTTTCCAACTCAAACTATTCTATGATTCTAAGAGTGTGTGGGATGGATTTTTTTTTCTTTCTTGAAAGTCAGAAATTTAAGAAATGGTTTTAAATGTCCAAGTGTTAAAATAATCCTTTTCTACCTACTGTCAAGTTATAAAAACAACAAACAATCTCAGGCTTTCCCATTCAATGGTGGCACCAAGAGAATAAATCTCAAGGAAGTTGTAGGAAAGAGAGTCAACTGAATAAGCACAATAGCAGCAGCAGCGCATGGCCACATTTTTGATCACTCACAAAATAAACCTTCAGGTTTAATAGCTTAATTTATTAAGTTTTAACAGAGGACAATGGTCCTTGTTGATTCAGCTATAGATTCAAAGCCACCAGGAAGGTCTTCACTTAGAAAGGCCACTTGTCTTCAGTGATCCCTTCCCAGGCATGGGCAGGATCTGGTGCAGCAATGAGGCTGAAAGAGTCCTTCTTATCAGAAGAAATCCAAGTCCCTTGCAGGGAGGAGTCACAGCATGTCCCATAAAGTCCCAGATTCAGACTCCAGGACACTCTGCAGGATCTGCCTACCCCATGGTACTATCTTAACCAACACATCCCTAAGAAAGCAATGCAGATAGGATCTGCAAGATGGGCAGCTATAGCCCTGAACAGTAACATCTCAGTTTTGGCTGACTTGTAGAGGGGTTTTGAGGGATTCCTGACATCTTAGCTGGTCTTAGCCATAGGGACAACTGAGAGAGGGAGGAGGTCACCGCTCTTGTGCACAAGGACATGGCAGGGGTAGCCCCGCTAATTTGGTGGGAACATCTGTCTCTGCTTCTGACCTGTCTCATGTAGGAAAACTTCACTCAAAGCATCTTTTCCTCCTCAACAGAACTAGGAAGATCAGCTAATGAAATGTTTTGCTGCTGTGGTCTTGTCTGGGCCTCCCAATACCTTGCACTAGGTGCTCCAAAGGAAATAAGTAGGTAAAGAGAGCCAAACTTCCCTGCAAAGCCAATGTCTACGGAGGGAAGACAACACAGGATCAGCACTCTGGAAATCCTTGGAGCTCTACATGTGCTTGAAGTTTGTTGCCTTTGGGACAGTGCAACTTGTCTCTATTAAGAGGCATTGATAAGAGCTTAGCCCACTGCACCAAGACTACATTTGCCAATAGGGAGTTGGATGTGAAAGAGCAGAAATCTCAGCACTGTGCAGGCTCACCTCCTGTTTCAGGCAAATACAAAGACAGGAATTTTGCTGCATTTGTTTTTAAAGGAAAATGGTTTGAAATGGCCTCCCACGTGGCACAGTTTGCTCTCAGCTTACTTTTCCCTGGAATTCCTTTTATTTGCCTGCTCCAGACAGATGACTAGAGCCAGAGGAGTGATCACACTATGCAGATACTACAGAAAATACAGAATAAGTAATACTTAACATCTACAAACAGCTTTTATCTGCAACATACTTTGCAAAGTCTAACCTTTTGCTTTGCAGTGAGCTGACCATAGGCAGACCCTCATAAAACTGAAGAGAGGTTAATGCAAAAAAGCCACTATCAACAAAGTACAGCCCATCGCTGTGTATTAGCCATTCCCAGAAGCACAGCTATTCACAAGGGAAACACATGTGGCTAAATAAGTAGTTTGAAGTCCTGCCCCAATACTACATACAAAATGACTGTGAGGTTGTAATAATGGTGACAGCACCATTTATCTGGCTGGGAGTTACTGTTTTAGCAAACAAGTAGTATTGCTAAAAGAAAGAGATCTGTGCCCCAAGATACTATAGTGGAAGTGGCAATTAAGAGTAGATAGCACATTGCCCTCTTTATGATAAACACAATTATATAACGTTATTATGCAGTGGTATTTTTCACAGCCTGCGTTTGCATATATGCCATTTTAGAAACACAATAAATAACTGGAGTTGTTCTTCCTGATAAATCGGACTGTCTGAGGTTATTCACATACTAGAGATTCAATGCTCAGAAAACTTTAAATAAACTGAGCCCATTTAGAACTCAGAGTGTGTTGGTCTAGTTAACCGTACTAAATCAAAACAAGTGTAGATCTTCACAGATAAAGGGAAAATATATGAGTAGTGCCTTCAAAATAGACATTTACAATCAGGATATTTCAGATAGATCCCAAGGATTTATTTTTTTAGCCGCCTTCAATAAATTCACAGTTAATATCAGATTCGTCACCTGTATGAATCTATCCTGAGTTTAGACTGTGAACACTTCACCAGCTTTCAGGAAACTGAGTGTCATTTTCTATACAAACTCTAAAGCAGTATTCCTTAAACCTTTTGCAGATGCATCTCCTTTTGCGGGGCCTTCCTTTCTAAGTGTTTACACAAGCAGGAGAAAAGCTACTTTTAACTGCTGACAGGACATCAGTCACACCAAGGTGGATATTAGACTCAATTGTAAAGATCCCAGACTCCTCCTCTTTGATCCCCAGTGATCAAAACACACTGTCTGAGACACATTGACTTGGAGTATAAGAAATAAGAAGGTTATTAGTGCAGCTGCTGGTTTTTTCTGTCATTCATAGAACAATATTGTCCACATGAAGTCCGTCATTTCAAGATAGCTATAAAGAAGATATAAATCGTAACTATAACCCTCCAGAAAATCAAATATTTCTGGGAGCACTATGAACAAACCTGAACTCCCAGACAGTTCTGCGATTTGAAGAATTCTGTGAGAATTTCTGGCGCTTCATTAGCAGGCAACAATTATCTTCAGTACCAATGCTAACCCAGACATGGTCCTGTTTAGCAGGAAAGCAAGAGAGAGATTCTATGACCTAGTGAAAAGTATTAGAGAAAACAGTCCCCAGTCCTGGGAGAACTTGCACACGAGAACCAATCCAGTGCTTGGAGGGAAGACATTGCAGTGTTTAAAGGGGGCTATTGTACAGTTCACCCTAGACTGGAGATTAGATCTGCAATTGGATACATTATAAATGGGAATTTTTAAAGCAAGAAGCAAATGTTTACAAATGGAAAAAAAGTGTCACTGAACTGCTCTTCAATATGAAGGTTGTTTAATGAACTGGCTGAAGGGATTTTCAGCTTTATACAAGACAATCTTTATAGTTGGGCTATGTTTGTTAAACTTGCATTAAATTAATCACTGGTGTAATCCCAATGACATTAGGCACAGGAATACAACCATTGGTTAGGGCTATCCAGTTACTACAACTTCAGTTAGACTAATTCCCTCACCCTGAGCCTAATCAAGGAAGCACACAGACCCAGGTCTCAAAGAGGGAAAAACCAGATAAAGTTGATTGAAGAGTGAAGTGTCATTTAGATGGCTGCACTCAAAATTAAAGCCCTGAATTTGCAGTTAGGTACTAATGCTGGAGGCACATTTTGTCCGTAGATATTTCACTGTTCCCCCAGTCTTGACATAGCTGAGCAAAACAGCTCTAGACAGTGCCTAAGTGAAATCAGGGTCCAGAAATAAGCAGTTTTCTGGCTAAAATTCTCTGCAGACCTCAGTGCAGTAGATACTTCTAGATTGCTACAGAAATCCTGAAATCAGCCTCCACAACAGAATCTGACTGAAGAATACACATATATATTCCATACCATTGAAACAGCAAGACAAAAGCAACTGTGGGTTAATCATATAGACGAATGATAAGGTTTGAACACCTATAGACAATCTTCAGATTATTTATGGAGGAGAGAAAATACTGCTGTGTAGAGCCATTATACCAACATGTAAATGGGTGTTATTTATAGAATCCAAATAATGGATATCATATAAATACTTTATACAAAACAAGAATGAAATCCAAGGATCAATTTACTGCCTTCCATTCACATTTGTACATTTACCTTGATTTCACTTGCGTTCAATCTATTGATTGCATCTACCTTTTATCTAGAGGGTTACTAGATTAAATGTATCATGCCATTCACTTGTACTGTATTTAAAAACAAGCTTTTCAATTAAAAATAAATGCTTTATGACAAAAACACTGATGATATGAAGGTCACCTGAGGTTAATGGGTACTCACCTGGTAGAAAAGAGACAGGTGGAGTTTTTTTCCAGCTTATGTAGCTGGAGAAAATCCACTCCCAAGCCAAATCTTAACATTTATATTTGCATGTATGAACAAAAACATTTTTGTAAACTAGGTGCAATGATATTAAGAGATCTGTTCTTATTTCTTTTCCATATTACAGAAAAGAAATCCACAGCCCGATAGTTAGGATTCCAAATTTAATGTAAAATCCCCATTCTGCCATCAAATTCTGATTTCATCACTTTAATAGAACTTCAATAACTTAAATGACTTCAACAGAACCTTAGATTGCCTTCACAAATCTCTCTTAGTTTCTTTAAACACGTTTCACTCATTTATATTATGAGAACTGCTGAAGTATGTTCCATGTAAATTCAGACTTGGCCTTTTGTACAGATTTATAATTGGAGATGAACATTGAGGAGTGATATAAATAGTCATCGCAACCTAATTGAGGACAGCCTCAGTGTAAAGAACGGAGAGATAAGAATGAGACTACACAGAGATCTTTAAACTTCTGATTTAAAAACTAATTAATACAATCTATTTTGAAAGAAAGAAGAGAGTGATAAGAAAGAAAAAGCTCTTCTGAAACAATTTCAAGGATTGCAGCTGAGAGAACTCTGTCATCCAGACAAAACAAATGGGTTTTTACAGTCAGGAGAGGAATTCAGTAAACATGAGGAAGGTGTCACTTGGCCAATTAGATCAACCAAAACTGTAAAATCTCAAAGGTCATGCCAATTATAATGACAGTGCTAGGAGAATTAATTAAAAACTTGAGAATTGATTTCCTCAAAGAAGCAAAAAGTAAAGAAAAGACAAAGAAATTACCATCAGCAGACAAAGATGTACAAAGTTTTAGGGAAGAGAAAAAAAGAAAACACATTAAATGTAGAATGTATACATTAATTGATAGAAATTAAGGAAACCCCAAAGAGTTCTGGAAATGCACACTGACTTTGCAAGAGATTCATGACTTACTGCTTTGAGATCAAAGCCTTATCTGTCCTGAAGATGATACACTTGAGAAGTTAATCTTAGGCTAAATGAAAACTTAGTTATTTTAAAAGACACTTAGTGGAGGAGAGTTTCATTCCAGCTCCTTGCAAGTAAAGTTTGGACTCAGAAAGGGAGAAATTCCTCATAACCATTAAGGATTACACACTTGGTGGTTGCTTTTGATGTGTAAAGTGATAAGACACTAAGGTGAAATTTTGCAGTGCAGAAGCATGAGTCTGATGGATTTGCTCCAACAGATTTGCAAAGGCGATTTTTTTAAAAGAACATTATTTTCTAAATGAAAACCTAGGTTGGTTAATTCTCTGTATCTTTAATGATTTTTAAAATATGGTTTACAATTCTAAGTTATTTGTACTTGTGAGGAAGAGGAGAAGATGCAGTGTGATTTTTTTATGTGCTGGCTCTATAAAGGCTCACTAGTTCTATCTACAGACATCAATTAGGTACAGCTAATCAGGATATTTGGGTGTTGAACGCCGGCAGCAACCAGTGGATGAACTCTGGACATCTACATCACTGCTTCCCTTTTAAGAGTCTGGCAAGTAGGCTTCTAGATATTTGAATGAGATTTTTATGACAATCAAAGTGACTTCAGAAAGAAGTCACATGCTTCAGAGAGCATTCTGAGGTTTTGGGCCAAATTCATCCCTGGGAAGCCTAGCAGAAGCCAGCACTTTTATTGCCAGCAGAGAACTCTGGCTAAGTCTTAGGAGGTGACACTGAGAAGGCTAAGCACAACAATGAGGAGACATAAAACCAGAGTAGTCCAAAGACAACTGTACCACATCCTTCGTGTGTCAGTGAAAAAACTCTCACTTGTTTCAGTAGGTTGTGATCAAAATTTACCGGAAGAAATGCTCCAGGGCAAGGTTTGCAAGGAGTAAGAGGACACCTTGACTGTGGGTTTATGAAGAAATACTATTATTATTTACTACGCTTAGCCTTAGATTTCATAGAATCTCCTAGAATTTCCTGTTCAAAATAAATCATACGTAGCGCTGGTTGAAGCGATTGCTACCGAAGATGCCATACATTTGTAAGACATATAACTAACTCCAACATGAGACTATTTGTGAGATGAAGCAAAGAACTGAGCAGTATCACAACTCAGAGGCAATTTCAGATTCTTAATTACATCAACTCAATTGAATCAATACATTTGTAATGGGTCTAGAAGGGAAACAGCAACCTGGCAAATGAGATAACATTTATCTCAGTTTCATGATTTTCAACATTTCTATCAGAACAAACAAAAGGCAAAGGGTCCCTAGCCAGATAGAAATGCAGGAGAATAACTCATCGTATTTGTCTATACTTGCCCTACATACTGTGTTACATCTTTTTAAAGTTAAGCAGCAAACATGGATATTTCAGACCTTTTCTTTCAGAGAGAACATTCCCAACAATCAGCAAATGCACCATATTTGTATCACTGGGAGGTGGACTTTTCTAGTATGGTTTCCCATTAAAACTTACCAGTGAGGTATGAGCCTGAGCTTCACTGAGTGCTTATATGTCAATGAAGATAAAAATTCCTATTTCTTGTAGAAAACCAGCTAACCTTAAAGACCTCTAACAAGGGTAACAAGTTGTGACATTCCATAAATGCACCAGTCTGACACGCGAGGGTAAACGTATTGACTGAAGATGCAGAAATCCAAGATTTTGCATCTGTTTTCTCTGAAAAAATCAACTTTGGATTCTTTTTTTCAAGAACAGTAGGTGATTCTGGACTGTTTTTTTCTCCCCTAATAAACCTTATGGAGGAAGAAGAAAAGGTTAGGAGCACTGGTGTAGAAGAGACTACTGCAGCAGTCTAAAAAAAGAACACTGAAGAATGGGCATGATAGTAACCTCCGAGTATGCAAATGCTCTTCATCTGTTCCCAATTCCACAGCGTCTGCACAAAACGCACTGGGCTTGCACTGATTTAGGAGGATGGACTAGATAACCTCTCAACCCTCAGCCCTATTATTTTCTATGAATCAGCAGAAAGAGAAACTCCCTTCTTGTACAAATCTCAGTTCCTGAGGCTCCAAACTCCCATTTTTCTTTTCAGGTGTCTAAATTATATAAACACAGGAATCTTATCATTAGACATAAACCAGACCCAACAGAATTACAACACAGATCAGTTATCAGTAGATTCTTGGTCCTGCCCCTATTGACTTAGAAGAGAGATGCAAACATATAAAATACACATGATGCAAAGCTTGTCACACATACACACAAAAAATTAGGAATAATCACTGTGGTGATTCTGCTTGTTGGATTTGATCATGTGTAATTTTGCCAATTTTTGTCATCAAGGGACGTCCTTTTGTTCATACATTGTCAATGTGAGCTAGGAAGCTTTCAAGGTATCTAACAGTTACTGCAATCCCAAAGTGTCTAAAAGACCATTTATTTCATGCCTAGCTTCATCTTTATTCATCACACAGTACCCTATAATTACACATACTCAGAGATTTTAATAAACAGATTTTTACTGCCATAGCAATCTTCACCATATAAAAGATGTCTAGTCGGGCTGGCAAGCTTCCCTTTCCTTAGAACTGTTTTTACTGCATATTGAAAATGAGATTTAGGACAGCAAAACCAGGTGAAACAGGCTCTTGCTGAACACACACTGAACATAAAGGTTTGCTCCATCTTTCCAGATTTTACCAGCTTTCCTCAGGCTGCATCATGTGATCATTTATGAAAGTCACTTTGTGATCATTTCTGGTAGTCCCAAATTAGCCTCTGCTGTGATCATTTCTGGTGGGCCCAAATTAGCCTCTGCTGTTTTGTGCTGGAAAACAGCCTGCCAGTTCCTCGGAGAAGCAAACCAGCAGCACCATAAACGATAAGCTGTCCTAAGTCAGACATATACATGTTTCTTGTTTCAGCCTTGTCAGACAAGCTACAGAGATCTTTAACTTCAATTATTTGTAACTGCCTGGAAATCAGCATAAACTGTCCATATGGGAAACTTGACAAAGCTGTCAATAATGCCTGTTTCACTGTAGATCTATGCCAAAGAGCCTTCTGTTCATACAAAATTAGACAATGATTTTAATTTTTCATTTCAGTTCCCTTCTAAGTATTTTAGGAAGAAAGAAATGAGCCTACGGTTAGGTAAAAATCTAAGTCAAGGATATATGCATTGAGGAAAGTACAGACAGCAATAAACTAGCAAGCATAACATTATATCCATTACTGGGCCCCTAGGCACATATTTGACTGAAGCTACTTTTGGCAGCTTGCACATTTTGCACACAATTTATAATTGAATTGTGTGTCACTAGTTTTGGATTTTAGGCAGATTAAGTTTGGCATCTGATTTTCAATAATATATAGGAATCACTGGAATAATTTACGCTCCCATAGCACTACTATAAACCCAGAGTAATGCAATTTAAACCAGTAAAATGTATGAGTTTGCATCTGGGATGTTGAATTCATTTATTGCATAGCTCTGCAGTTTATTTCTGAAGTAAAACCCAGGCTCTGTTGAAGTCAATAGACATTTTACCACCTGCTTCAGCACAGCCCAGATTTTAGCCTTATGATATGTGCTTGCACAGCAGAAGGAAAGAGACAAAAAAGAGATCAATAGGAGTTTTTTAGTTTCATACTCTTGGCTGAAATGGTCAGAGCTTGGAGAGGGAGACTCTTTTTAGACGCTGCTAATTTTTAAATTTGGTCAGGAGGTCTAATTTGGTATCCTGCAGCTGTGGCTGAGGAGGCAGCTCCTCTGTGGCCCAGGGCGGCTCCAGCAGCGGAGGAAAAGCATCGCCCTCCTGGAAGCAGCTGCTGCAAGGGCTCCTTCGGGCTGGGAAGAGCTCAGCGCACACTACCAAAAGAGAGAGAAAGGAGGCATTGCCAGCCTGGACCATTCACCCCGGGGGGTCTGCAGGCCAGGAGGTGCCAGGCTGCGGTACTTTGCAAGCGGACCGAGGCCCGTTTCTCACAGCCCAGGTTTGGCACCAACCTTGGCGGTGTCCGTTGTGATTAAGATCACTGAAGCAAACAGGGAGAAGAAACTGTCCTTTCCTCCCTGCAGTCCCACAGACTCTGCAGTGCTAGGGTTAAGCAATGCGGAGAAGCTGGATCCCATGTGCTTTCTTCTGGGAATTACAAACACAGCTGCCTGAGTCCTGTGCCTATCTGTGACTTCTCACCAACACACAGCTAGTGTAAATGATGTGGAAATAATCCTCCCCATGCAATTACAGCTCTTTTAATTACTGTGATACAAGCACTTCTACGCAGAAAGCACTGGAAAAGCTGGTATTACCCAGAACATTCCCCACGAAAAGTCAACCATGAAAGCTAAGCCATTTACAAGTTTTGTCCAGAACTGAACGTGTTTTCCTCCTGGGACATCTTGCATCCACTTAGGACTGCAGAACATATGTAGTTGTCCTAACTAGACTACTGTACATCGAGGAGCTTCTGATCCACGCACCGATTGCCCTGAGCAGGTGCATGCACGCACTGCGTTGTGCCGTACTGTACTGCACATATTGCTTGGCCTTCAGGACCGTGCTGTGCTGTACATATCCCTTAAACCTAAACTTAACTGGGTAACTGTAATGGCAAAGCCTGGAGGATGCTTTCACCTAGCACCAGCAATGATGCCACCAGCATGTCCTTGTCTTTATCTTGAAAGGAAGCAGAAGTCTGCACAGCGTGCAGTGCCTTGACCATAGGTCAGTGTGACGCTGCACCAGTCTCGGGGTTCTTAGCATCAGAAGGGACACAAGATTTTATAAGTTGCTGTCACCTTCAGTGCTGAACCAGCACTCCTGGTACAAAACAATGTAGAGGAGTGATTTTGACGTCCTCATTTTCTCCTTCTACCCAAATACTCCTGGGGGTGCATCAGGGAAGCTAATTAGTGCTATTCAGCAGAAGCAAGGACAGGAAGATTTGACCCTAAACACTGCAAAATAGCTGAGTTTCCAAACTGTTTCCCACTTTACATCACACTTCCATCTGCTTCTTTGAAAACTCACGTGCTTATATCAGACCAGCCAATAATCCCACCCTGCACTTGGACAGCCAAAGTTAGGCCTCGGTTAGGCACTCAGGTGGCTCATAGTTCACCGAGATCAGGTTCAATACCAAAGATTTTCACGGAGTCAGATTGCAGGCTGCAGCTGGGAGAACTATCCTCTTCTGAAATATATCCCACCGAACTTAGCAATGATACAGAAATACAAATAAGCCTTTGCTTGCTGAGGAGTGCTGATAGGATCTGTTGTGTTTGTTTGTCACTTGCAATGTGGAGGAGAAATGGCTGTGAGCTCATAAGAAAGGAAAAGTCAGAGAAAAATACATCAGCACATGCAAAATTGACAGTAGATATGCACACACAGCTAACTCGTATCTTCCTTGACTTCCCGGAAATCTGATGTCAGCCCTAATTGTAGATCACTTTAGTCTGCTGCATTTAAAATGCTTCCCTTGTATTTGGAAAGGTTGTCCAAGCCCCCAGCTGAGGAAAGACCCTGAAATATCTTGAGAGGAGAAATTCTCAATTCCTCAGCCGGGCAGCTGAAACATAGAAATTCAGACACTTGTGAATGAGTTTCTGTGTTGTGCCATCCCTTCAGGCCCTGCAGGCTGTGATCCGGGGAGCTGGCAGGATACTGCAGCTGGCAGAGCTCCTGCTCCCTGAGCATACGAGCGAGCAAGGCACACGCTGTCAGTTTCAGCACCTGCTAACCGGGAGCGGAGCTAGCTGCAATGATGCAATACCCATCCCATCACTTGCAAAAATACTTGCATCTATAGCCGCGATAAAGCTGAAGTCTTGGGTTTCTTTTAGTCAGTTTTCGTGACAGCTAATGCTAGAGCTAGAGCGAATGCTGCTTATCATCCCTGTGCACCTCATGCCCTAAAAGTTCTCCGAACAGCAGTGGATGTGAACTGCAAATTCTCTGTTGCAAACGCACTGTGAATACCTTGCTGAAGATCTTATTAAAGAATATTACCTATGGTGAGAGAGGTATCAGTTTGGAGAAATCTGCTTTGTCATAATGGGTTCTCAGAGGTTCTTTAAAGCAGAATCTAAGACTATTACTTTAAAACATATAGAGTTTATGTGTTACTCCCTGGGTGTTATTTATGCTTTTTGCAGGGAAGTGCTATGGCACAAACTGTAAGGAATCTTATTTCTGTCAAAAAAGACCCTGAGCAACAGTCAACACTTCTCAGCAAACAGGCCCATACACCACCCCTGGCTATGAAAACAGCCAGGAACAGCAAGCAGTTGGCCTTAGTTTATTGTTCTTCAGTAGAGTGTATCTTGGAACAAACGGCTTTTCAAAAAGCAGGACTTTCAGGAAGCTTGAAAGGCTTTAATGCAGACTTTTTCTATTATCCATGTTTCCATTTTCCAACACAGCACTTCATTCCTGCCCAAAAAACTTGTCAGCACAGCTGAGAAAAAATGCTTGATAGAAAGGCATAAGCCATCAACTCTAAAGATGGGATCAGCTCTAAGCATATGGAACTGAATTAAGAAAAAAAGCTTCCAAAAATATTTGTGGGAGACACTGACTTGCTGGTCCTACTCTTCTTTAGAAACGTATCATAAATCTTTTCTTTCTCATTTGTTTGCATGTCTTTCAGTAATTACCTCTTTCCATCATTTAATTGTCTGCTAAACTCCGTATTATTTGACATATTTTCCCCTTTTTATTCACCTAGTATTTCTTCTTTTATTTCCACTTTGTCCTTACATTTTTAAATGTCTTTAAGACTCCTTGAGGCTTTATTCTTCCGGGCTGCTCACACCCTGAAATGGTAGACCTGGCAGTTCAGTGTGCCCATGATCATCCTTCTCTGGGAGAAGATAGCTTTTCTTTTTGTACCCTCCCAACTTCCCCATGGATGCAGACCGTAGTGGGTCTTTTCTTATTCCCCTTTAGAGAAGGAGCAAGACAGGGCATTTTTTGAGGGAGAGAAGGAGAGAGCTACCAGGTACTGCTTGTGTTTCTTCAGATACCACTGCTTCTCCTCCAGTCATGAGCATTGCAGCAGGCCCCAAGTCCTTCAGTCATTACTCTTGTGGTCTCCACTGCCTGGTAAATCATCCCTTACTTCGGCGCTGAGGGAAGAGACACTTCTATTCACAGATGGTCAGAGAAAAAAACAAACCACAGTGGGATAAGAACTACTGCTTCTTACTTAATTATTTTAAGGTTTGAGCAGTTGGTGCCACAAGAAATCAGCCACATGACCCCTTGCCTGTAGCTTTCCAAAAGGGTTTCTGCTTGGGTGCTGAGCACAACAACCCCATCTTCAAGCAAGAGTCTGAACTGTCAGGTTTCAGGGGAAAAAAAGTACTTTAAAAATCTACCTTCTGCCTCCTAGACTGTCAGGTAACAGCGTTTTGCAGAGGTAGATGCAGAAACAAGCAGACACTGAGTGGCTTTGTACTGCGCTATTGTGGAACAACAGAGGGCTCTTTTAGACTTTCTAATCTATCAATCTCTCACACCATACACAGACACACATGAGAAATACCTGTAGGCTAACATCACTCCTAGTAACACACGGCAAATGCATTTATGCATCAACTGTTGAACAGTGTGTGTTATGCAACATGACACCATACACATGCTTGAGAGAATAGTTCAGACCAAGACAGTTGAGACTTGTTTCAGTTGAAGTGGCAGAGCAGTGAGATCAGCAGAGCAGTGCCATTGGATGTAGCTGCACAGAGATTGCTTGTGATGCCTGTGACTGGCCAGTTGAGCAAACTCCTGCGGCACTTCTCGCTGAGGGACAAGCACGACGTCTTGTGCTTGTATATATAGCAAGACATATAGCAAGAAGCATTTTGTTACGGCAGCAGTGCAAGTCTTTGGTTATGATGGTCTCCCCATCGGCTTCGATCACAGACATCACTGGCTGCTTAGCATAGATAAATGTGTTCTCTTCCACCTCGCCTTCTACTTAATTTCCTCACTAATATCACCCTGGAGACTTCCTATTCATAGGGACATATATTCCAGGTCCAGAAGAAGTCTTAAAGCTAAAACATTGTTATGTCCAAGATTAGGACACTGAAGAGATGAAGCTGAGATGAAAGTAATCAGTCCAAAAGTCCTATGCAGCATCTCGAACCAAACCTTCAGGTTAGCAGGAAACTGTGCAAAGGACCAGGATTTAACAACATTATTGTGGTGGGAAATGGACAGGAAAAGTTAAACGTGGAAGAAAGGCTCAGGGCACAGGCCAGGAAACACAGATTCATATTTTAAAGCCATTCCCATCTTAGGCATACTGATATATATGTTACTTAATATAATGTCATGCAGCTGGATGTACACCTAACTCCTTCCAGGCTGTGTTAGCATCCTGTTACTAGCTGGCTACTTACCATAAAAGACAAACAAAATACATGAACAGTAATTGCAATGCAATGCAGTCATGATCTATTAAATGAGGTAAGGTTCTGGGCTGTTCTGCTGGCTTTGCAGTTGCCACAGTGTTACCCGTGACACATCACTGTGCCTTTCGTAATGTCTTCCCTGTCCCCATGACTGTGTCTAATTGCAGTCAGAGAGCACTGAGGAAAAGGATGATCCAGGACTTTGTCTAGCATCAGCTGCTTTCTATCTAGCACAATGTAGGCCTTGTCTTACTTGAGAACTCCTGGTATTCCTGGAGAAAATTGAACCAGAAATATTTATCATTCTAAAAATCTCCAAACTTCAGGGCTGTTCTTGCTGGGTTCAGAGCACTGGGGTTTAGGCAGATCTAGCACAGGAATGAAACCATCAGCATACCGACTGAAGAATACGTTTTACATCCTCTCTGAAATTGAGGATCATAAAACTGACAGGAGATGGAGAACCATGGTGTTAAAAATAGGATATTCATGGGTGCTTTGAAGAGTTCAGATGTACATTTGAAAAGCCTAAAAACCCCCTAAGCTCATGATTTCCCTCTTCATCTGTAAGTCCTATTGTTTATGGATTATCTTCATTTATTTTTTAAAACCTTGCTGCCTTATGAACACAGCTGAATCTAAAGTTAACCTTTGGAATCTTTACTAGCATCTAAAGGCTTTCCAGTCTCAGAGATTTCCAGATGAAGCACTTCATCTTTGTCACTATGTCTTTATTTTCCTGAAAGTGGGGCTGATTTTTTTTCCCCTGCATCATAGATACCAACAATTATCTTTGAGAAAAAGATTGTTTTGTGGTTAAAAGTGTGGCCCGGGACTCTGGAAATCTTCATTTCTATTCTGTTCTACTACAGGTGATCATTATGATGTTGGACAATTCATTTGATCTTTCCTTGGCCCATTTTCCCTTCTCTAAACTGAAGAAAATAATATTTCCATACTTCATAGAAGAGTTATGAGCATAAATTAATTTATATTTATGAGGTACTAAAGGGATTCTGATGAGTACCATAAAAAAGCTGACTTACAAATAAAACCCTCTCTGTGTTCTGGTTTTCCACTGATAGAACTGTTTTTCTCTACTTCTTAAAGCAAGGACTTTTTTTTCAGAGTAATATTTTTTACTTGTGACACTTCTTGATTTTACCTCAGAACAATAAGTACTTGTACATTGCAGTTGCAGCGATTATTTTTATGCATGATATGCTATATATGAAACTTTCAGTGTCCTTTACAGCCAAACAGAACAGAATAGTTTCTTTTAAGATTTATTTTTAAAGCCTGTGAAAAAACACCAGACTTGCAGCTGACAAGGCTGAAGCATAGCACCTTTACACATAAAGCAGAGGGAGGATGGGAAGCAGAGAGAAGAGCATTAGGATTGCCATTCAGTCCTAGGAGGGTTGACTCATGGGTGAGACAGCAGAATAACATCCAGTATGTATAAATTCTGCCTTCTTACTCCACCTGTAAAACAGAGGTTTGTAGGGTGTCACTCAAGATATTTTGAAACTTTGGGTGACAACCAACAAATAAACACACCAGGCTGAAGTTTCTCAGAAGAAAGCGGAGAAGGCTATTCTTCTGTTCTTGACCTTTCACAGGTAAACTTAAACCACTTTGTTGGCATAAAAACCAGGAAATCTTTAGCAGAATCTACCACATAAATATTGATCCCTGCTGGTAATTTGGGCAATTGTCTACTTCTGCCCTACCTGAGGGTAGGGCTGCCCCTATGGGGAATAAGCAGTCTTGGTGTCGCTGCCTTCTCCAACTGACAAAACCTGTGCCATGCTTGGATTGATCCAATTTTCTCTGTGCCTCCTCTCAGGGGTACGAGATGTCAGTCCTGCCTGGGAGCTACTTCAGCAATTCCTTATGGAAGAGTGGCCACAGATTATGGTCAGTAAGATTTAAAAAATAGGAAGCCATGTCAACTGTTTATACTCGGTGCATTAACAGGGGATCTGACTAAACCCTATCACCTTCATGCTGGGTCAGCAGAAAGGCTTGGGAATTGTTGCAGCAATGCAAAAAGTTTATCCTGCTACCAGAAAAACAAAAAGGATAATTTGAACACCGGCTTTGCAAAGGAAATCATGTGCACAAGTTAAGTTTCTTTTGTTGACTGAATGTACTTATTTCTTTATGTATATTTATGATGACACCCAAGCATTATGTAGAAATTAGCTACGCAGCACTATTTCAAAATTCACATAGGAAATGAAAGCCTTCAAAATATGCAGGGAAAGTAATCTTTAAAACAACTTGAGAAAAGAAAGCAATTCAAAATCTTTTCCTATGCTTGAGCAGTGTTAGGAGTAATAGGGAGCTGCGTGACACCTTTCAGACAAGAAGATTGTTTAAGTAAGCCCCTAGTCAGGGGAATTCAGTCAGCCCTCCAATTACCCTTCCCTCCGAACGTCGAGGAGCTGGGTGAGAAAGAGCCATGGAAGAAGGAAGCATTTTAAGCCATATACTGCCACTTGCAGGTCAAACTAAGTCCATGTCAGCTACATAAGGCAAGGGTAGAAGCACAAAAATGCATAGACATGTAATGCAGCGCTTCAGTGAGAGATTCGGTAGATGCACTCTGGAAGAATTTATTTGACATCCTCTCAAGAGAGCAAGTTTGAACAAAGCTAGCTTTGCTGCCAAGGAGGAAGAGTTTAGCAGCAAGTGCATCTCTTAGAGTAACTGGTGTAGCGTGTTCGGGTGACTGGCGGCACAGCAGGGTGTCCCAGTTTTCACAGCACAGACATGAGTGCACGGAAGCATCAGCATGTTGAGAAAATGCTCTTGGACCACAGAAACAACCAATGTGGTCAGCTTGGGGCTGCACCAGTGCGAGTCCTGGGCTCAGGGAAAGGCACACATGATTTAAGCCGTCTCAACCTCTCCTCGGGGCCTCTCTGGCTCTTGGTGCCAGTCCATGCTGCCTCAGGACAGGTCTACACCGCAGCGAGAGCAGCATTCCCTGCAGGGTGGCTCTGCTGGCTCAGGCTTGTGCCCCATTCCTCCCCTCTGCCAAGAGAGAAGCCATCATAGATTTGGCCATTGTAGGTTTGTGCTGTAAGCTGCTTTTCTGTAAAAAAGGCAGCTGTGAGGCTACCCATGCCGAGAGCTTGACCCCTCACCCAGAGGAAAAGCAGCAGTTCAGACTGTGGAAATTTCCTCCAGGTGCCACATACAGAGGAAGCAAGGGAGGACCAGCAGTCAGGAGGGAAAGGAGGGCAGTAGACCTGCCATTCCCAGCCCATCGTGATGCCTGGAGTCTCAGAAGCAGGCAGAAGGGCTGGGAGGTGGCTGAACCAGGGTGACACTAGTTTAGTGTGTCCCATTTGGCACGCTCCCCGGGCTGAGGCCCAGCAGAGTTTTACCTCAGGTGGCACTTTGAAGCTGCTGGCTGCATTTGAGCAGCCCTGCGGGGCTCCCATGCTCTCCTGGCCTTGAGAAACAAAATACAGCAATGTTGGCCTCCGGGTCTTCATTGCAATTTATATTTGAAGGGAATTCACAGATTTTCTGGTTTTGGAGGAGGCAGAGGGAGAAGAAAACCGAGTTTAACAAATATGTAAGAGGTGGCCTTCATCTCACAGCAGGGATGCATTCCTGCTGACATTTTAAATTAGTAACTTGTCAATGGAGCCTGAATTGCACCGTAAATATCATTACTGCACATCCATATTATGCCTGCATGATTTCATCACAGTAACATCCCATCCATAATTTGGGCTGATGTAAAAAATAAAAGTAGTAAAAAGTGTGAGATTGTGAAAATATTGCTTTCCAGTCAGTAGGGTGACCACATACTCTACCCCTTCAGTGAGGGCAGATGACCTGGGATCTGTGCTCTGGCTCATACACTGCTGTACTCTGCCCCGCTCAGACAAGTGCCAAAGAGAATTTTTTATCCTGTTGAAAGGGTGACTGAACCTTCTTGTCTTTGGTTTCTGAGTGCAAGGCCAGCTTATTTTGCACTATAGGGAAGAAATAGCTGTGTCTACTGTTTCCATGAAGTATTTTGAATAGCTGAGGAGCTAGGAAGCTTAAATAATGGTATTCACTGAATTAAGCGGAAGTGAGAAAAATGCTGTGGAATTAATTGGTAATGGTAACTGAACATGCTTATTGATGTAAAACTTAATTGCTCCATTTTAGTAGTAGATTATACACATTTCACTCATTGACAGAGAGATAATAATCATTGAACTTAAGCTCAAAGTCATTGCTCACTATTTTCAGATCCTTTCATTCTTGCAGTTTTTGTAGTTAGGGATTTTGTCTTAAGAAACCTAGAACAGTCCTAAATGGTTTACAATTGTATAGGATTCTCCCCGACAATTTTTGTAGAAATTTGCTAATTTGTACCATGAATTAGAATCCTGCTGAAGAGGACTGAACTTAAATTATTTTTAAAAAAAGCAAATGTGCTACATGTACATTCATACAACATTAACTTGGGAACTCAAAGCATTGTGTATCTCCAAATTAATTTTGTTTGTTTATTATGACTGTAGTATAGTATTTATATTTCTAAGTATTTTGGTAAGTCTATACTAGCCCAAGTACAACAGCATCTTAGGCAAAAGAACAGTGTATTAATATTCTAAATTTGGACTCTTCATCATTTTCTACTGTTAACCTTTCTAGAAGAAATATAACTAGATCTCTACTTGGAATAAATGTATTAGATTGTTTTTAAAAGTGTCTTTCAAGAGCAGATGAAAAACAATATTTGAATTTAAAAGTTTGTCTGTTTTCAAGCTAGACCTTATACTTCTATGTCAGTCCGCTCCTCAAAGTATAGACACCTGTCACCCAAGCAACTAATGGAGAGATAAGGGCATCCTCAGCATCTTTCCCAAAAAGTGCTGTATGTAGCCTGGCTGTTTGTAGCTAACTCGTTGAGAGGGACACAAGCAATATAAACACATTTGTTCTGCACATCACAAGTTTCCATTAGTGAGCTCTGGTTGCTCTCGGATACCTCAGACCACGTCTGGTTTGATGCCGCAGGCATCAGAGAACTGCATCTGATTTCTGTGACCAAAGGGTGTGGGAAAATTACAACACGGTCAATTAAACCAAACCTTACTCTGTAATCTGAGCATAAATTTGCTTCCTGGAGCATGGCTGAGAATTTTAATTCTCTAGTACCTGGATTTGGTAAAATTGCTTTCCGCTTTCCACTTTCCTCATCTTATAATTCAGCTTCTTCCCATATATTCTGTTTTGGGGTCTACATATCAGATGGCATTAATATTGACCCTGCAAATGAACCAAAAGAAAAGCTTCCCAAGTAAAAAAAAAAAAAAATTCAAGGATTTTGACCCCTGCAATGAAATGCTATTCAGGAAATTTTAGGATAATAAGAAAAGCCCTTAACACCTGGAATTCTTCTGTCAGGTCCTGAAGTTGCTAATACAAATCAAGCACAACCAAATAAGAGAAGGCTTACTTCTAAGGTTTCAGAGAGCAGTTGCCACAGGTTTTTGAAAAATGTACTGTGTGCATCTACGTCTGGGCCCTGTCCCATTTCATATGTGCTCAGGTCACACTCTCAGCTCCTCACCCCAACAAAGAGTCAATTGTTAACCTTCCCAGACATGTCAGGGTCTGCTGTGCAGAGCTCACCATCACACTTTCTTCTCCTTTCATGCCATTCATTCTTCATCTAGCTTCGTATGCTGCATAGAAAATTATATATGTAGATATTCTGCCTCAGTGACCCAACACCCTGTGAACCGGAAGTCAGAGATTCTTTTTGTGAGGTTAAATTTCACAGGATTTTTGTGCCATGAGGGGAGAACCTGCTACTGACTACAGAATCTGAAGTAAATGTGCTCAGAACAAAGTAATTTATTTATTGGGCAGATTTTGGCAGAAGCCCTGCGTGAAGCCCTAAGACACACTGCTGTAAAAATAAGCTGAACCCCCAAAAATACATTTTGATATTTCTTCATCCATGTTCAAGTCACAGCTGTCACATAGTGTCCTTTGGAGTGTTATGGAAATATTGATTGAAAGCCTCAGCTGATCAAGATACTTGTCTGGGATGTGAAAGAGATGAGAACTTGGACCCGGGATTCCTCCATCACAGGAAAAGCTTGGAGCTGTCAATCACATCTGGGGAGGAGAAGGTTTTGTAGACAAAATGTCAGAGGGCTTACAGCAAAGTAGGAAGTTAAAGTTGGCATTTGGACACTTTGCAGAAACAACGAAAAAATTCCCACCCTATTGCACTAACCCTGTTGCAGGAGACACTCCACATGCTTTTGGGTGCCCAATTTCTACCGTTACATCGTTTCCTCCCCCATGGAGGTCGTCTCTGGCCCCAGCCCAGGACTGGGACAACATTCCAGTTAATTACATAGATGAGTAAAAGTTGAAATTAAAAAAAAAAAAAAAAAAAAAGGAGGAAAAGGAGAGGAGACCTAACACCATATAGTTTCAGTTTGAACTACAGAGGACACAAACCAAAACACTATATCCCTCTTAAAAAATTGCTTAAACTCAGACTAAGATTTTAAAGGTTATGTCAATTTTCCAACTTCAACACATGTCCAAATTACATAAACCATAGGCCACTGACAAATAGAGATGCAAAGAGCACCTGTACTGAGAAAACAAATTCAGCTCCAAAGGAAGATTTAAAAACATAATAAAACAGGCTGCTCCTGTGAATATGCCCACAAACGAGAAATGCCTTAGCCCCAGAGAAGTGTTTCAAAGGCAATTCTTATGAATGATACACAATTTCATGGGGACCATTTAAAGATAAAAATATAGTGGTGTAGTGTGCAAGTGACAAGAGCGCTTAAAAACCCAGTTACCCAAGAGAGGGAGAAAAAATGTTGGGATTTTCCACAGGTAACAGAAAGAACAGTTTAAGTTAATATAATATATTATTGTATAGAAAAAAGCTAATGATTCACTTAGACTTTTAATGGCTAGAATGAGGTGGCTGCATTTATTAAAGGAAAGAGACATGGAAGGGAGGAACTTAAGTGTTTGGCGCCAAGAAGCAGCTTCATCCTTCTACGTATTTAACACAGAAACATTTTTCACAGTTTAGTTATTAACTTCTTGGACATTTTGCATTAAGTGTTACTTTGAAGGCCACTATTATGAATGGGGAAGAATACTTAACAGTATAATTTTAAATGATGGAGAGTTAAAGTGAAACGATCAAGCATCTCAGTTTAGCATAGACATTGGTACAAAATAAAACCGTAGATCTAAACAAGAATGTTTTTCTCTAAGTAGCTTAATGCCAAAGAAGCATTTCTGATTCTATCACACCTCCTGTATTAATAGAGCAAGACATTTTGATAGCTATCTTTGATCTACCCAGTTAAAGATCTCCTATAAATGTTTCAAGGCAATCAGTAGAGCAGGAAGTCTGGGACTCTACAGGTTATCAGTTCAGAAGGATGTGGTGCTGGTTTTATTTCAAGTCTCATAGATACTGATGCATTACTTAGCACCCCAGTTCCTGCTAACAGGAATGTCATGTTCAGTTGTATGAAAAGAAAACCTGTAGCCTTTCTAATTCAAGGGACAAGTCTGGAATTCCATCAAGTACACCTGGAAGTTTCCAAAGACAAACAGAACCTAATGTATCTCAAAACACTAGTCTTTTCTAAGCCAGACCGACGTTGGTTGTGAACCTGGACCCTGATATTTGAACATTTGCCTCTTCAGGCTAATTCTTGTAATGCAGTTTCTTTTTGCAATTACAGAGTGCATCATTTTGCTTCTGCATCCAGACTAGAAGACTGAGTTGCAGCCAGTGCTCCACTCTCTGGACTGACCTGGAGCCAAGTGCTCCGATTTCTTCTCCTGTGCACTTAACATAAGAGCACAAGCCAAAGATGCTGAATCTCTGCAGGAAACCAGCTGAGATCTAGCATGGCCAGCTCCAAACCAGATGGACCAAATCCATCTGGATTTGTTCTGACTTCTTAAGAGCCCTTAGGGTATAGCTCCATCATGTTCCCCCAGGTTTGAGGTCATGGTCCCTCAAAGCCAGCTTTGGACCAGCGCTGCTTCATTTGATCTCTGTTGAGGCTAAGCCAATAAACCTAACTGGACCTGACCTGCTTTGCACAGTTTGACTGCAGGTTTGTATCCAGTTTATCAGTCAGGAATTTAACAGCTCTAATGGAGAGCTGAGTGTCCTGGTGCTAAATCCTGTCAGGTACTCAGCACCTCCTCTCTCAGACACTGTTTGGCCCCCTTTCTCAGCCCCAAGTGTTTGGCCCTTTAAAGAACAGGACAATGTCCCGTTTATCTTGTTCTTCTAGCTTTAACTCCTGTATTAATGCTGTACTTGTTACTTGGCCAGCCAAATGAGACTGTGACTATTATAAGTCAACAGCTCGGAAGCCTGGGGTTTAATACTTCATATAAATTCTGGCACCACTCAATTTCCTCAACAACATGTTCTCAGAGTTGACTGAAATTCCAGGGGGGAAAGAAGTGTATCCATACATTAATGGGATATGGGAAATGCCAGCTAGCTTTACCTCTGACAAAGTTTCTTTAACCAGATGTATAATTTTTCTCATTAGCAAACTGAAGAGGTATGCGTTTTCTGTTACAGATGCAAATGTAACATTTGTACGGATCAGTAAATACTTTTCCACTGCAATGTAAACAGGCTTGACAGTTTGAATCTGCCACGAATTTCAGTGGTAATTATGCAAATGTCATACAATACCAAAGGAAAGCAGTTTCTTAAATATTCATGTGGGAATACTTCTGTTGCAATAATTATAGCAAGATACATAAGATTCAAAGTGTACTGACCATAAAATGTCTATGACAGCTCTATTCTGCATAAGCAGTAAGGAAAAACTCAGTGCCATTCTTCATAGTTGTGGCCACAATAATTATTACGAATAATTCTTATTAATCTGCCTCCAGGGGTATGGCTGTGTAGTCCATCCACAAGAGCTCCAACAGCTAAGTATGTACTGCCATGTAGTCTGCCAGAATATACCACTATGTCACCACCACCGTACGACATACAAGGTTGCTTGAGGACATGCTTGATCTCATAATCTGAAGGAAAAGGCATAATCTGTGATAACAGCATCTTGCTTTTTCTGGGCCTTTCAGAGTTCTCAGGAAAATTCTCATCTCATTTGTATGGATGCAGATTAACAACACTTACTGTCTGCGAGGGAAATTAGTATCTAAAGGCCCGTTCACTATGGAGAGTGACAAACTCCATACAGTCCGAGTGTTAGAAATGTAACATTTCTGTTATTGTCATAGTAGACCTTTTAGACTCAGTCTTTTAGATGGTCATATCTTACGTGACCACCAGGTGTAGATTGGTATTGGGCACAGCATTAACCACTTCTGCCTCTGCACTGTTGGGAAACCAACTGTCAGACCATCTTCAACTGGCAATATCTGGGGATACATAAGAACTTCGCTCAGGCCCTTGTGACAAAGGACCCTTGGCAGAATGAAGGATTCCTGTCATTTCAATAATTTAAAAAAAATAGCTTCTGGACTGGTCACAATTTTTGTTTTGAGGAAGGCCTGTTTCCAAGTAGTAAAGTATTCCCTGTGTCACAGCAAGAAATCAAACACACAAACAGAGCCATCTCTACTATCCTGAGACGATGGTCTGAGGTAGTGATGAACCCCTTTCTTCTCAAATAACTTGAACTGGGTCATCGTTATTAGCAAGAATGAGAAGAATTGTGGATCTTGCCCCCAGCCTGAAGGCTAACAGAACTCGTTAGGAATACACCAAAGTTAGCTGGCCTATGACTAACACCCACTGAATTTTTCTGATTAGGAGTGTATTAGAAAAGGCCTGTTTGTAAAATTTGTTGCAAGAATGGAATGTTTTGATAATTATTCAAACCTTTGAATCTTTTAAAAGCCTCATTAGACTTTAATAAAGTCTTCTGGTTTATGGGCCAGAGGTTAAGAGATATAATAAGGAAAAGATCTCACTAAGATAAAATTAATTAGAATCACAGAAGAGGAGGAAACAAGGTAAAAAAGGAGGGATGAGGTTAAAACAGTCCCTTCTTCCCAGTTCAGGAAGACTTTATAGAGCCTTAAAGATAAAACACCATTTGTTATCCACATCCTTCTTTGTTCCAGTCCTGTGAGGAGATGTTAAGGCAATATTAGATCTTGCTTCCCAGCACCTCTTTCCACACACAACAGAAGAAAATTCCTTACATTGCATCTGAATTTAAGACTAGTGACGTGAGGAAAAGAATTAAGTCTTTAAATGGTGTTAAAATTCCTCTTTATAAGAGAAACATGTAAGTTTCAGACACACAAGGTGTCCCCAGTTGAAGCAGCTTTAGTATTTGTGATACAAACCTCTCTGAACAAGGGTTTCTCGACTATTTCTCTTAAAGTTAATGTGACTGTTGTCACTGAATTTTTGGCAATCTCAGAAAAAAAACCAGCAACAATATTCCATTAGTTTTTGGTTCCTCTTCAATGTTTAGAGGACTTTGGTTCTTTCCCAGCAAGGTCACAGTACTGCTTGTTTCAATGAGATCCCACTATGAGCCCATTACATCTGGGGTACCTACTAAAGATGTGGAAGCTGAGCAGCCACTAATAACTCCTTTGAAGATAAGGAGAATATTTTTCACCAAGGTCCCTGGAAACACAAACAAGAATATTTACCGGCAATTTGTTCTCTGACCCTTTCATACCCCTGTGATCAGGATTCCAGCTTTTTAGATTAACCCACAACTGATGATAAGAAGCCTTGCCTCTGCACAAGGCCGTTACCACAAGGAAGTGGCTGTATACTATGAGTGATGTGAATGCAGCTCGTACGAGCCCTTAGACTGCAAAATCAGAGATCAGGAAGAAGAAAGTGGATTGACAAAGAAACAGACCCTTGCCTCAGAATACTTCCTGCAGTTCTCCTCTTTTATCTAAATCGGTCTTCACCAGGGAAAGTTGGTTAAAGGTTGTCATGCTAGGGGAAGAGTAAAAAAATGTCACATAGATGGTATAATCTTTACTGCATTAATCCTGTTAATGATTATCTCCCTGCCAACTGATGTCAGCAGGAAATTAAAGAACAGATGAAATCACTAATTTTGATCTGATCTCACCATTCCCTCTGTATTTCTTAGTGTTGCAATAGTAGAGGCTATTCCTGAGCTGAACTTTCTGAACTTAGGTTAAAGTTTTTATGGCTGCCTTTAAGTTTTGTAAGACTAACCTCTATCAGCAATAATACCAATCTTTAATGCAAGGATATCCAAGGAGCAGGACTTACTCTGACTAAATTAAACATTATTACATCCTTTAAACCTAGACTACATCTCTTTAAAGTATGGAAGAAGTAAATGGAATTTTCTGATACAAATCTGTACTATATGAATATTACTTAGTTTAGACAGTACAGAAAAATTGATGCTCTGAGTATATAACTTACTTTGCAACATGTAGGAAATATCCTCTGCATCTGCAAATATCTCTGTATTTATTGTGCTGTAAGAGTGTCTAAAGAATCTAACAATAAGTATCAGAGCTTTAGCATGGCAACAATGGTACAATTTCAAGCTTCTGCCTCCAGAAGATTTTCTTGTACCCTTGCATTTGGATTCAGAGCTAACATGTCCCTCAGCTAGTCGACAGCATAGGAGAGAGGGCAGTGTTCAAGAGGCACATAAAATACAGACACGGGTAAGGGGTGCCCTGATCTCTTGAGGGAGCCCCCCCTTTCACCTTTTACAAAGGAGCACATTCAATGCTAGTCCACAGCAGTACTAATAATCAGCAGCTCTCAGCTTTGTTAGCAGGAAGCAAACAGCCCCTGTACCTCTCTGGCGTTCACCTCTGCTCAGACATCTTCCTCAGCTTTGGACAGTGACCTGCACCAGCAAGGAGTCTGCCCCAGCCCCATATCAGCCACAACAAGCAAACAGTACCCGGTGCTCATCTTCTCCCCAAAATCAGATTGCCAGCTGCAGCACATGAAACCATATCATCCCACCGTAAGTGGGATGTCCTCCAGTTAAGTCCTGCTCCAGCCAAAGGAGACCTGACAGCTGAATGAAAAAGGAAGATTTCTTGTGATTCTGCTGCATCACATTATGACACTTTGGAAATGAAAAGAGGAAGGCACTGCAGTTAAATGAGTAATTAAGAATTTAAATAATAGAGACCATCATATGAAAATAGATATTGTCAATACACAGATATCTAGCTAAGAACTTACTATTCAAAATCCAAGAATTGAAAGGCGAGGGCTATGTAAAGCTAACATAATTTTTCCTTAGATATGGACCAGGAGGCACAGTCTTGCAATAATTTTCCCAGTGACTAAGGCACAAGTGTCATATCCCAGCACAGTTCCAAGGTAGCTGAGCACTAATAACAGTGATCGAGTCTTTGCTGTCAAATGCATCGCAAAGAGAGGACCTGGTAATAAATTAGCAGAGCAGTTTAAATGAAGAGACATGCTCTCGTGCACACAGAAGCTCATGTGTGCAAACGTGGAATAAATAGCATTTTCTTTGTTCAAACAAGCTTGCATACACCATGCAATTAACTGCACTTATTTGCTACCAAAAAAGTGTATAGGAAGAGCAATATCTTAACCAATTGTCAGTCGTATCAGCCTGATTACTGGTATCCAAGCCACAAATCTACAACATGACAAAACATCACATTACTTCAGTCACACTTGTAGGTCCCAGTCCAGTTTCTCCATGTATGTTTATCCATGGAAACTTTAGACATTATTGAAGCCCTGAAAGGTTGAGGTGTTCTGCAATTTGTCCAAGCTCAAAGGAGATCTATGACTGAGCAGCTCATATAACCAAGACCTTTTGTGGGTTCATCTATCACTTTAGCCTTAAGAATGGACAATGCTCTCCATAACCATCGGATTTTCCCAGTCACTGGGACTTTCTGTAAGTTCAGCAATAGAGGGTATCAATTATGTGTTAAGGTGCATAAGGTTGATATCTAAATCTTGAGGCCATCGAGATATTGCCATTTATTAGGTAAAGATTTTGAACATAGGCGTGCCTAATATAGTGGTGCTGTAACACATTTGTTACTGCAGTATCTAAGAGACTAAGATGGCAGTCATTAAGTTTGCATGTTTATATATTATAACTTTCACATAGAAGTCAGAAACCTATAAGCATGCTTTCAGGCAAAGTGGAGCAAACTTGAGGTATACTGGGATGTCAAAGCTGCTGCTTCCAGAGGGTAGGTGGTAAATAGAACTTTCTGCGGGAGGCAGATGAGGATCCCATTAAATCAGAACAGTTTCAGTGAAGAATGTACACCTCTTCTTTTGAAATCAAGTATCTGTGTTAGCTTCTGTTCTCATTGACAGTTCTGCAATTCAACAGGAACTTCAGGCTTAGTGTTTACATCAGTCTTCTACTTCCTTGGTATCTCAAGTGGTGTAACAGGGACAGAATCTGACCTGTCTTTACTGCAGTCATGAGTCTGAGAAAATGCTCACATGTAAATGCCTGTGAAGTAATCATATGCAAGCCATACAGGTGCCTTTTGATCAAAAATAATTGGCATTGGTAGATTTCATAGCATATAACACATTTATCTATTTTGCAGTGCTGCTGTGCTTTAGAAGAAAGGGAATTAGTCTCAGGAAAGATCATTAAAATCTTGCAATCAGATAACTAATTAAATGGAAGCTTCATTTTCTTTCCTGCAAACATCTTCAAGGTTAGAATGAGAGGAAGGCACAGGTAGAAAATGATGGCTTCTGTCCACACTGTAAGAAAAGGACTTTGCCTCCAGGAACATATGGCAGGCATCTCCTGATACCAACACTTTCAGAATAACAAATCCTGCTCCCACTGATGTGACAGAACCCCACTGTTGTTAAAACTTTTTGCTCAGAAGCCCTGAAACCAAAGCAGAGCATCAGCATTTGACTGCCAATACATCCCTGCCCTTTCAGTAGGAGAGGAACAGATGCTGAAACAAAAACATTCATTGCAGACAACGAAACTGGGCCTGATTATTGCAGCTTATAAAATAGTTCTGATGAGGAAAAATAAAAAGTGGGAAAGAAGGGAGAACGAGCACTAAAGACTTTAGAAGGGACTGTATAAACATCTGACTGCATAGATTACGTATAATCCAAAAAACACTTTGGAAGTTTGGAGTCCAGTACTGGAACAAGGGAAATTTTAGTGACATGAATAATAAAATGGGAACAAAGAGTCTGAAGAATGCAAAAAGTGAAGGAAGTCTAGTGTCCTTGGAAACCAGCTATTGCACTTACTTAATTTCTAATAGTGGGAGCGATCTGAGCAGCCAGGCTCCTTTGGAAGAGGAAATGGAAAACACGTCCAATTTTTTTGTTAAGGTTAGAGCTGACCTAGCTTGTATTTGTGCTCGCTGTAAGTACTAGTACTGTCTATTAAGCAGCAGCAGACAGATATCAAAGGCCAAGCTATTCCCAGCTGCCATGTGAGCGAGGAAGTGAGAATGCACAGGAAGACTCTTACCTCCCTTGCCGTTTCTGTTCCAATGTCAATTTAGCTAGTCCCATCACTGAACTCTTTGGAACACCCTTTGGAACATGCAGGATCTGTTTTCTTCCTCTTCCTGCAGCTGCTGCATTTGAGTGTCAGAAACACAGCCCCCACAGAGCTCCTTCGAAAGCAACGATCCATGCAGTCCTTGCTTCCTGCAGGTACCAAGAGCTGAACAATTCCCTCCTCTCCAGGCCATGTTGCTAATACAGTGCATGCCATTTGGATTCCCCCAAAGGTGTGTCCCACATGTGGAATATAACAGGTATACAGTCCAACAGCACCTGTGCATATTTTCTTCCTGTGGCCCTGAAGTCTTAACACACTCTAGAAATTAAGTTTTTTCGTCCCCAGGGCAGGTGTCTTAAGTCACTATTTATGTGGCGCACTCACAGAAGCTCTGTGGTGCCTGTGTCTTCCACATGCTTTCAACATCCTTGCAAATTCCAGGGCTCCCTGACGAGGCATACCCTGCGAGCAGCTATTCTTTTCAGCCAGCTCAGACACTTCTGCAGCCCAAAGAAATTGCAACGTGCATTCACACACTCTTTCAGATCCACTGATAGTCTTGATTTCTCGGCTGTTGTACCTACTTATCCTGCAGTACCAAAGCAAAAGCATACTTTGTGGTCATTTCTAGATATTCAAAGACCGCAAGGCTCCTAAGAAGGAATCCTGAATTCTTATACCCACTCTGACACATCTCTCTCAGCTTCATTGCTGTGCCACACAGGATAATCAAGGTAGTTAATTTGAAACAGGAACAATACAGCACATTAGGTAGGTGACTCTGCCTACCAGGTCATTCAGAACTGGCTTGAGCACCTCTGTTCAGTGCTGTATAGTCCAACCCACCACAAATTATCACTAAAGTGGGAAAGTTAGGTTTCCAATTCACTGTGTCATTACAAAGTTGAATCCTTTTGTAATGCTGTTCCACATATACAGTAGCCATGCAGAAATTACTACGACTATCATATTTTTCAAATAGTTATCAAAGTCATTTGCGCATCATGCCTTTCACTAGCCTTGCTTTTTCTTATCTCTGGTGCGCATCTCATCTGTAACTTAGATCCTGGCAGGTGCTGCCTGGCTAAAGGTACTATGAGTTTCTTAAGGGAGTCTCCTGCTAAGCACTTTCCTACTTGCTGCTAAACAAGCAATTTCTTTTTTTCCTTCCTTATTTTGAAGTCATTGCTGCTGATCGTGGTAATCAACATTTTGGCAAAGCTTCCCTTTTTATTCCTCATCAAAAAAAGTCCTTGTCAAAGTCATTGTTCAAGATCTCTTGGCACTGTTAGAAAGATGGAATCTCACCCCCACTCCCCTACCCCAACACACACTAGCCATTTCAATACTTTACAAGAAACAAAAGCCATTTTTGCACCTCTGTGTCAGGCCTGAGTGCCCTAACAGGCCTTTATGGCCCTGACTAGCCTCACCTGGGACCCACACCCCTACCTATTGAGGCCCTATTTAGGATCAGATTGGGCTTTTACTCCCTTCTTCAAGCTCTGTCACAGCCTGTGCCTGGCCAAGGACTCTCACACTGTAGACTGACTTCCCAACTAGACCCCAGCCTTGCCTCATCACAGTAGTCACCCATGTGGTGACTTAGCACTCTGTCAGAAATCTCACTTTTAAGGGTGGGCACTTTCCTCAAGGGATCCTGAGGTTTTGGTGCTACGATCAGGAAGCCTGAGGCTTTTGCTTGAGGAAAGACAGCTTCTTCCTTGACACCAAAAGCACCCTACTCTGAAGTCCAAAATTTGAGCCAAGGAAATAATTAGTGTTTGAGGAAAAACTGTCACTCCTGAAACATGCCAATTATCTGTTTTGTGGCCATACAAAGTTTTGCAAACCTTCTAGTGGAGATGGAGTAGGGAGGGAGAAAGGATATCAATCTTAAAATCTAAGATGCTTCCGGGTTGAAGAAATATTTTCAGCAATATTTACCTGTAGTCAAAATCCAAGGCTATGCTATTATGTTCCATTTTATGGTATAATGTAACATTTTATTGTTTTGTCTTCAGTTAACACTACTTAAGAATTTGGAGCTGTCATTGGTTTGCTTGTTTTTAAGTACCTTGCATAAAAATATGAAATCTCAGCAGAAGCCTTCATATGCTGAGCTATAAGCTACCAGTAATGGGGGTGACATCTCATGATGCTGCCACACATACGCTGTGGAAAGAAGTATTAATTCAAAAGTTACATCATTGTACCAATTTTACAAGTGGCTCCAAGGATGTTGGCTCCTCTGTTTATAATGTTAATGGGAGCTCTTGTACACTTCTTTCTGACAGAAAGTGAGGCAGTGAAGGGGCTGGGCAGAAGTTAAATACTAATCCAGAAACTTTCTGATCATGGAAACTGAAGTCTTGTAACAGCTGTCTTGTACCTAGACATAGTAATAACAGGAGAATATCTTATAGGACCACTGGGTTTGATTTTTATTAAGAGGTTACTGTATTCAGGTCTCCTGAATTGTGAAAGTTTCTTTGATAACTGTCAACATACTTATGGTAAACTGATTTCTTCTTTTTGCACTGAAACTTCCAGAACATGAAAAGTAAGCACTGTACTAATCATCATTAGCATAACTTGAGAAAAAATGGTATGTCAGGTAACTTCAATATTCTTTAAAGCAGTGCAAGACAAGAGGTCTCATGTTGCTCCTATGAAATGCACATTGCCTTTGTTCACGGCACTTTCCTTCTACTCATTGCTCAGATTATACTCTTATTCAGTTTCATGTCAGTTGGTCAATGTGAACATGAATCTTTCTTCATTAGACATCCTTCTTCCCCCAGTAAAAATTTAATCTACTTATGAAATTTCTGATTTGCTAACCCAGAGTTCCAGCATGCTTTTCCAGCTTGGAGCCCCACATTTCATGCCAGGACAAGCTGTACTACCTGCCGTGTAGTCTGATATGAAAAGCCTGCAGGCTTTTGCTGATAACTCTTCCCTAAAGAATATGAGTTTTACCATTTTACTGTACACCATGCAAGAACTGCCACTAAAGATAGTACTTTAGCCCTGTGCATGCAGAAAGGCTTCTAAGCATCTCCACTAAACACCTCTCTTCTGCAAGCGCTCCCTCCTGAAAGCTCTTTGAGAGAAACGTTAGCGTTGCCTACTGGAAAATACCAAGACAGACAAAATTAAGACCTTGACAAGAAGTACTATACAGGTATATTGTTGACCAGGACTCAAAGATTGAACAAAGACAGTCATGGCATAACAGAGTTGAGGAGGACAACTTCAGAAGAGATGAGAAAGCAACTGAGGCGAGTGTACCTCTCACTGCTTTGAAAAAATGACCACAACAGGAATAGTGTCAGCAAAGTGTGAACTGGGACCTCACAGTCATATTCTAGAAAGTACAGCACTTCTCTTGGATCAGAATAAGCATGAAGGATGTGAACAGCTAAACTTTTGGGTGCCTGTATATTGTCTTGCAAATGAATCCTGTGTATGTCAGTACTTCGGGCATTTTAATAGAGTAGGTTCCTTTTTCGTTCCAGAGAAGTAACTTGGAGCTATCGAGCACAGCCAGTGGCACAGTTTAAGTTATGTAGCAATGAAATGTTGGAGTCTGGCTCTAAAAACAGCTAAGTTGTAAAAAGAAGTAGCACAGTTCACTTCATAAAAAGTACATTTCAGAACCAGAATGACCACGTACACCTTAAGTATTAGCAATATTAAAATTCTAACTTCAGAATGGAATGGCAGGGAAATGTTATCATTTTGCTGTTTACATGAATAAAGAGAGGTCATACAGATGCAGCAAGAGCCTGTCACTTCCTTTTTAACAAAAACAATCACTGAAAGATGCACCTAAAGAACAGAAGTTAGCAGTCATGTGCTGGGTAATCTCCCAAACAAAATAACATTTGAAAGTTAGGGCCTTGTTCATACAAGGTTATTATGCTGAAGGTCACTTTTAAAAATCTTTCTGTGGTAATAAACATTCATATCAGTCTATTTTTTATACTTGTACCACTTTCCATATGTGAGAACACTAATGCTATTTCTGTGTAATTTGACAACCATTAAAGCCACTCCTGATGAAAGAATAAAGTCCAACTACATGTAATAAGACAGAACCATTTCTAGCATTTCAAAATATACTGGTGAATCCTGAGTAAACTATTAACCTGTTTAACTAGAAGACTAATTGCAGTACTATAGTACAAGAATCCCTCTGAAAATGAATACTTGGTTTCCATTTAAGTAACGTGCTGCTCTTAGAGTCAACAGCTGTGGCTCCCTATACTCAAAATACTGCAAATCTATCAGCACAAGTCTAAAACAGGACACTACCTTGACACCATTTGCATAATCAGGCATATCGGTTCAGGTTCCCTCACTGCCACCTTCATACAGATGCAAAAAGTCATCTGTTTCATACTTCTGGGCCTTGAAGAGAACAGGAGTGTTAAATCCAGATGTTCTCAGGGCAGCATGCATGGGAAGGAGCACAGCCTGGCTCTTCCACTCCAGCCTGAGTGGCTGGCCAACAGGGGAGTGGATTATCTTCACAGAGAAGCTAGTGTGAAAAAAGGGAAACAATACTAAATCAGGAGGAAATAATTTTATTCTCCACACCTGTTCTTCATTGGTATGTGAGTGAAACATCTGTTCCTATTTATCAATGAGCAATGAAGTTGCCCCAGAGTAAGACAATGGAAGCTTATCTATATGAGAACAGCCACCTTTTTAAAATAGGCAGCTCAGGAAAACAGCAAGGGTTTCCACTTGCTGGAACAGGAAAATAAATCATAATCTGATACAAAAATCCCTCAGAGTCATATTTCTACCACTGCTGGGTCACTTAGCTCACAACTTTTGGAATTTGATCATCTAAAGAACTGGAGATAATCAGACAGCTTTGGGGACAGGCATAAACACAGGTCTGGTCCTGGCTGCTCTTATGTTGATGGGAGGTGGACATGAGAGGCTGTGTGTGTAAAGTTAGCACAAGGGAATTGAATGTGAAGTGTTATACATCTGTCATTGAATCACATAGGTGCCAAAAATAAACCAACCAAAACCAACCAGGTTGCCTCATTAACTGCCCATCCAGGGAAATATTTTTACATATATCCATTCTCCACAGCAGGTACACAGAAGTCTCACTTGGCCATCAGGCCTCACCTTAGGAAGCAAGTTCCTTTAGCCACGACCTCCTTTGACCACTCTCTTCCCAGCCCTTTTATTCAGAGCAGTTGAGGCAGTTTCCTCTGCTTCCTGGTCATTGCCTGGCTTCACCTCTTGCTTTCTGGGTGAGGTCGTAAATCCCAGCAGATCAAGGGATTTGGAACTGTATTTAAGAGACTAGTTCATGCTGTTCCCAGAGAGGAGGCGGCTTTAGTGATTTGCTGCATAAAAGCACTTTCTTTCCCTTGTTACAATGATTTCTGACACTCCTAAAGCTGCAAACGTGCTGGAAAACACCCGAGAAACTGAGTTTTAGAATTTTCCCCTGGCAAAAGGCATTGATGGGTGAAGGTCTTTACTGACCCCAAAAGAGAAATGCAAAGCATTTGAGGAGACACTGTATTTAGCATTGCAGAAATGAATCAGAGACAGTAGAAATGATGGTCTGTCTGAATTGAGCTAGTTCCCAAGGACTTGGCTAGCAGAGAGTATGAACAGACAGTATCCCTCGTTGGCACAGACAGTATCTCACTTAGCTACCCAGAGGGACTGTGATACAGGGCTGAATGTGGGATCAGCACCGCTCAGGAGAATCGCTCTAATCCCTGCTATGCTGGGTGTTCTGCCCTGGGTGAGGCTGCGGGATTAGTGCTGAATTTTATTTCCTGGTGGAATGACAGAGCCAGATATCAGAGTCCTCCTCTGAGCCCTGCACTTACAGTCATCAGATAAAAAGCACTAACAGCCATAGAGAGAATTGGCTTGGATACCGCTGCTGGTCACATGCATGACCTGAAGCAACGTAACAACTTTCCTCTCTGCAGGACTTTTTCAGTATATCACAGGAGACACAAGGTCCTGAGTCTTACTGTACTGCAGGGAAGGGCTGGCACAACGTGACCACAGACACCCAGCTCAGTGTGGTGATGGCAATAATCCAAATGATCAGACAAGCATAACCAGAACTCATCTTTCTGTTAAAATGAGGCTGTATTTCTGCCTGCAAGTCTAGATACATATATTCAGGGGTATAACACCATTTTTGATAGGATTCCAGGAGCACAAAGCTGCAGCATGTAATACATGTAAGCTTTTGGGATAACCTTGGAAAGCAGGTGCTGACTTTTTTTATTTTTTTAATACTTATCTTCTTTCTTGCTTTTTCTTCACAAAAACATTAAATTAAATTACAATTTGGGGTTTGTTTTTTTGGTTTTGGGGGTTTTTGGGGGTGGTGGGTTTTTTTAAGATTTAGAGTTAAATTAGATGCTTAAGTTCTCTAGGAAGCACTTGAAAAACTGGGCCTCTTGTTTAAATGCTTCATGTGAATCTGGGAGTCTCAGCTGAGTGTGTGCCAAAATATTGCCACAGGACAATAGGGAACAGCTTGTGCAGCATGTTAAACTGTAGTGAGTCTGTCTGAAGGCAAGGCTATGAACTCTGCTTTCTCTCCAGCACCAAATGTGCAGCTACCTCTTAGAGGAAGGTAAGAGTTAAGAAAACCGAACCCCACCTTTGCAAAGAAGAAAAAGGCCTTTCTGTTTCTCTATCTAGAACATTAGGGGTTTTTACCTGGTATTGTTAAACCAGCACTGTTAATATGTTCCACATAGTCAGAAGCATTCCTTTGCAATCTAGGCAAAATATACCCAGAATATCAACAATTCAGGTATCTGTCCTGGTCTGGGATAATGGACAATTAAAATAGTAAGCAGAAAGGACTGGGGGATGGAAATAGGTTTCAATGTCCTTTTATATTAACAACTTTGTAGTTGACTACAAAGACAGCATTGTTGTGAGCCTCTCCATAACCTGTGATTAGCTTCAGCTCCTTTTCCCACTTTTTCCCTCCGATGGACCATGTCTGAAGATTTGAGCATCTCTGCCAATAACAGAGGTATTACAGACCAACTAGATGGAAAGAAGGTGGCATAGCTTTTGGAAAAAAACTGCTGACTCTCCAACTGGAGTGGACAGACTCAGATCTTGTACAGAGATGCGCTTATGTCATAGTCAACTTGAGGCATAAATTTTTATATAAACTTAAGAAAATTATTGAAGTTCTGTCTCTGAGAGAGCTTTTTCTTGCTTTGTATCACTGTAGTAGTGTATCTTTCTCAAAAAAAATGTTATTTCCATTCTAAAAATCACATGGAACTTAAAGGTGTGAGGAGTTAAGCAGATTGCACCTTGCTTTATTGTTACCCCAAGTATATGCTTCAGAAACAACTTTCTTTTCCTGGAAAAGTAAGGTATGATCATTGTAAAACTGTGCTGAACAGTTTGTCCTTTGACTTTTTAATCTTTAGACTCATACATCAGAATTGAAAAACACTGTTGATTGCACCAGAGATATGAGTTCCGATAATTCAGCTGGCGATTGCTTTGTCTGAGAGTCCAGTAAATGCTCTTCTCGGCTAAGCAGATATTTTAATGGAATTATTTGGTTTAAAAGAACTTCGTTTAAAGTCCTGTATCATTACAAGAAACAAACCAACAGAATGAGAGCCTGTCATGTAATATGAATTACACATGTTGGATTACAAATAATCAAGATGAATAGCACATACCTACCTGCCTACATGGCTATGCCGATATAATTGTCCTATCACTTCATTTCATTCTCTCTTTCCATTTTTTAGTGCCCTACTTTTTTCTTGTGTCTAATACCAGCAGATGCACTCTCTGGGCAAGGACCAAGACTCTACTCCATCTAAAACCATTAAGCTGCTCTTGAATGTAAGTATATAAATAGAAAAAAGTTCTGTGAGGAAGCATCAAACATCCTATGTCTAAATATTCCCCTCACATATACTAATAAATGTAGGCCTGCACTTCTCTGCTCTACTTCCTGGTCTCTCTTGCAGTGAATGGAAACATTATTACTGACTTCAGAAGGAACCAGAAATAGCCTGAAAACAGCATATGCAGGTAGTAGTATGTGTTTCTAAAAGACATTAGGACAGAGGCTGAAAAGTTGTCTTTTATACCCATTTTCATTTATTAGGTTTGTTGGTATTTTTTTGTGGCTTCTATTGCCAGAAGGTCTTGGAAGGAAGTTCTTACGGTTTGAGGAAAAGGAAAAGAAAAAAAAGTGAATTAAAGTAAGAAGTGAAAGAAGGCCATGCAGGAAATACCTGGCTGTACAACAATATCCCATCCTGTAGCTTATCCTGTAAAACACCAGTGCTTAAACTTCTCCATGGACAGCAAAGGCAGTGATCCTAAAAACTTCAAAGTGAATTAGTGCATAACATCCAATCTCATTTGAGATCTGATTCTCAGTGGGGAAGGTCTTGGACAAGGGGTTAAAATCTTGACTTGGATCCAGATAACCCAAGACATTATTTGATTATTTCCCAACTCTAAGCTTCTTTGGCTCCATTTGGTATTGGATATAAAGGACGCTATACCTTAGCTGGTTTTAAAAGGAAGAGGAAATATTGCTTTGATCACCAGTAAGATCTGAAATTCCTGGGTTTCTTTGATTTTGCTTGTGCTGCTTTTTCTTCAGTGCAATCTTTACCAAGTGCTAAATTTTTTTGCTGGTCTGTTCATTTATGCTTTTGGCAATGTGTAGTGCTGCATATGAGCTCAAAATAACATGTTATATGCCTGAGTAATAAAGATGTCCTCATCCTTGTGTAGAAACACCTACTATTTTGGTTGCTGCTGCTCATAATAAAAATTAATTTAGATGTGAGGACTTACTGTTGGTCAGTAAAATTCCTCAACTCCCAGATCAGCTTAGGTTTGCTAAAATAGAACAAAATAATTTATAGTATTCTTTCTGTGTGAAAACATTTGACTAATTGTTGCTCTGAAGGACGTGACTCCCAAATAACATCAAATAAACACTAGTTGTGTCAGAGCCCTCCTTCTAATGTGACACCTCCTTTCAGGCAAACTTGCTGACTGGTATGCCAGCGCACATACCTCAGCACCCCTCACATACATGCCTGTTTGTGAAAGAGTGTGCACGGTGAGTGATTTAGGAACTTGCCTGGGAATCAGTCAACTGATCCCTGTCTAGCTCCTGCTCTACCCAATCACTGCAGCAGCTGTTGGCAGTGGCTGTGGGGAGGTAAGGGCTGATGAAAACAGAGCTAGTCTTTGAAAGCGAGAGATATTCCATGCAGGGCAAAACAGATGAAGTAAATGCAGTTGAAGTCCCAACGACATAGCTTGTTCTACTTCCATTTTGCAGGCAAATAGATTTAACTGGGGGGGAGGAAGGGAAGGAAGCCAGATCTATAATTGTCAGCTCTCTCTCATCTCCCAATCTCTTGATTCATTTTCAAATGCCTTAATGTAACTACAATCCTGTTTACAAACGGGGAGGGAGGGAGGATTTTTTTAATATATAATAGTAAATGAAACAGTTTATGCTGCTGCAATTTTTTTCTTTTTTATCAACCCCATCACCCTGGCCAAGAAAATGAAACAGGTAACAGAGTTGGAAGTAACCTAAATAAATGTTGACAGACAATTCCCCTGAGATTACATCTCCAAATGAGCAAAAATGTTTAACTGTTTTCTCCTCTTCTATTAACTTGGCTTCATTTATGAGACTTTTCTGGTACTAAAATCATGCAAGCAATTATTTTTCTGTGACTTGCACCTTCAGCAGCAAAAGACTGCATAAGTTTACATAGCAGAACAGATCAGAAATCTTCTCAGTCCACTGTTGTGCTTCTCAGTGGCTTGCGTCCGATGTTTCATACACAGCACCTATGGCCCCTCACTACGAATGCCACTATGAATGAGATGTATGTGAGATCAACATGAAAGGTTTTCTTCTAGTCTGTGTAAAATTTACTGCCTTTGAAAGCTCTATGAATTTCCTTGCTATTATATTATGGCTTAGGTAAACTATCTTAATCTAAGCTACCCATTATTTTTACAGTGTTGTCATATCCTATCGCTTTTTTTTCAGATTCTCAAGCACTTTGCTATTGACTGTTAGGGAATTGCTCCCAGTGCACACAGTTGCAAGAGAGCAAGATTCAGTGTCTTAATCTCTTTTAGTGATTAAAAGGATGATTGATCCTTCCATTCTGTTTGTCTTGCCAGTTAGTTTGATGCCTTCTTTTTTTTCCACTATATCTTTTCTGGTAAGATGAGAAACCCACAATTTACTGTAAGTGAAAACATGCCTTCAACTGAAAATACTGTTTTCCACCATAATCTCCATTACCTGCAAAATGAAGTTAATATCATACTTGGATTTAGTACTATCACTGCATGCTGAGCAGACATCATTACTGGGCTGACTAATGCTTCGTTTCCATTTATTTGGCCTCTGAACTTCCCCCTGCTTTTAAAGGAGAAAGCAGTACAAATAAACCTGCCCTGAAGCTTAACAGTTTCAGGCTGGGGCCAGTCAAGGTAGGAAGGAAATTTTACACCTCTCCTCCATCAAAATGCTTTTCTTCTCATGCCCTGCTATCTAGACATAGAAACGGATCAATACAACTGCATATTGAATGACACAGCAGTGCTCAAGGGCAGAGGTGGCACCTCAGGGAACTGTAACTCATATCAGACAGATTAAAAGTAGTGCTCTGAATTGCAAGTGGAGAGAGGTGGTCTTCTAAGGTATCACCCTCACTCACAAAAAAAAAGTGAAGAGTGAAAAGCAAGTTTTTCATTCTAAGAGGAGAAAATGCTTCCAGAAGTTCTCAGGGAATTTCCCACTGAATTTCTAAACTGCAGTATTTGGTTTTCCTGTGGGCCTGCTGGTGTCCCAATATGTAGAATCATAGAATCATAGAATCATTTAGGTTGGAAAAGACCTTCAAGATCATCGAGTCCAACCATCATCCATGCCCATTAAACCATGTCCTGAAGTGCCTTCTCTACGCGCTTTTTGAATACCTCCAGAGACCGTGACTCAACCACTTCCCTGGGCAGCCTGTTCCAATGCCTGACAACCCTCTCAGTAAAGAAATTTTTCCTAATATCCATCCTAAACCTCCCTTGCCGCAATTTGAGGCCATTTCCTCTCATCCTATCTCCAGCAACCTGACAGAAGAGACCAGCACCCACCTCACTACAACCTCCTTTCAGGTAGTTGTAGAGAGCAGTAAGGTCTCCCCTCAGCCTCCTCTTCTCCAGACTAAACAGCCCCAGTTCCCTCAACTGCTCCTCACAGGACTTGTGCTCCAGGCCCCTCACCAACTTGGTTGCCCTTCTCTGGACACGCTCCAGCACCTCAATGTCTTTCCTGTAGTGAGGGGCCCAAAACTGAACACAGTACTCGAGGTGCGGCCTCACCAGCGATGAGTACAGGGGGACGATCACCTCCCTGCTCCTGCTGGCCACACTATTTCTGATACAGGCCAGGATGCCGTTGGCCTTCTTGGCCACCTGGGCACACTGCTGGCTCATATTCAGCTGGCTGTCAACCAGCACCCCCAGGTCTTTCTCTGCCGGGCAGCTTTCCAGCTGCTCTTCCCCAAGCCTGTAGCACTGCATGGGGTTGCTGTGACCCAAGTGCAGGACCCGGCACTTGGCCTTGTTGAACTTCATGCAATTGGCCTCAGCCCATCAATCCAGCCTGTCTGGATCTCTCTGTAGAGCCTTCCTACCCTCGAACAGATCAACCGTGCATCCCAACTTGGTGTTGTCTGCGAACCTGCTGAGGGTGTACTTGATCTCCTCATCCAGATCATTGATAAAGATATTAAGCAGAACCAGCCCCAATACTGAGCCCTGGGGAACACCACTTGTGACCTGCCACCAACTGGATTTAACCCCATTCACCACAACCCTTTGGGCTCATCCAGCCAGCCAGTTTTTCACCCAGTGAAGAGTACACTTGTCTAAGCCAGAAGAAGCCAGCTTCTCAAGGAGTATGCTGTGAAAGATGGTGTCAAAGGCCTTGCTGAAGTCGAGGTAGACAACATCCACAGCCTTTCCCTCGTCCACTATGTGGGTCACCTGGTCATAGAAGGAGATCAGGTTGGTCAAGCAGGACCTGACTTTCTTAAACCCATGCTGACTGGGCCTGATCCCCTGGTTGTCCTGCACATGCCATGTGAGCATTCTCAAGACGAACTGTCCCATAATCTTCCCCAGTACTGAGGTCAAGCTGACAGGCCTGTCCTTCCCTGGATCCTCCCTTCGACCCTTCTTCTATCCTAGAGGTTACACTGTAAAAGCTTGTTGCTTTTCTCACTTTTGCTTAGGAAGTTTTTAAACACAATGTATATTGAGCGAGTTTGACAAAATGTCCATATAAGTTAAATTGTATTTTGTTGATGCAGTAGAACTCTCCTCAGGCATGTTTTTAAAGACAAAAAGGAAATTTCATATTGGAAGCTAGACTTTGAAGTGCAGAGCCATAAACTGTAACTATTGTAATGACCAGTGTTGACAAGAAATAGGATACTAAAATGTAAAAATAATAAAATACATTAGAATTGGAAAGTTGGAACTGTATTCACCAGCATCCAGACTATTCTGGTTTTGTATCAAACGTTAATAATTAGAATGATGGAACCCAAGCAAGCTCATCTTGGTAGCAATGCAGCGGCAGATTAAATGATAAGATAAGATAAGATATGACTTGATACAGTATAGCAAAGCAAATGGACTTGCTTTGTTTGCACAAATAGTATGAGATTACATTCACATTTTGAGGCACGGAATCTACATCCAGGAATTTGAAACAGGAAAAAAAAGAAAGGAAGGAAATAAAGTCTCTGCTAAGGGTAACTCAGAGTACTTCCTTGTGAAGAAGCTTTGAGGTAACTACCTTCAGCCTTGACGCTAGTGATGAACAAAACATCCAGCACTGACCTGCTGGGGGAGCACAGCAGAACCCAGAATAAGTGGTGGGACTGCACTGCACTTCAACCAGCATGTTATATACAGAGCTCATCAGTCTGCCGCAGGAAATAACGCAGTCCTCCCAGGGCACAGCAGCCAACAGTGCCCCACAGCTGGGGCCAGATTTCAAAGATCTAAATGGGGAAACAATTATGACTGAAGAAATCCTGACTGTCTCTCTCAAATCAGTCTAATACATTTGCATTTCCAAACAACACAAACCCAAAAGGACTTGGTTTGTAGTTAAAAACTGTCAAAGAAAAGATTGTGAGTGGAACAAGGACCAGTGCAAGCCAGTAATTAGTGAGACTCGTGAACTCTAGGGGATTAATGATTGCTAGAGGGTGTTCAAAGCCAAAGATAGAGACAAAATCAGTCATTACAGACATAGGAAAACACTGGACAAAGGAATTAGTTCTGACACAGTTCATTTGTGACCTGGTGGAACACCACAATCAGTTTCACATTTCTCAAATTAATGTCCTAAACTTTTTTTTGGTAGAGGGCCACAGGGAGAAGTCTTCAATTGCAGTTCTGCCAGAAAGCAGTCACTAAAGCAGATTGCTTCATGCCTTCTTTTTTTTTTTTTTTGCAACAACAAATCTAACAAGGAGTGTTAGTTTAGCATAAAAAGAGCCAAATTCCTCCTGATGGAGGCCGAGAGGCTCAATTTATTATCCCTAAATCTCATAGTAGGGGCAGCTCAGAGAACAGAAGGAAATCAGAGGTCCTTAGACCCTGCTGCCCTCATGTTGCCTTAATGTCCCTGGACACAGGGAGCCAAAGACCACGTTGGCATAGGCCCAGTAAGTGTTTCATGTTATTCCAAGGATGGACTTGGCTCAGAGGAATTTCATTTGTTGAATTGCATGGAGGGTTTTTTTTTTCTTTTTTTTTTTAATAGACTTCATTTATTTCCATGTCTTTGATGCTTTCCAGAGCAGCTCTTTATTAATTGTCAGCTTCAGTTAAGGATTTCCTGGGACTATGTGACTTCTCCCCAAATGCCTACAGCAGGTCTGTGCTAGCACTGATCCTGGCTGTCACTTGCAGAAATTTTATTCCATTTTCTGAACTTAAAATTGGAAATTATATGGGAAATGAATGGCTGGCAGTTCAGGGATAAAAATTAGGATTCATTATATTCCTTGTAGTTGTCTGAAAAGATATCTGGATATTACTCCTACAGGCACATGCATGTCCCCACCAGCAATGTCATAACAGAACAGGGTGACTTCATATGCCCCTCCATTTTAGGTAGCCAAAGGGGCAGGGTTAAGCTAGTGTGGTAATTCTGGTGCAGACAGAACTAAATCCTAACTTAAGGTGAAATTGCTTCAATTAAAAATCAACACCAAACAAATGATAGCAGGTGTTAGCATTGTCCAGGTGACTGATAAGATTGTTTTAATCTCTTTTCAGTTTTCTAGAAACTAAACTAAAGCAATTTAAACCCCTCCAAGCTTGGTCAGCACTTGCCTGCAGTCATGCTTGTGGTTTATGCTAGAGCAGGTTGGGGTGAGCTTTCTTCCACTTTCCGTATGGGGATTCATCATCTTATGCCCATGGGGAGAGGGTAGACAAAGCATATATACCTTGTTGATGAAAGCCATAGTGCTTTCCTCTCTGGGGAGGCAGACCGTGTTCCCTGCCCCTTTCTACCTGCATACAGCCAAGCAGGGAGAGTACTGGCATTGCCTTTGGGAGCTCTGCCCTCCTTTATTGCTCCTGTGTAGAGGAATTAACAATTTGAGCCCTGTCTTGTCCTTGGACATGTATATTGGGTCACTGGCAGCTAGGGACCTTCTTAGTGCTGCTAGCTGACCCCAGTGGTGTCAGCTAGGAACAATGCATATTTCTGATATGGGAGGGATAAGTCTGCTCATAACTACCACTATCAGAAATATATTATAGCTATTTTTGGCAGCAACTAGGCTTGAAACTCAGTTTTTATAAAGAGAAGATCCATGCTAGAGCTTGCATATAACTGCACTACTGCTCTTGACTAGCAGAAGACACCAATAATCTCTGCTACTTGTTGAGCTGATTCATTTGTTGCTCCTCATTAGCTTGTAATGGCTTTTACTGCTAGTGTTGTTTTTAAGGCTTAGGATAAGAAATACATATATTTTTGCTGTTTAGGACCACCTCATCCACATATGTTTTCTAGTTCTTCCTGAAGGATGTAGTTGTTACCAGTAAAGAAATCTGCAAGTCTCTTCATAATTAGAGTAAATAATCTGCTCTGAAGTCTATAAGCTCAAAGACCATTTTTCACCTTCAGATTAAAAATGTAACAGAAAAACCTCATCGCTAAGGAGAATGAAAATGGGAGTGATGTAAAAAGCATGCCTGAAATCAAGATATATTTACTATCTCATCACTTATGGCCTGCTCTGGCTTCAGATGTCTTATTTAAAATCTACTCTCGCTCTTTTTCCTTGTCCTGTTCAATAAAAACAAAAGAGCTGAAATGATTTTAAATGTTAAGACCATGATCTTCAATGCTGGCTCTGTTGCTAGAAGTTAAATTCTTATCCAATCCATTAAAAGGCACTGGTTTTCCATGTCATATCTAGTTTTGATCACAGCAGAGAAATGGGAAACAATAAAAAGAGACATAATGTGAAACAGATTTTTAGCTTTCTGCTTAATTTTTTTTCTACATTGGTTTTTCACTTTGAAAATATCTGAGTAAGAGTTAACTTGATGCTCTGCGAAAAAGAACTTTTCTTTTCTCAATTCCTGTTGGAAAACCTTGCCGTTAAAACAAGATGCTATATAAATAGTAGTGTGCTGTAAAGATGCTGATGCAGACTGGGTGGCTAAAGTTCCCCGTGGTGGCTGGCGATATTTCAAAGGGAGACGTACAAACCTTGTGAGCAGATCCATTTCTAAATAGACTGTCCTGGAAAAGCTCCCTCTTTGATTCAGTGCATCTCACTCAGAACATGTGTTAACTGATTCTAGGGCATAAGTCAACCCATCCAGGTGAAACTTCATCCACCACAAGAAAAAAAAAAAAAAAAAAAAAAAAAAAAAAGAAGAGGCTAAGTCATCAGAGAGTTGTAACTGATGTGAAGAGTGATGTTAATCTGTCACCTGATAAACTAAAACAGGAGGCATGAAGCCAAACTGATGTGCCTGATTAAAAATCCAATCCACTCAAGTGGGATCCGTAAGTAGAGAAAAAGGGTTAAGAGATACAGGGACTGAGGTTTCTGTTCTACAGTGTTCCTTCAGTTCAGCATCAAACAAGGTCAAGACTACTGCTGTACTCAGTTTCATACTGCATTAGCAACATCTCGCTTGCAGGCTAGCAAGGTCTTACTTACACCAAGCTCCCCCAAGCAGAATCAGACTCTATTAAATTAATTTGTTTTGATGAAGTGCCACATCGTGATGACATACAGTAAATGCTAAATTAGATCTTTAGTACATAAATCATATAACTGCATATTTAGAAGTGTCCCTTGCAGCAAGGGTTCACAGGCAGTGCTGTAACTGTGCTGACCAACACGGCAATGTTATCCCAGGCTACCAGCTTGCATGCATGGTTATGAGCAATCTCCTGGAAAACTGGCCTTATGAGGGGGAGAGGAATTGGACATGGTTTAAAGTTCGAAGTCAGTCATCAAAATTTATTGCTCCATTGTGCATTCTTCTGCCCGTGACTGCCTCAAATTACTCAGCAAAGGTAAATGAGCCTGGAAAAGAGGGGAAAGAGTTGAAAAGGCCTTGAAAGATGTATATGATTTTTGCTGGATTTTTGAGACTTTGGAGATGTCATTTCACAAACTATAGGGTGGAAGTTCAAGGAAACCTTTGCTAGTAAGAGGAAAAAGTAAAAAAACCCCAAACCTCAAAAACCTAAACAAGACACAGCAGGGGAAGAAAAGGAAGAGGTAGTGGCAAAGGTTGAGGGTTTGGAGCAGTTACATCTCTATCTGCAAACTCTTTCTGACCACTGCTGACAGGGCTTTGGCATCTGATCATCTCCTAACTGCTGATTAACATAGCACTGTTTTATATTTAACTCAGGCTAGAGCAGGAGGGGCTGGGGGTGGGGTTGCGCTGCTTATAAGGGGAGCACGGCAGGAACAATGTTCTTCTGTGTCAGTTCCCTCCGTCTCCCAGCCCAGCTGCACTCCTTTTGATCATTCACATTTCCTCCAAATGCATGTTGTCTTTAATTAATTGACTGTCTCGTGGAAAGCGAGGTGGGGGAGACGGGCAGAGAACAGCTATAGCTGCACAATTAAAATACAAACCGTCTGCTGAGTTTACTGAATGCAAGTGCTGAAGTGACTAACAAGCTTTTTTACAGTTAATGTTTTGCTCTGAGAACAGACCCAGGAGCAGAGATGGAGGGCATGGATTTTGAGGATGAGAAGTCCAAGAGGTACTGCATGAAGACAAAGCACGTGGCTGTCATCTGTGGTGTTGTGGTCATTGTAGGTCTTGCAGTGGGGCTTGGCGTGGGATTGAGCAGACCTAAATCTCAGCAACCTTCAGGGGGAACAGATCAGCCAACAAACCCTCCTCCCCCAGTGGATTTGGGTCCCTGTCCTCCTAAAAATGATGGGACTGGAGACTGGAGACATTTTAGGCTACCCACTTATATCAAGCCTGTGCACTATGATCTGGAAATGAAGCCTGAAATGGAGACAGACATTTACACTGGGACAGTCAGTATTTCTATTGCTTTGGAAAAATCTACCAGCTACCTATGGCTCCACCTGCGAGAGACCAAGATTACAGAAATGCCTACACTCCGGAAATCCTCAGGACAGCAGATTGCTCTGAACGACTGCTTTGGGTACAAGCCACAAGAGTACATAGTGATGAAGGCAGAAGCAGAACTCTCTGTCACTGATGAAAGTGATCCCTATATACTCACTCTGAAGTTTCAAGGCTGGCTGAATGGTTCCCTGGTTGGGTTTTATAGGACCACCTACACTGAGAATGGACAGATCAAGTAAAGCAGTTTTTCTTTTATTTATTAAACCTTCTTCTCTATTTCTACTTGCTCAGGCCTGCTTTATTTCTGTTTCAGGTTCTCAGTCTTGTTTCTCACCAACTTGCTGACATTCTGGGCTGTTCTTTAATTTTCTCATTCCCCTAAGGAAGATGCTGTATTCAAAATCCTTTGGCTGTTGACAAGTGAATGTGGGCAGGAGAGATGAGGGGTTTGTTATTATTATTCTGAAAAACTTTTTCAAATTCTACTGATCCCAGGTTATCTTTGAGCTTTATGAATGGCTCCCTCAGAGAGCTGAAGGGATCGAGGCCTGTTTTTATCTCTGTAGTACAATAAATAGCATACAGCTCTCACCACTCTCTTCTGTCACTCCCCAAGGTAACAGTTTTGGTGTAAAATGCTCTTATGATAGTTTTCCTGACATGATGCCTCCTTGATGTTGTAAGCCTGAGGAATATCCAAACCAGCACTTCCCTGTCCCTCCTGCAGCTGGTTTAAATTATGGGTAGGAAGTCCAAACAATGAAGTTATCTTTGACTTGGGTTTTTTGTGCTACAGCTCTTCCTTTTTAATATATCACTAGTTATTGAAAGATTACAAAGCCTCTGCCAGTTCAATTAACCCATTCCACTTCCCAGGTTTGCACTACTTCAAGGTGGAAGCTTTTGAAAAAGCCATTGCCCACTGCTCAGAAGCATTTCTTTGCAGTTAACCTATGGAGAGGACACTCATCTGTTTTCCAATATTTACATTTCTGAAGTGACTCATTCCAGCCTTTACAGCTAGAAGATAAACTTGGCTAGACTTTTCCAAGGCCCTGTAGCAGGAGCATGGAGACAAACACTAGTATGTTTTCACGGCACTTGTTTGCCCTCCTGGGACAATGGTGTCATGAATGAGAGTCGTATCAGCTCCATTCAACTGCTGACAGGCAATGCCAGGAGTAGCAGCAGTGACAGGCACCAGCAGCAGCAAATCTAAGAGGCAGAGGAAAAAGCAAGCATTGATTTTTCATACTTAAACATAGTTACCTGATCTGGGAAGAAGCCATGTAGAGAACAGCTTTAACCCCAGCCAGCTCTTTCCCTCTTGTTTTCCTCCATCTACCATCTCAGTATTGCTCTGACTTGGAAGGTGCTTTGGTTTGACACTTTGAGCATCTGACATCCCCACAGCAGTTTTAAAGTGTAACCTGTTAACATGTCTCTAAGTTGAGGTGTGTTACTTCCTTTTTATTGGCGAAGGCTACCTAGATATTAAATTAACAGATCTGTCACAACACCAGAACAGCAGGACCAGAATGCAGGTCTCCTGAGTCACAGAGCAGGAAAGGTGAGTGCCCATCCCTCAGATCCAGACAAGGACCAAGCATCTGACATCAGGAAAGAAGGAGAACTTCATAAGCTAAAGAAAGCATAAAATGTGAGCTCACTTTAAGAAGGTTCTTACTTCTTGATTTGGATGCTGGAAGGTATAATTGCAAGGATGGTCCCAGCCAGCAGTCTGAAAACACTCAATACAGAGAGGAACTTGAGTGTGTAAATTTGTTTGTTAGGCTTGAGAAGGGCTCTAATAAGAATGAGTGAATGGTGATTTCTGAAATGCTTTTCATGTGTTTAGGTCTGGGCAGATTGTTTGTGGGGGTGGAAGAGGCGATGTACATGATAGTGATACGTACAGCTTTGACATGAAAACCACCACCAGCCAAGTGGTGCTGCAACCGCCAGCCAAGTTGCTGCTATGTGGCATGAGGGTAGATGATAGGATGGGGTGAGGAAGGATGACAAGGGAAGGGTTTTATTCCTTATTAAAACTGCATTTTGCCCTGGCTTTCTACTCAAAAACAATGCTGACCAGAATTATCTTTTTTATTTCACCTTTGCCTGAGGCAGACATCACCCTTGGAAAATTTCAACCCAAATAGTTCCTTTTTTTGTCATGTTGTAAGTAAGTACAAATCGGATCAGGAAATAGCAAAAGTCAAGCAAGTCAATTAATAGCAGAAGAAGGGGGCTGAGGTGAAAATGAGAGCCAACATGTAATTAACCTACTCCCCCATCCCTTCTGGGCAGTGTTAGAAGCAGTGGGACTTTTTGAGAAAATTAGTAACGCTGGAAAGTCAGCTTCCAGGGCTGAGCTTCTCCCCAGCTGTCTATCTGTGAAGGCAAAGGTTTGCCAAAGCATTGCTATAATGCCTTTTGTTTACAAACTGGGCACATGTCCAGGGTCTGCTGTTGCTTAGATTGAAATCTCCCACTACATTTTGTAGAAAACAGGTAGACACGTGCTGAACATGCCTGCAAGTCTGGGATCCATGGGAGGCTTAGGGAGAAGAACACCTCATTTGCATGTGAGGGTGTGGAGCAGGAAAGCAGGAACTTTGAGAACGCAGATTTTATACATAGACCTGCCTAGATCCTCCTGTGGGTGCCTGAATCCAGCTGTAAGCACCGAGGTACTTTGGTAAAGCTATTTCTCTGTCTGTGCATTTCATTTCCCCATTTATGAAAGGGGAATAGCAGTCCTTCCCTACTTTGCATGATGCAGTGAGCATAAATATGTTACAACTGTGTTATTTTCAGGTATTAGGGAAAGGAGCACAACAAGAGTCCTTGCGTGCTGTAATGGGTTCTTTTAACTCATTAGTGCCTCTCAAGGAGTGTGCTAAAACCCACTTTTATTTTCTCCTTAATATTACAGATGATAAAAACATGTCACAGCAGCTGTTTTTGATTTTGCTGATTACTGTTAGTGACAAGGTATAGCTTCCCTTTTATAGGAATTCTCTCTGTCCTCTGTAAGAGGAGAACAAGAAGCTTATAAAAGATACTTGGCTGGGCACATCTCTAACAGGGAAACTGGCATTTAGGATTTTATTGATTTGGGAAAGGCAAAAATATTCTTTAGTGTACAGAAGTAGCACTGCTGGATTTCTTCCTCAAGGAGAAAATTTTCTCAGAAGAAGCAATGGATCTGAATTTAGGGAAAGACTAGGAGAAAAATGCTTTAATTAGCTCAAGGGGAGGGGTTTTTCCACTAACCCCCTGTGCTTTGGGAAAAAATAAAAGGGAGGGCGGGAAATTCATCATGGTTCTAAATGCAGTGCTGTTTTATTTTGGGAACAACAGCTGGATGCAGCTCCAGCCAGATCTTCAATTCGATGATATTTACAATTGTCACCTCTAGTTCATATTTAAAGATCTGGACATTAACAGCAAAGAGAAGGGCAGAAGCCACCACGCAGTGAAGAAAATCTTATCTAAAAACTACATTATACAGTTTGAAAGGAAATTACAACATTTCATGTTTCTAGTGCCACTTCTATGCATGCCATAGCCTGGAGCTCTCATCATCTACCCCATAGGAATGGTAGTGCTAAAGTTTTGCACTGCTGATGTCTATATGCATCCACAAATATATGAGGATAGATGGATTATCACCTTATAAAACAACAGAAATATCACAGTGTTATCAGTCTGTAGGAACAAGATACAAATGTGTCAAAATATATAGCCATTTTTTTAAGCAATAGCTGTGAAGCATTGCCCTGGGGACTTGAAGTTAACTTAATTGTGAAATAGCTTTCAAATCCTACAAAAAGTAAAGAGCAACATCAAACAATTTACCAAGCAAAAGAAACTCTGTTGAGCCTGAAGTTATGTTAAGGTGAGTGTTCATTATGCTGTCTACCCATGAACTTTTGAGTTACTATTCCAATGAACATGAATGGTAAGAACCCAGACATATTACCTCCAATCAGGCTTGTAAATGACCCTTGCTGCTACAAGTTCCTAATGACCAGTTTAGTATTTAACCGTCACAGGGAAATGCCAAGGGCAAGAGAAACATTGAAAAATTGGTTGTCAAGTGAGCTTGTAGGATTGCTGCAGATCTGTAATTTATGATGTACAGTCTTAATTACTTTTTGGAAAGAAAAACTAGCTTAATATAGTTGGAGCAGAAGCAAGCACGATATGAACGTTCACAACCTTCACCTTATTTTTTTACATGACCCCTATTGTCTAGCTCCTCCAGCTGTTTTTGCATAACTCACATGACTTTCTAAATCCTCCAACACAGCTACCATAGCATCAGTTACGTACTAGGATATTCACCTGAACTTCCCATGCTTTCTCCAGCAGTTTCATTAATGGAGTCAGGAGAGCATAACAGCACCAGCAGAAAACTGTACATGGTAACTGCACAAAAAGAAACACACAAGCAGGATGAGATTTTACGGGCACTTACAAAATTCCGAGGTGTCTTCTCAGGAGATGTTGAAGACTCCAATCCCAAGATATGCTCTAGTGGGTAAACAACACATGGAGTGACTTAAGTAAGCGTCCCCATATCAGGATCTTAATTTCCTTTCAGATGATACCATCAGTAGTTTATTTTAGGCACATAAATCAATGGGAAAGCTCATCAGGAAGGTGAGCAAAACTTTTGCCATCCATTAGGGGTCATTCCTATCATATTGGCTGTCTCCTAAAAATGTTTGATGATAAGCAATTTGCTTTAGCTTTTGCTGTGAAACCTAGAGGATGCTGATGGCAAACTTGGAGGTATATGTGTTAAAAATACCTGTATGATGTCAGCCTGTGCATTTCTGATGTCACCTACTTTTGTAAATGGACAAGTACACACAAATATTTGTAGTTGACTTTAGTTTGTGAAACTGCTAAAAAGTTATGCTTAGAAATTGCAGACAAGGTTTAAAAGATATATAATGAAGGCTTGCCAATGTGTTGTTTGTTTAAGGAGCATTGCAGCTACTGATCATGAGCCAACAGATGCACGGAAATCATTTCCTTGCTTTGACGAGCCCAACAAAAAGGCGACTTACAACATATCTATTGTACATCAAGATGCGTACCAAGCACTTTCAAACATGCCAGTACAGGTATGTACTTCCCAACTCTGCTGCCTAAGTGGAATGGCTCTGTAAAGCCACTGGAAGGGTAGCATGGATCGCAAGTTCCCTGTACGTTCACAGACTCTACCACACAGACACTGTAAAGTTAATGGTTAATAAGTATTCCATAAAACAGGACTGGTTGGCTGGTTAGGACTCCCAGTGGTCCACCAGCACAAAACATGGCAATAGAGAGCCAAATCCAAAGCAGAAATGAAACATCTCTTCTGTCTTTAGGTAGCTGGTCCTCTATTCAAATATTCTAGATGAGCATCCCCTACTAACTATAAATAGGTATATGCAGGTTCTTCAGCGAAACCAGGTAGACTCTGAGAAGAAATTCTCTGGAAGACAACTGCTTCCCAGATGGGAAGTCTAAAATAATCACTGAAACTACATAATGGTCCAAAGCAAGGGTCTGCTGATCACAATCTAATGGCAAAGGATCCTGCTAGCAAGAAAGCCTAGGATTATTATTTTTAATAATACAGGATCTGAAAACCCATCTGTCAGCTCATGGGTGTGGACACTTGTCAGTTCACCATGAGTGTAATTTCCTAAATAATCTATTTCTGGATCTGGTGGGTCAAATTCCAAGTTTTGTACAAAATTCAATAGCATCAATTAACTACCTCTGGGCCCTCTGGAAGAAGATTGAATGGCTTTCAGCTGAGAGAGATTCTAATGAATAGTTTAACTGAATATGTAGTCCAATGTATAATTTCTAATGAATATGTTCTGAAGGGGGAGATAAAGTGCCAAGTTTAAAAAAAAAAAATAAAAAAGAAAAAAAGAGCTTCCAGCCTCCAGGCTGTTGACATTTGCATCTTCCCAATCACTCCCCCACCCAGAAAACAAAGGTCTGCTTTACTGTGTACTGTTTTATTTAAAGAGTCCCCCAAACCTTAACTATCCCCTAGCAATGCATCTGAAAGAACTATTACCAATCCAATACAGCTGCCTCCCAGACTCTTTGCAAATTTAAAGCTCTAACCCATTGTTATTAAAAATACTTCTATGATACCTAAAAGAGCACCAGGCAGTTTGATGAAAAACACGGGAAAGGAGAGTGTTTGCCATACCTTTCTTCACAGACCTCAAATAAGAGAGGGTACTGGCAAGAAAGATGAGGGGATGAGACTAGATCTTGCCAAGATTTAGTGGGTTTGGGGATTTACTTTACACCTTTACATGTGGACCTTGCCTCTAGTATGAACAGACAAAAATAAGCTTTCAAAGAGCTAGCTACTGCTTGTTAATTAATTTGCTAAAATCCAAGTACAGTCAGGGAAATGTAGGTTATACTGGGTTCATACTCAGGTTTGACTAATGGATGATAGCAGGGCACTTTTTCATCTGGTGCACTCACAAGGTCAGTAGCTCTGTTCTTAGTAGTGAAAGATCTTTGGGAAATCTTTTCAACAGATGGAAATGTAATAGTTTGTAAATGCAAAGCACGTTGTGTGTTACATTTACATGTCCTGTAGTAGTTTTGGTGGTGTGGAACTTTATAATCTACACAGCAAAATCAGAATCTTGTACATTTCGTTTGCATTTTTCACTGGAGTGAATTTTTTTAAACTTTTTTTCCACTGAAGTCCTGACTTTGTTGAAAGAAAAAGATATCAAAATAGAGTCAAAATGAGTCAAATAATGGAAAAGTAGTTTGCAATTATCTCTATGAAAAAGGGTTTGTGAATATCCATGAAAAGTGTTTTTTGCTCATGGAATCATATTACCTGTAAGATTCATTTTTTGTGCTTTATTTATATTGTATTTATAACAAACAAATCTTATGAAGTATTATATCTCTAGAAGAAGGTTAATGTCTTTTACATGCTGTTTGCTTTTGTCCTATTTAAGTTAGTCATCCAGTCAGAAGCACAAAATAATTATCAGACAGGCAATAGCAGATAATAGCAGAAATAAGTATTTAGAGGATGAATCACACACAACAGGTTGCAGGTCTGGTCATATAGTTCAGCTGAGAGTTAAGGACATTTGGGAAAATCAGGAATGGTTTTTAACTGATTTACAAAATAAAAACTATAAGCAGTACTAAACCTTATGTAGGATTAAACAATCCACGAATTAGCAATGCTAATTTGTATCTGAATGAGTTCAGGACAGATTCATTAGACTGGTTCTAAGTAGCATCCCAGCAATCTCTGGCTCCTACATGACACATGTACTTAAGAGAGGAGAGAATCCAGTCTCTTCTCTGATCTGTCCAAAGTGATGTTATTTAGTGCAACTATTTCAAGAACAAAACACACTAGCATACACTGGAAAACTCCTGTTGGCAAAATTCCTGTGCATGTGAATGATTTCAAATCCTTGATTAAAATTAGAACCAGGTAGACTTATTTAGTGCAGAAAAACAAAGTCCCATTTTGTGTATTGCAGAAAAAACGTGTTGTCTGTTCTCATGCCATTGGCAATGGGTTGCCAAAAAAGGTGATTTATCATTCCTATGTAGTTGCAGCCTTCATAGAAATATTGTACTCTGTTCTGCATATGTTTGCAATTCCAAAAATCAAATTAATTATTTTTCCATTTCTGCAGAAAACTGTACAGCTGGGCAGTGGCTGGACTCGGACAACTTTTGAGAAGTCAGTTCCCATGAGCACTTACTTGGTATGCTTTGCAGTGCACCAGTTCCAGTGGACAGAGAGAATATCCGCTAGTGGAAAACCTGTAAGTTCTGTTGCAGCCTGAACATGGTTCAGATGACAGATGTACTGTGATTTGCATTTAAAAAAAAAAGAAACATCTCTTTTTATAATACAAACAGGAACATAATTTTCCTTTTCCTATAGCCTATTTGATGCAGCCTGTTTTATCAGATTGGGTGTTCACAGTGGTCCCTCTGACCTTGGCTACATACAGTGTTCTGCAGTCCTTCCCTGTCTCCCATCTTGGTGAGATCCCAGTCAGTACCTCCCATACAGGCACATGGGTGAGGAAGGAGCACTATTTCTCCAACCTCATCCCTGAGTTGAAGCCCAGAGTCTGAGGGAATGTACAAATCCAGGAGTACAAGAGATTCACAGGCCATGGATACAACTACTTTACAGTTTTCTGTGGGTTAAAAGGTGTGAATCTATGCACTTGATGTCTTCCTATTTATAGTCATGGAGACATAGGACTACAATGCTACGTGCCATTATGTATTGGCTCTAATATTATTTATTTTACAACAGTGGCTAAAGGGAACTGCCCAGTGTAAGTTCTTTACAAATAAGTATAGAAGTGATAGTGCCTGCCTAAACAGCTGAATATTTGGTAGATGCCCTAATGAAGTACATATGTTTGAATCTGAATCCATAAAATTAAAATAGCTCCTTTATTTAGATGCAACAGGCAGTCCAATCCAGTTCTCACTTAGATTCAAATCTCCTGAAGGTGCAGCTGATCAGGCATAAAGACATCACAAGACATTATGTTGAATCACAACCTGAAAGCTTAAATACAATTTGCCCCTCAATATATACTCCCCATTTATCCTAAACCTAGTCTGGGATGCTCAACCCACTGTTAATTATTTATTTCATGCAAGACAAAGGGTGATTCCAGGGCTGTATGCTCTTGCTGCTTCCCCTTCTTTTCCTCTTAGGGGTGTAACACATGGTCTTGAGGTTCAGCCGAGCTGGCAGCCCTTTTCTACTCTTCTGGAGGCAGTGATGCCAATGGACAGGGAATCTAGAGCAAAGCCCCAGCCAGACCACTGTTCCCCTAGCAAGTAAGCTCTTCCTGAGTTTCTCTATCCGAAAAAGCTCAGCAAATCCTTCCCTACTTAAGGCTGTCCACTGATGTGAAAATCTGCCTCGTATAAATATCCAAAGTGCTGATCCAGTTCTTAGCAAAGACTTCCTGGCACAGTGCTGCGCTAAGGCATCCCTCCTCTACACCCTCTCTAGCATCATGCTGTACACATATATTACTTCTTGACAGATAACTAAGGCTAAATTACACTTACCCAAGCAATTGGAGCCTGGTTTAAGATAGTGATGCAATATTCTTAGATCCCTATTGTTTGGCTAAGTAATTTGCAAAACAGGAGAATGTTTTAAGCCAGCCAGCCACACAATTTTGTTAACCAGATGCTCTTCAGTGCAGCTGTCCCATTCACTACCAGGGACAGGACTTTGGTTATTCGGCCTTGATAGATATTCTGTAAAGTTTAGTTATTTTAAGAATCAGAATTTGTGCAGCTTTTGTAGAACATAGTGCGGTAGGCAAAAATAAGTGCTGAAGACATATGTAAAACTCTTTATTTTCTAGATGCAAAAGTTAACATTCTCTGCTTATCCATGCCATGCTCCAGAATATGGCTCTGACGTCAATATTTGGGTTATTTCCGCAAGCAAAACAGTAAAGCCCACAATGTTCCTGACTGGTTGTAGCTTTTCTAAATAGAAGGGAGTGTTCACTGAAACATGGTAATTAAAGTGTGTGTGTGTGTAGAAGCAGAGGTATTCATGTCAGTACAGAGGTTGCCTGAAGAAACATCTTCTAATTCAGGCCTTGGTTACTACATATTTTATTAATGCTATTCACTAAACAATGTCTGAGGACTTGCCTGCACTAGAAAACTTGGGTTTTAAGTGAAGTTAAAATCCTAACCGTTTCCTTTCTCTTAGCGTGGATATGTATGTAAAATATATGTGTAAGATTGTTTTTTAATTAAGGGAGCCACATAAACTCCATCACTAAAAATTACCTTTTCCCCAGGAAAACCAGGCTATCTTTAGAGTTTTCAGTCAGATATTTAGAAAGTCCTTCTCCTAATCAAACAGCTCATTTCCAAAAACTTTGCAGCACAGCTGAGCAATGAGGTATTTAGATTCACTGACTGCTGAAAAGAACATTCTATAGTTTGCTGTATAAATTGCTAGCAATAAATCCCTCATCCAACACAAAGTATACATGTGATCCATATATTGCTTTCATAAACAGCAACAGCGTACAGCTCACATGACACAGAAAATTATTTTAAAACTCTGTTGTTTGCTCTGCAAGCTGCTGCCTTAACAAAGACATTAATGGAATCAATGGTGGGAAATGTGCCTACAGCTGGAAACGATGCTCCTGAGCTGATTACCTGTCAGGTGCCAAATGCCTGGTTTGGAAAATCACAGAGGAGATTATACAAATGAAACCCAAAGTCAGTTCTAGTGCATGCTGAAGGTTTTGGAAACCATTAATATGGATCAGCTAGGGGACCAAAGACTGCTAAATTGGGTAAAGAGCTTACTGAAGTGGAAATTGCAGATAGTAATTGCAAACTGATCCTGAGGGAAATCCCCTGGCTGGAATGGATTCCTGATTGAATTTCATAAGCTTTTTTTGGTTTTGTTTTTTTCATTCCAGCTTTATTTCTGTCCACTTTCCCATCCTCCCCTCTTGTTGGAGGAAGTGTAATTTTATGGTATTGAAATCAATGTGTTGTCAGGCTCCAAGAGGGCTCCTAGAGTAGGCCAGCTTCATTGCTCAGTTTGGACCCTAAACTCCTGGCTGTAAGACAGCATTGAGGAGTAAACAAGCCACACCAGCTCAGCCAGAAGAATGTGGCCCATTCATAAGAGATGCAGAGCCTGCAAAATGAGATGGATCGGTTTTCCTAAAGTCAGAAACTTCACTCCATATAAAGATCTCTTACTTTCCACACTGGAGATTTTGGGCAACAGTGAAGAGAAGAGCCTACAGCTCTTGCCAGTGGACACTCCAGTGCTATGGCTCTGCTCTGGCGCAGAGATTTGTATGAGCTTTGGGACAAAGAGATTAAGGGAAAGACCCCCAAAAGACTCCATAAATTCTGAAGTCAAACTTTGTCTTCATGATGTGGAGATAACATCCCAAAAAGCTTTTTCAAGCTGTAGGCCTCCTCATCATGGTTATGGGTGCCATAAAGACACTAGTCGTCCAGGGCTTGAGGTTTCCTACTGCTTGACAGTAATAGCCAAAGCAGTCCCAGGCACCAAGCCTCAGGAATGGAAAGATCAGCACTCAACACACCATTAATTGCGTTCAGGAAAAAAAGCATGCACAGATATGCCAGAGGAGCAGAGAAATGGTCACTCATCACACACAGGGCTACCAAACATGCCAGTTTTCCTGGACCTACCTAGTGGGAAGAGAGAGCTGATTTTTGTCTGGGATTTCCAGAGGCACAACCCCCCAGCAGGCACCATAGCTGTGACTGGGTGGCTGTATGACCTGAGGTCCTGGGCAAACAGCCATTTGGACCTCCATGGGCCAGCATGTCTGGGAATAGTTACAGATCTGGTAGACACACTGTCTTCAAAGGGTCTGAGATCTTCAAACATACAAGGACAAGAGGAAATTATGATGATAGTAGGTAGGAAGAAATTGAAGAAAAGGTGTTATGGGCTTCAGACACATTTCAGGACAGATGTGCTCCTAAAGATTGGTCTGATGGGATTAGTCCAGATCAATGAACTGCTCAGAACAAGTGGATTCCCTTCGATTGTGCTCGTGCAGGCTTCCTTCTTGAGAAAACCAGGCCTTGGGGAAGGAGAGACTGGTATGCACCCAGGCCCTGCTCCAAGCTTGGCCACTGTGAGCTTCTGGACATGGGTATTGCCAGTTTTACTGTTTAGGCATACTGTGGAAAGCATGCACAGGTTATGTTGACCTGGTTTCTTTTATGTACAACATTTGAAAAACTTTATTGAATAAAAGTGTTAGGGAACAGAATTCAGTGTTCAGGCCAGTCTCTTAGAGAAAACCTGCAGTGTTACAGCTGTGTATGTTAAACAACTTTTCAATGCTTGCCACCTTCTAATTTATTTCAACTGAAGATTGCTCTAATTGTCTCTCTGTATTTTACAGCTGAGAGTTTACGCCCAGCCACTGCAAATACACACAGCAGAATATGCAGCAAATGTAACAAAAATTGTATTCGACTTCTTTGAAGAGTACTTTAATTTGAGCTATTCTCTTCCAAAACTAGGTAATTATTCATACTTTTATTTTTCATACTGTTAATTCACTGTCATGGTCATGTTTCTCCTACAGGTCTCTGTGCTTTGGTGGAAAACAGCATGAAAGCATTTGGTTGCTAACTGCTGATATGATGTCAGGATGTTTTAAAACTGTACCCATGTAGTTCAAGATGTTCTTAAATGTCATGATGGCAGGGTTGGTCTCAGTAACAGTTTAGTTACCAGTTCTCACAGTACAGTTTGCTGAACTGAAGCACTGGTCCTGGCATGGTTATTTTAAAGTGTCCTGTGGAAAATCAGGGGAAGCATTCGTGTCATCAGCAAAGGAACATCATGAGCTAAAATAGAGCCAGAAGAAGTTTGAGAAAAATATATACCACTTCCATGGGAACTTCTGGACAAAAGTCAGCAGTGAGATAAGTGAAGATGTAAACTGCCAAAGAGTATGTCACACTATTTATTAACCTTAGTGCAAAGTGGGTGTGCATCCACTTCTTAGAAAGATGAACGTGGTCCAGCATATAATTTGTAGTTTCTACTGCTGGTCTAAATAAAGACCCAGAGCTAAACAAGAGTGGGCACACTATCAAATTTTACCCATGGTTACAAAACAAGCAAAGAAAAAGTAATGCAGTTGGGCATCCTTTAACTTGGGCTATCTGGACTCTGGATCTGATTTGTGCAGTTTGAACTAACAAAGTTGGGAATGTAAACAGAGTTTTGGAAATGCCCCCTCCTATGACCTCCAAAGAGGTAATTCAGTTAGGTTCATGAACTTAAAAGGATGGAAAAATACTAACTACAAACAAGTTAAGGCAATGTAATGGGGAAAAAAAAAAAACCCAAAACTTTGAAGAAGATTAACAATTCTATGCAGACCTTTTATTGTCTATTCATACATGTACCTATTAGGCTAACCTGTATTACAGATTTTTACCTCCTCCTTTCAAAACATCATCTGAGTTTACTGTAAATATCTGTTTGCATTCAATGACAACTGAATTAGGGAAACCAGTACAATATGTTGTTCTTTTGCACACTGGTCCCCAGTAATAACTAGGACTATATCTCAGCTATGCTTCATATTCAAACTTTCATTTCCATAAAAGCCTGATGACTTTGCCATGTCTGTGTATGGATAGGGGCCTGTCTGCACTACAGGGTAGACTGGTAACCACCAGGTCAGCAGTATCAGAGGATAGATGCTCTTGTAGATTTTACACTGTTTTTCTCAGAATGTTGATTTGTTGGATCACAAATCTTGACTTACTATGTTGTTTCTTCAGTATTAGAAGTCATCTAGATCAAACCTGATGAATCAAATACATCTCTGCATAATGTTTTATTTAAATATTGTATTTCACATTGATTTACGGCTTCTGGCATTGCCATTCTCCTTGTGATCCTCCTTTTGACTGTCAGTGAAGCCCTTGCCAGACTATCAGCTTTGATTCTGTAATCAAGTTGTTTAAATTAAAATAAGTAATTCCTATCTTCTCTTAGGGTGGAGAGAAGGTTGTTTGTTCTACTCAGTTTTAAATCCATCTGTACTTTTTCACTAACCCACATAGAACCGCTGTGGTCATTATTTGCAGAAGAAAATGCCAGTCCAATTGAGTCCGCAATTCTCATTTAAACCTGTATTGATTACTGACCATAAATGAGTGACCCCCACAAATTGCCAGGACTAGAAGCAGATGTTGTTCACTGCATGGAGGATTTACTTCAGTTAACATGTCAATAAATATTTTTAATACAACAGTATGACAAACAATGACATGCCTCATTATGCTACAGATAGTTTCAGGAGGTTTACTGCCTACAGCACATCCCCAGACAATACTATTAATTTCTGGAGCCAAAATTAAGTAATGTGTGATACGCACACTCCCAGGAGGTGACATAGCATCACCTCGCAGGACAGATCCTCAGCTAGTGCAACGGATCCTAGCTCTATTAATCCCAGCAGAGCCAGCATGCTTGCTATCAGCTGCTGCAGGCCAGTTCCCTGCTTCTTAAAGACAGGTTATAGACTGCAGTCCACAGCAATTGTGGTCCACAACCACAAATGGCAAGCAAAACAGGCTGTGAATACACAGAATGAGAACAAGCTAAGTGGCTTAAAGGATACAGTGGTAATTATATTCTCTTTCTTTCAATGTAGACAAAATAGCTATTCCAGATTTCGGGACAGGTGCTATGGAGAACTGGGGGCTGATCACATACAGAGAAACAAACCTACTGTATGATCCCAATGAGTCAGCCACTTCCAACAAACAGAGAGTAGCTGCTGTGATAGCCCATGAGCTCGTTCATCAGGTATGTTTTAGGACACGATTAATTTTTACAGTGCTTCAAATGTGTAGTCACAACATTTTAATCTTGAAAATACTGTCATTAACTCCATCTCAGGATCTTCTCCATGTGCTCACAATTTGATTGCAAAATACTATGCTAAACCAATTCCCCATTAGAGCTTTAAAGTACCATAACTACTGCCTTTGAATATTTCTCAGGAAGCTAGATGCCTGGGTCCAGACTGTGAGCCAGCTTATGAAAATCTGTCTGAAATGTCTTAAAGGAACTAATTTGCATGTGCAGATGTCTCTTTTGGACAAGCAAATAAGGACAACTATATACCGTGGAGGCTGTCTGAAAACATATCCTTACAAGCACAAATCATCAAAGCAAGAGGAAGAAACTAAAAATATTTTCAGTGGCACATGAATCATTAGCAATCTCCCCAGTAATATGTAATTTTATAATAAAACTGATGTTTTAACACAAGGCGAGGCCTAAATTCCTATTTAAACCCCAGAATTATGATAATTTTCATCTGGCAACAGGAAGAAAAGTGAACAAATGAATGTTCTATGTGGAGATGTGAGATACTGAAACATACATTTACCATTTAGCTAATACTGTATCTTTCAATGTTTATAATTGTAGTGGTTTGGAAATATTGTGACCATGGACTGGTGGGATGACTTGTGGTTAAATGAAGGATTTGCCAGTTATTTTGAGTTCCTGGGAGTAAATGCTGCAGAACCAGATTGGCAAATGGTAATTATTTCTGTCTTGGGGAGGGTTGGTGGGGCTGGGGGGAGCATTTTGAAAGGCAGTAAAAATTGGACAAGGACAATGAAGACTTAAAGTATGTTTATAGAAAAATAACATAGTGCAGTGCAACATAAAGAAAAAGTTGCTTTAAGCTTTTCCACCTACCTATGTTATGGTCTGAAACTACTCAAAGTAAACTTTGTGAAGTTTTAGTCTGCAGGGAAGAGTAATTTTTTTTAACAAGTCAGTCAAGTGTTTTTTATTATTATGGCAAATAATACGTAGCTGGATTCTGGAAAGAGGCTGGAAGATGGAGATTCCCTCTTATTTATTTAGTTGGGCTGCAGTGTCTTATCAAGGGCTGTAGTGTCTTATCAACGACTTGTCAGGTTCGTTATCTGACCTGGTGAGGGTTGGGAACCTGGGCCTGTCTTCTCCACAGTTTGGGCTATTTGTCAAGGAAAATATCAGATCCGCTATTCAGCTGCTGCCAGCATTTTAAGTGTCATTTCAAATGCTCCAACTCAGACAACCTCTACTCTGCACAGCACAAAAATAAGTAGTGATAGTGGATGGCCCACAGCACTAACTGTGCAGCAAAACCAACTCACAGCCACTTTAAGGGAGTTGCAGACAAAGAGAGTAGCCTTAAATATGCATTTTACTCTAAGGAATGATAACAGTCTGTGAATAAAGGGGGGTTTCTTGCTCTCTTCTTCCTCTCCTCCCAAACAGATGTGATGGTGTATAGTATGCATATTTTCCCCAGCTGTCCAGGTGTAATGAGATTCTGGCTACTAGAAAATATATAACATATGCCAGTGGAAGGAAGCAGGGTAGGCTTTGCATAGGTTGAGCCCATTGTCAAAATCTACTAGCCCCTGAGCCTAGTGACTTTAGAAGCAGACAGTGCCTACTTGGTGCTTCCCCTGCCTCCCTCCCTGCTCCCCATAAATATCTCTTCTCATCCGTGTTACGTGAGGCTGAGAACAAAATCATTCCTGGGTCACTTGTTTTACACTTTGAAGTAGAGGATCTGTTGTGCTAGCTATGTAAGAAAAATTTTAATTCTGAGCCTAAAATTTAAAAGACCTTTTGGTATCTAGACACCATGTTCATTTAAGATCTAGAGCCATTTCCATGTTGCCATTCTAGTGAGTATTAGAAGAGGAAAACTAAATAGAAATTTAGTCTTTTTGGTCAATATTGATTAGGAAGTAACGGGATTTTGACTGCAGGCCACTTAATCTTTTAAAAAAATTATAATTACTTTAAAAAAATTATAAACCTTGGTGAACCTGCCTCCTTCCTCCCTCCTTCCCTTCCTCCCCAGCTCCTCTTTTTGCAAGAGGAGCCCATAATGCTTTGCAGATATTGTCAGCTGTTGAAATTGGTAATACAGGCCTCTTTTTTTGCCTACTGTGGGGGGTTGTGTTATCATACACACAGGAAAGCAGGATTTGCAAAAGGCAATTTATCTTAGTTAAGGAAAAAATATGTCCCTCCCCTCTCAGACATAAAGTAAGAGTTTGAAAGTCCTTCTTTAGAGGAGGTGAAATTTCATTCCATTTCCAACTGCCTCCCCCTAGAGAAGCTGCAGTTCAAGCTACTTATTTTGTGAAATTAGGCATATAGTCCTGCCTTTGTTTCTATTCTAACATCTTCTCTTTCGCAGCTCGAACAGGTTTTAATTGATGATGTGCTTCCTGTCATGAAGGATGACTCTTTGCTCTCTTCCCACCCAATTGTGGTCAATGTGTCATCTCCAGCTGAAATCACCTCTGTGTTTGACGGGATATCCTACAGTAAGGTAGGATATCCTCCTGTTGTGACTTTGGATGCAAAGAAAGTGGAGGCTTGGGAGAGGAGATAAAAGTCAGGGGAGCTCGTAATCATAACTCCTAACCCACTTGGGCTGTGTCTGTGCAGACCTTTTTTCTGGGACATTCCCGACTGTTGTCTGTTATGATTCAGTCAAAAGCAACTGTGAGAGGAGCAGTGCAGCCAGGGTCTCAGTCTGCCACTGTGCACCACGCAAACCTGGTCACAGCATGCAGAGGTGCAGGGAAATCACAGTGTCAGCAGCTTCTGCCACTAAAGTTGTTGGTTTTAAAATTATCCTAACCCAAATACTAAGCACATCTCTCTCCCATCACCTCATGTGCTGATGCAGCCCAGTTATGTCAAGCATCATAATCTAAATCAAGGCCAGATGATGCAAGGGCAGATGTCTAGGTGTCCTCTCTCACTTCCCCATCACACCTTTGGGGCAGTACAACTTCTATTTTGAGAGAGCAAGGCAGGGAACCAATCAGTGAAAACAGGAAAGTAACTTTCTGTCTCAAGTTGCTCACAGTATCCCAGCCACCCAAGAAGCCATAGCAAAGATGGTCTACACCAGTCTCTAGGGCATTGGCCTTAAACTGGGAGATAAGTTAGCTCCACATTTCACTGAGAGTTGTGGAGCTCAGGACTGACTTGGAGTACAGTAGTCTGTAGCCCAGGAAGTGGTAAAGGACACACCATTAGGTATTTGACAAGTTTTTGCCCATCCTGGGACTGTCCCTGTCAGTGGTGGTGGGGACCTGTGCCTATAAAGGCTCTCTCAGAAGCCAGCTGGAACTGACTGGAAGAATACCCTGGGTCTTTCTGAGCAGCAAGACATGAGGATGCTGGTGCCGTCCAACTGCTGTTGCGACCAGGGTGCACAGAGGCCTCCCTGAGCCCACAGCCTCTGGTAGCTGTGTGGGGCAGCAGCCAGGAGCTCAGCCCTTGTGGAAAAGTGCTTTGAGGTCCAGAGCACTGGAGAGGCCAGCAGCCATGCTGAGGGTCAACACTTTGATGTGGTCAGCAGGATCCAGGCTAGGAAGCTGAAGCTGGCTTGTCTCCCTCCATATCAGATATAGCCAAAGCCATTTTGTCCTTAGAGAACCCTTAGACACGGAACAAAGCAGGTCTCCCCCAGACTCCCTGGTATCTAACCAGGGAGTCCCTTGACTCAAGCGCTGCCCTGACAACACTGTTGCTTCTAGTTATTTTTTTCAGTGCATTAACAGACAAATCTGAAGAAGCACAGGAGGAAACACCCCTGTCCCTCTTCCCTCTCACCACCACATATGCCACCAAGGTGAGGAAGGAGCTGGGACTCTGCTCACTCTCTCCTCAACCAGCCATCTCCCGTGACCCTGTGTTGACAGCTTCTTGTATGACTCTGTCAGTGTTTCCTCTCTGATGCCATAACAAGTTTCCACTGAGCACACAAAATCCACCATTATTAAATCCTGTTTGTTGCTTTCCCTCCAAGCTCCCATTATCAGCTAAACATAAAGTATGTATTGCATTGACTTTAGCTTTAGCTGTGCAAGAGTCTGTAGCTGTAGATATTACTTTTATTAGCTAGACTTGATCCATCCATTTCCATCAGTTTTCTGTTTTCAATTGTTAAATCCTCTATCCAACAATACAACCAGTATTTATTGCATCATAAATGCCTCACAGTCAAATCATAAACCATGTGAAAACCTGCATTGTGTAACACCGTTCTTAAATCAAACTAACAAAAGTCAAGAAACATACAGAGCTAAATGAAATACTCTGCACCAAAATGCATTTTAGTGGTGAGCTAAGCAAGAGACATACTTCTGCATGGTCTGAAAAAACAATGGAGAAAAAAAATCCTAGCTTTTAGTCATCTCTTTGTGCCTACATAATTGCTACATGGACTTATTTTTTTTTAAGTGAAAACACTTGAGGACTCATGCATTGTTTGGGAACAGTCTGCTTGGGATATAATTTGGCTTGGGATATAATTTGGATTGAATGAGAAAGTCTTCACGTAGATTTAGCTCAAATTACTGTTGATATTTATATATAAATGCGTGACAAAATTAACTTGTTTCTTTTTGGCTTTATTTTGGCTTCTCTTTTGCATTTTTCTTATAAAAACAATCTCCTCATGATAATATTCATCACTAAACAAATAAAGCATAATTTGGAATGTTCTCTGTTAGTTTTACCAAAGCAATTACAGGGTTTCTGCAATCCTAAAACTCTAATGGTTAGGTCTAAAGCCTAAGGGTCTGTGGAGTCATTGCATTGTATTCTGTAAGGGAAACTCTAACTGCTGTATGATTGGCATGGCATTATGCACCTAGGAGAGCTGTATTAGAGTAGAGCTGGTGACTGCACAATTAATGTATATAATTCTTTTAATCTGCTCTTAAAAAGTAATTGCATCTCACCTCTTTTCCAGTTTAATCTTCTCTCCTAGTTTGAAAGATTCTATTAAAGTAACAATGAGATTTTTTTGTCTTTGGAGTTCAAATATTGATTACCTTTTCAGAAAACAGATACTTAAATAATTTCTGCTAGAAGTTTGGTCTTGGACCCCCACATTTTTGGAACCTCCCAGCTAAAGAAGTTTGGGATTAAACATTCCATATTTCTGCCACATACAGTCTTGTCATATACTTGGCAATTACTACACCTCCCTAGGAGAAGTTATGTGGGTGTTGTTAAAAGGCTCCCCCTCACATCCCCATCAGACAAGGTCAGCTATTCAAATCAAGGTCACTTTCCTGAACTTCCCCAACAGCTGAAAGAAAGGAAAGTTATTAAAACACTTGAGTTCCTATAACCAGTTATAACCAGTTGTTAGGATGAGTTTTTCTCAAACACACTCCATCACAGACTATAGAGGAATGACAAGACTAGGGGGAAGAGACTGAAAAGCAGTAGTAGAAGATGCAAGGGGCTAACTGTACATTGCAATTTAAAGCAAAAGAAATCGCTGCTGTTCCCAAATGCATGCACAAGTGCATATTTCTACTCTGGCTTTTAATATAAATGGGAGGGGATGGTCTATGAGAGGTGATATCAGATAAGAAGTGGCTGATAGACAAAGTTGAGGAGCTGAGGTACCCTAGTACATACACGTGGCCTTACAATTACCATTAATCATAAGCAGCCTTATGATTGCCACTAATGGAAATCTGTTCTAAATTTTACTGAATTGCTTTTGAACATATTTCACTGTAAACACATTAAATTACTGTATCAGAAAAGAGTTATCTGCTGACTATCTCAACTCTGCAACAATAGTCTGGAAAGCAGTTTGAGGCATATCTGTTCAAACAGTCCCTCTGCTGTGACTCGTGCAGTCAAGTTGTTATTCTCAGACACGTAAATAGGGGAGACAGGATTTACTGAGAATTCAGATAACATTCTTGTTTTCATGGGACAACTGGATTTTTAAACCATTCATAGCATTAGGCTCTCAGCTGCCCTTTGATTTAGTTCAGAAAATGAAAACATGCTAATCCTAGAACTGTATTTTGCATTTTAGATTGGGTTTGCACTGCTTTTGTTTTTCATCATTTTGTGCCCACTCTGTTCTTTGTTCCACATGACTCTTCTACTTCTCTCTCCTGTCTTCCCTTTGTTTCTTTCCTCTTTCAAGATCCTAATTGTTTTTTTCTGTGACACCCAAGTAAGTAACTTCTCTGATCCCAATTCTACCCTGCTTCAGAGGCCAAAGTTCTCACACCAGTCCTCAGCAAAGCTCATTCTGAACCTTGAGATGGCTTCCCCAACACATAAAGTCCCAGACTTGCAGCATTTTTAGAGTTCCCTACCTGTTGAGTGTTCAGCCAAAATCACTTCCTCTGTCAGGCTGTGCTGCTGGACAGGGCTAGTTCCCCAGCTGCCCTCACCCCTGTGCTGTTCAAAGTGAAACAGGGACCCCCGGTCACACAAATTGGTAGAGTAGCAGGACAGTAACCCCCAGCAGCGGGGCTTGGGCGCCCTTCCACTGGCACAGCTGAACTTGGAAACGGGCATCTGGTCACAGCCAAAAACCAACTGTCACATCTAGAATTAAGCTCTGGCAGGCAGGCATGCTGTGACATGAAGGAATTAGAAAAACCACTTCCTTAGTCAGATGGATGGTTTCTATTTTTGCCTAATAAAATATTCATTCTCATGTTGCTTTTTAGATTAATGGAAATCCAGTGTTAGAGCAGTGTAGAATGACCTTCTCCCCTTTCCCTTTGTCCTCAGGGTGCATCGATCCTCAGAATGCTTCGAGACTGGATTACACCAGACCTCTTCCAGAAAGGCTGTCAGGTAAGCGTGGCACCGAACAGGTGAGAAATGCAGCCCATCCTTGTGTTACAGTAGCAAAGCCATTGTTCAAAAAGTGAATATCAGAGATCCTGGTACTAGTACCAAAAGTATTTAGTGCATTTCAGTACTGAGTGGACAACATCATGGGGAAGAAGTTCCACGCTCCCACAGAATCAGGAATGTGAACTGCACTAAGATTTGATAGCCTGCCAGTGAGGACCTAAATTCATGACAGCGTTTAGCCAAGAAACCTCTTCTACCCCACTGTTATCCTATTGTCAGCTAGGTTCCCCTCATTCAGCTGTAAAGTATGTCTGCAGCTTCATACAGCCACGATCCTCCAACCCACCCAAGCCTGCTATGCAGGGACACTCTTGCAGGCATAAGCTCATCTGTACCCTGATGCAGGGGCACCCAGCCCTAGAGAGCTGAGGTAATAGGGAGCAGAAAAGGGAGATATTGCACACTTCATAGTCCTTTCTCATGGAGGAAAAAATGTGATGCTACAAAATTATGGGAGAAAGGACCCCTCCCAGAAAGAGGAAGGTTATCTGCCCTTTCCTCTGAACCAACGTCTGTCGTCTCTGAAGAGTTACAGCCCAGGTTTACCACATTTGTTCTCACCTCCCTCCCTCCTGGAGAGCACATTTATGGGCTGCTACAAGACAGTTGTGTTTTCCTTTATTTTTCCTTTCATATATTCAATCAGGACAGTTCCACAAGATGGGAAAATACAGCCACCTTGTCCACAAGAGACTAATACTTTCCCTCTACTCAAAGCCTTCAAGAACATTAAAGTAGGTAGTGGTGGCTAACGGTGAAACAAACAGCACCATCTACCGACTAAACATCACGAGGATCCGGATAGCAGGGTAGGAAAGCACTCGCTAAGCAGCCAGGTAAAATAAAGGATGGGAATAGTGTTTAGGGGGTGCAAACACTTAGCTGAATACCATTATTCCTTGTAATAATCATTTTGATCACAACTTAGAGGTGACTAGACTTCCCTGCTTCCACCCCGAGTCCACAGCTAGTGAAATCTCCTGAAACAGCTTCCTCCTTCTAAGCAAGCTCTTACATTAAACATAAATTTGCAACAGGGTATGCTGGTGTCCATTCAAACAAAATCCAAAAACTCTTCAAGTACAAATTTATTTCGTACTAACAAGTCACAGTGGAAAATGCTGACTTTTAATGTTACAGGATACGTTGGAAAGCAAAGGAACTTCATCAGCTGAATATTGATCCATTTAACCTCCTACTCATAATACTACCATCCACGCATAGATACTTTGTACAACTAATCTGTACTCTCTGTACAACTGAATATGTGTATTGTTTTCATAGGCAAAGAAGAAAGACCTGGTAGTATTTTCACAGTCTTCTACCTCTCTCTAGGCATATTTGAAGAAACACCATTTCCAGAATGCCAAGACACAACAATTTTGGGAAGCTCTGGAAGCGGTATGTTTTGCAGCAACCCAAACCCTTGCTAATAAATGTTCCATATCTTACCCACTGATTTCAGTTTCCCAAACTTTTTATAGTCTGTAGCTCTTCTGTCAATCAGAGATCACAAGCTAAGCAGCCTCCCAGTATATTCCAACACATATTATTTCTAGCAAATATATATTATTTCCTCATTTTTTGGCATAAGACTGTGGGAGTGGAATAAGAAGCAAGAAAGGAGGCCTTGCTAACAAACAGCCTGCTACTGAAACATTCCCCCCGCAACTCAAACTCATTTCATGGGTGAAAACACCCCTCATCCACCACATACATACACCTCATACTCTCCCTTATCTCTAACCAGATTTAGCTGTTTGAAAGTTCTCAACAGTATCCATTCCCAAGTAATTTTGGTGTTTATCTCTGTCTCTGTCTTCTGAGTCCCAGTTGGGTCATTGTCTGTGCCACGGTTTTCTGATCTTTCCTTTTGCTTGAGACTGGGTTGTTTCTCTCCACCTATCTCATTACCCCCAAAAGCCCACCTGCATACTACCAGGTTCTTCCCCTGATGGTATTTCCTTTCCTTCCACCTCTGTGGACACCCACACAGCCCAAGTTGCACTTTTGTGTCTCCTTCAAAGTTCCTGTCTTCTCCTTGGTCCCAGACTTCTTCCTGCTCAACAGGATTTCTTCCTGCTTTGTCTCTCTGGTGCCCTGCATCTTCACATCATCTACCTCATCTGAAGAAGGAAACAATGACCCCAGCTCCCTTCCCTCACAAGTGGCATCCTGGGGAGGCAGTGGCAGCTTTCTCCAGCTCCAGTCACTAGGACAGAGGTTCACAGTCCACAGAATGGATCAAATTTTACATTAGTGCAGCTGCTGGTGGTTAATACTGGCTCCTCCTTCACTCTCAAAACAGGGCATACTGCAAAGAGACTTCTGGCTTTGAAAAGTTTCTTTATGTCCCTCTGTCCTGTTCAGTTATTTCCTCAAAAAAAATGGAGAGATCTTAGAGCATGCAAGGGGCCTCAAAGGTTCCTCAGTATTTCTTGTCCATGCTACTGGTCAGTCTCCTGCCCATATACTTCTAATTTCCTCTGTCCGTGCTCAAGTTTCCAGCTCATACTTTCTTTCAATGACAGGCACCATAAAAGGATTTAACGGAGTACTTTTTGCACTGAACCTGCTCTTTCCTCTGCCACTTTCTGCTCTTCTTTCTCTCAATATCAGAGATACTTTTTTTTTTTTAACTCTTTGGACTGAATTTGCTTTTTCACTGCAACCTTCTCCCATCATCCATAGGCAAGTAATAAACCTGTGAAGGAAGTCATGGACACATGGACTAGGCAGATGGGCTACCCTGTTTTGGAGATGGGAGATAATTCAGTGTTCACACAGAAACGTTTTCTCTTGGATCCCAATGCAAATGCTTCTCATCCTCCTTCTGATCTTGGGTAAGTTCCTGCTGTGAATGTCTATCCAAAGTAGGTAGAAATACTGTACAGGTACTCTCTTCAGCTGACATACAGTAGGCAGTGTTATACCCATTCTTGCTAAACTTAATCTCAGGATTTGTTTTTAAAAAGAAACCAGCAGGAAGTTGGATACAAATATTTCAAATTTAGGCCAGCATCAGCCCTTTGTCTCAGAGTTTCTTTCTCCAACACAGCAGAGTAGAATTTGACAAGGTCTCTCAGAAAATCTTATGTCCACACACAGACAGCTCAAATGATTGCAAGTCACCTGTTGAACCACTGCAAATTATAGTCTGCCAGACTAAGGAAAACTGACACAAAATTGTCTCTGTCCAGAAATCAGATACCATGAACTAGGTATTGTATACCACAATATTTTATTCCTTTTCCCACATGGTATAGGATCTATAATACAACACAGGGTCTTCACATACAATACAGGGTCTTCTCTACATGTCTTAAAAACATGAGTTACTGTGAAATAACTAGTCATGTATAAATGTTATTAATCCTCATCAAGAGCTATTTTTTCCCTATTTAACTCAGGATGGTATTGCTTAATTTTACCTATCTAAAACGCAGTTATCTAGTCAAAGTTAGACATTTCAGGCTCTTACGTGACCAGACAGACAGCTGCATTCATCTACCCTATTCAAGATGGGGGGGTTTAATCTATAGGAGCATATTTGTTAATTAATAGATGACTGACCTGGGAGGAGATGAACCCTACATGTGGGTTGGTGAACCTGCACAGAAAAATGTCTCAGGTGCGCCATGGCATTAACCAGCTGAATAACTGTTCAGAACTGGCATTGTGTATATTCTTAGCCAGCCCCAATTTTGAGGCAAAATACAACTTTGCTACCATTTCAGTGAGAGAGATTCAAATCAACCCATATTAGGAAGCTTTCGTTCCCCGAACTAGCCCAATCAATTAAACCAGTAAAACTTGCCTGTACGAACCAGAACTAAATCTACCCAAATGCAATTTTCCATTAGCTTCTACTAGTTATTTTAATACAAAAAGCAAGAACAAGGAGAAAATGAAGAAACAGTTGTGGCCACTTTATTTCATTCTGATTAAAAAGAAAAAACTTGACCAATGAGAAGACCCATGGTATTGGCAGTTTAGGACAGGTATCAAAAGAGTTTGGATAATTACCTTTGTCTTTGAAACGTTGTATTTCTCCCAACATAAGCAGAAAAGTTTGCAGGCTTTTGAAGTAACGCTAGCCGCAAACAGCAGCACTGTGCCATCTGAAGGCTGGTATTACAGACTATTCAGGCAAAAATACTTCTTAGTGTTAAAAATTTTGACTTACTGCACTATGCTATGAGGTAGCAGAATCAGGAATCCTACTTTTGCTTGACTTCAAGACTTACGGTACATTGCCATTTGTCATTACTTGAGCAGAAATCCCAGCACTGCTCCTACTCTAACCTGTCAAGAAGTTGAGCTGTGCACTGCCCCTACTATTCCCAAAGTGAGAGGGGAATTTGTTTCTGAATATGTAGTTTTTATAAATTACTTCAAAATAAAATGCAGTAATGTAATGCTGACATTATCTATCCTGGGACAGACTTACTCTTTTATCTAGAAGTCAGTCCACTGAAACTCAATACCTCCTCCTTCCACCCTCACAGATGGGGTTGAGGAAGCTCCTGAAGAGATCCTACCCCAGATGGGACTGGCCTATTTCATGTCCAGGTGCGGGATTTTGATTTAAGCAGTGAAAACTCCAGGCCTTGTGTATGCTTTATTCTCTGAACACTGTAGGGATAGTCTCCTCAGCTGCCTGCTTGTTTCAAGCTTGTTTGGCTTGAAAGAGTCCTCTCCTGCATGCTGACACTCAAAAGAAATGGAAGTTCAAAAACCTGTGCTCTTAAAATAGCACTGCTGGGCAAATATGTAGCTACAGCATAGCATATCAGGAACACGTCCTCAATATGCACAGTTAACAGGACACAGCTCTTGTACCTTATGCTCAGGAAAAGTATTTATGTATGTAAGCTCAGGAACATATAAAGAAAACTAAATAAAATCCCCCCCCATTAAATGCATTTACAAAACCAGAGGGTTTTTTTTTTTAAAATCATCTTTTATGGGCTTTCTCTTGGGGAACCACAATACTGGGGCTTCTAGCCAAACAATAACCTCTCTAAATTCCCATGGCAGTAAGCTCCATAAGAGAACTAGTAAAATCTAGAAGTATATAAATCTGTTAAGATATTTTTGTTTAGATGATACAAAACAGTAACTGGTCTTTCTTCCTGGAAGCAGCAGGAGATACCGTAGCCTTCATTTTGGTATTTTCTGGAAGTTAATGACCATCCACTTAATCCAGGGTTGTAAAGATGGCTCAGGTTTTCCTGTGGCGCTTGTCACCAGGGCATTTAAGACAGAAGAAAAATCTCCCTGGGATGGACTGTAATATGCTAACATGGAACAGCTGTTGACTGCTCAAAAGGGCTTAATAATTTTAGCAGCCCTATGCAGGTGGCTGTGCAGGTATGCTCAAGGCAGGCTCTGCCATCCTACTTCCCTGACTGCCTGGTCACAGTCTTGATCAGGCTGTGCCATGGCTCCCTCCCAGCCCAAATGTCTCGGCTTCATCCTGGGCATGCCCCAGACTGAGGAGCCTGCACGTACCCAATGAAGGTATTCAAGGAATTGAAAAGCAAGAGAAAAGGTCACATTTGGCTCCCAGTGCTTTATAATTGAGGAATTAGGGTTGTCTTGGAGAAGGAAAATAGGCTGGAAAAGGCAAAAGGTCCTACTGACTGCATCGCAATGGTTGCTTAAGCTCTTTCAGTTTTCACATCTGTAAAAAAGATTTCATAATACTTAACCACTTATTTCAAGTCAGCGTTGCAAAGATTAAGTGGTGTCTGCACAAAGACCTAGACACATCAATATTACCACTGATACCAACCATACACATATAATCATTTTTTACTAAATTAATTGTTTTGTACCCTGCTAGGTTATTATCTGACATGACATGAAGATACTGCTTAGCAGCTGCATGTTCCAGAGCTGTGGTAATAAGCTACACAGGATAGCACAATGGAAATTCATTTATGTGATCTCTGTATGATTATGGGTAATTTTTACCCTTTCCAGCATACAGAGTCATCAAGCGGTGAAAATTGCATTCAGAAAATCACTGATTTAAAAAAAAAAAAAACCACCACCAAAAAAACCCAAACCAAAACCAGATAAATTGTGCTGCTTTCAGACTTAACTTTGGGCACATCATTAACAGAGTATCGTATTAACTATTAACTTGACTAATACATCAACGTCGGAAGCTGGACAAAATCTTACTTCGCTCCCTTGCTCAGTCCACCAGATGCATTTTGAGAACTATTGATAAATACAAAGTATTAAGAATAGCTACTGCTATTCCCCATCTCTACAGCATGAACATGCTCAGATATTTCACACTTTTTATTTTGTTTTTCAGGGAATATAACTGCCCCAATCACACCACATCAATATCTTACATTTTGTTGCCTGAATAGAGTATCATAGCACAGAAACATCTGTACTACATAAACAACAGCTATTGGTAAAACACTGTGTTTTGGTACAAGGGATATTTGGTAAACGTATATGTACATAAGCACACAATTGGCTTCATAAAACAATATGTAAGCATTAAAACAAATAAAAAAGATACATTGGAGTTTTATTTTTAACATTTGGTTTCAAATGTCATTTGATTCTCTTTCCCTTTAAATAATTTCAGTTACAAATGGAATATACCAGTGAAATGGAGACTTGGGAGTTCAACAAATTATACTTTCTATAACACATCAGATCCTGCAGGTAAACTTCCCCTTCTCTTTTAAGAGTAATGAACAGATAAAGCTTTTCAATGTCCTTAACAAGAAATAAAATACAGAATTAACTTTCATGCGTTTCAGTTTTCAGATCCAGGAACCAGCACACAGCTTGGTTGTGGTGAAGTTAGTAGTCATTTCTACAATAAGATGATTATTTCCCCTATACACACATTATGTCAGTTTAGGCTCAATTCAGTAAAGTGCTTAAGCATGTGTTTAAATCCAGTCCTATTCAAGGAAGCATCTAAGCAAACTCTTAATTAGGATGCACTAAAATCAATGGGACTTAGATATGCCCCTTGTCGAGTCTAAGAAAAGAGGTGAAGTGAGAGGCTGATGAACGCATCTGCGGCATGGTAAACTGGCAATCTAAGTTCAATCAAAGAAAAAGAGCTATGAATGATTACACATGTTTTCTGATGCTGATTTCAGGAATAAGGAAAAACCTACACAGGTATTTTTTGTGATTGTTCTATTATGCGGTCAAATCTGGATTTCTCCTTCTATAACTGTAGTGGCCAAAAATGGGGAAAAAATGGGGGAAAAAAGAAAAAAAGTACTGACTTCTGAAGTTTTAAAATTTCATCATGTTGGAATTTCAGAACTGTCACAATCAGCTCTTCTCTTGTACTTGTTTGAATGTTACGCCTTTTGTTCTGCTTTTTTTTTTTACCTGGTTGCTTCTAGTATCCATGCAAAAGCAAACAAAAAAGTCTTATGTCATGCTACAAGTCAAAGATTAAGACAAAGAAATTTTCCTTCTCTAACTTCCATATGACATTATGGTGAGCTGCAAGGGGCTATTAACTTGACAAAGTCTCCAAAGGCGTGATTAGGTGCTTACTTCTACACCCATAAAAATTTTGGCTAGTAGGGTAAAACAGCAACTGTAGGGAAAAAATGCCTTTTGAAATACTTTGTATGGATAAAGCAAAGAGAAAATTGCTTTTAACTCCAGCCACCCTCAAACTGCAGATTGAAGACCACTGCTTTCAATGGGCAATAGAAAAACTTTCATAACTAGCAGCACCAACTGGACCAGGCCAAGCTTCTGAGAAAGGAACATTTTTCAAGGATTCATTTTAAATGGGAAATTCCTTAAACATGAATGCTTAAGTAAAGTCAGCTGATTTTGTGGTTCCTTTATTTCGAGCTACAAAAATTGAATCAGGGAGGAGTACAGGGAAGAAAGCCCTTGAAAAGTTAGTTGAAATAAACTGAAAAATGAAACGAATGGAGGAAAAAATATGAGAACTTTTAAACTAATAGTAATCATGAGGGTGAAAAACCTTTTAAAAGAGATATTTGCAAGTACCGTTTCTTTGCAATTTTTTACTTTTTTTACAATGACACTAATTTTCACCATCCTAACCCTAATCACAATGATCTCCATTTTAAATTTAACAAACTAGCTGGCCTAAGTAATTACCACAATTCACTATTGTAAGACAAGTGCTGGCACTCATTAAAGTCTATAATAACTCGTCTTTACTCATGGCCCTTTAAAAAATAAATAAATAAAATTAAGGTTTGGATCTTATTTTGAAATTCATTAAAACCACATATTACTTTTGGAGTCAAGGAATCTCCAGTGAGTTCTGTGTCATATAAAATGCACAAACTGATCACTGTTTGTTTGTTTTGCAGGAATTGTAATAGCATCACCTCCTAATACTTTTGCGAACATTAATCCAGACCACATTGGATTCTATCGGGTGAATTATGATAGTCAAAGCTGGGCCAGATTAAGCATTCTTCTGGTCAGCAACCACAAAGTGAGTGTCATAACATTAACCTGTCTGATGGGTCTCTTATAGAGGTTTGTAGAGGCTGTTTTTTCTGCAAATAATCTATATATTCTTGATCACTCTTTTCCTCTTTTCGCATAGGATTTTTCAGCTGCTGACCGTGCAGGGATTTTGGATGATGCCTTTTCTTTAGCAAGGTAAACTAATTCCCTGCAGAGGTTTCAACACAAGTTTTTCACTTTCCATTGCCTGTTAATAAGAATTAACTCAACTCAGGTGGTTGAAAGAAAATTTCTGAATTTGTTACAAGTCTTAATTGTTTATTGGCTTATATTGTCCTCCAAAAGGGTCAAATTCAAGTATGCATTGGCAACTTGCAGTACCAATGCAGTCAAGAGAGACGCTCCCCTTCAGTTCAGTGGCAGGAAAAAAGAGGGCTTTAATTGCACAGGTCTTAGAAAGGGGTAAGTAACTAAGTAACATCTAAGTAACATTAATAGAAGCACTCCAGAAGAAGTTAGGTGTCCAGAAAATCAGAGACATGCCCACAATGCATAGCATGGCATTAGGAAGTTACCACCTCAGCTATCTTGTTTAGAAACTTACTTGGAAACTTCTAGCTCTTGTACCCAGCCATGCTGACACAGATAAACTTTAGGCAACCTCCTGTGACAGCCTGTAAGTCTAAATCACCCTAGCCTTTCAGGATGTCTCCGGGAATTAATGCAGTCAGTTGAGGGCTACCCACTTTGGGGCACACTGGGCTGCTGCACAAGCCTCCTCACGACAGTGAGAGCTCCTGTGGTTAGACATTGATCAACAGTGATCTTCAGTGGGCTCTTTGAAAACACCTCCCAAGTTACATTCCAGACTATTTTCACCCTCTCAAAATTTATTATTTCAGACCTTCTAAAGTAAATAGTGTTCTAATCTCTTTAAAGAAGTAAGTTCTTCAAATTCATTAAAATAACAGAAGTTATGTTTTCTCCTTCCACAGACCTGGACTCGTGAATTACACTGTTCCCCTGGAGCTCACAAAATACCTAACAAATGAAACAGACTATTTACCTTGGCATCGAGTTATATCATCTGTAACTTACCTCGCAAACATGCTTGAAGATGACACAAATCTCTATCCTCGGTTTCAGGTGATGAAGCAAAAAAAGCATTCCTGCACGGGACCACTGGATCTGACAGCTCAGGACCTGTAACAGCAATAATATTGAAGTTCAAGTGATTTTCAATGTTGCTGAGCTATTAGTATTTACTTTTTGTTACAGTACTCTTAAAAAAAAGTGCTGAAAACTGCTTAGTACTGATCTCTGAATTACCTGGATTCTCAGTTCAGGACTATGCACTTCGAGGAAAGAAATTGTGCCTAATTATTCTTATAATCCATCACCATAAGTCACAGTACAGACATTTGTTAGTCAAGGCTGCCCTGCATCCAGTAAAGCATGTATAGGGCAGCAAAATCTCTGACACCTGTCCTCAGCATGAAGGATGGCTATATCTCAATGTGGCAGGGAGCAGGTGTGTTAGTTGACCTACCATGCTGAACATGATTTAATGGTCACTGAAATAAGTATGTCCTGAACTCAGCATTATCTCTGGAAAACAGTTGTGGCAGTGTGTCCTTGCTGTACCCCAACCTTCATTCAGGAGCACAGACAAGGCTGGAGAGAAGCAGATTGCCTTTGTCCTATCTGCGCATCAGTATTGCAAGCATTCAGACTTAGCATGCTGTGGTGATCTGGAAAGATTGTGCATGTGCGTGTTGGTGTTCCTTGTTGTTTAAGAGATGCTAATTCTGGGAAAAATGAAGGAGAACAAACTATGAACACAAATATTTTGTTATTTAAAGAAATCTACCAAAGTAACCAACCCTCTTTTTCTACCTCAGGAATATTTCCGCTACCTGGTAAAACCCATTGTGGTTCAACTGCACTGGAATGATGCTGGAAGCCATCTGGAGAGGTTGAACAATGTTTTTTTTCCTTCTCATATTACTGATAAATTCCAAGAACACTAAGCAGTAGGAAAATATCCCTCTCTCCATCTCTCTTTCTCTTTTAAAGGCTTCTTCGTGCATCTGTTCTAGACTTTGCCTGCAGTATGGATTACACAGACTCTCTGAACAATGCTTCTCAACTATTCGAGCAATGGCTACAAGGAAAAACGTGAGTGCTCATGGCTTTTGTGGCTGGTGAAGAACATGGCATGTGACTTGGCCATAGATCTCAAGCAGGAAAGGGGAAAGAACATTCAAGTACTGTTTCTTTATTTTAGCATTCCTGCAAATCTCCGACTCCTAGTATATCGCTATGGGATGCAGAACTCAGGCAATGAGTCATCATGGAATTACATGTTCAAGAAATACCAAGAAACTTCATTAGCACAAGAAAAAGAAAAGCTCCTGTATGGCCTGGCATCAGTGAAGAACATCACCCTTTTGGACAGGTGATTTAAACACACAAAGATTTTTCTTTCGCTACGGAAGCAACCGGTCACCATTTGCTCATTCCCTTCTCCTTTCTCCTGTGCTGTCATTTTTGTCAGATTACAGCATGTGGAATGCAACACATTTTTCAAGACCAGTTATCTAACACCCCCCCTCTGAGATTGTACTATAGTAGAAAAAAAGCCTTGCTCCTTTAGTGGAAAGATATTGAACACATGGTAGCTTCTGCACACAATCAACAGCCTTCAGCTCTTCCAACAGTGCTTCACCCTGTGTAATTTTAGCTGCCTAATAGTTAAGCATCAGGAGAAAATTAGTCATCTATGTTTCCTCTATAATCAGTGAAGGGAGGCAGGACCTCCAGAGCACTGTTTATCCCACACCAGGAAAGAAACTTAAAATCAATGGGAAGAATTGCTTTTGGGTGTTGCCAGTCACCCTCCGTTGGCTGCAGAGGGAGTTTGCCTAGACTAGATGTCTGCCTTCCAAGTACCCAAAATTAGGCAACCAACCTTGAGCAATCATTACTAAGAGTCCTATGAAGGCATCCGTGTGAAGACACAATGCTCCCTGAAGTGCTGTGCAGAGGTACTTGGGCAGGAATCAGAAATGATGTATTCATGCCACCATGGCAGTGATGGGGAATCTGGATACTGCCCCAGGCTGGTCCAGCTGTCAGACTGGGCAAGCATCTTTCCAGGCTGCCGCCCTGCATAGACACACCAGCTCCTTTAAGCTTATCTGATAACTTTGCATGCAATTATATCATGTAGAGGAGATGCAGGCAATTATCTTCACCAGGGCCATTCACCACTTTGTCAGAACCCTATCTAAATATCATAAGATGGAGCAGTCTCTGCCTGGAAGAGTTCCAAGTTGAAACAAGATGAAACAACGAAGTATAGGAGATTCAGGAAGAGTAAACATAAGAGTTAGAGTAATTAAATTAGTGGCAGGAGGCAGCTGTATTCCTAAATTCTTGTGACCACAACAGCCATAATCTAAAGCCATTCAATGACTAATTGCTGACACGATTAAGACATGAATTAAATAGCTAGATCAGCCTATATTTACAGAAAATAAAATATTCCCCCTAAAGCAGGGAGAACTTGCCTCTTAATTTACTATTAAAATGACAAGGAAGAGGAAAAGAGCAAACAGATTGAGAAAATCATCTGCTACATATAGGAAAAAAGAATACAATCCTTAATCGCAGCACACAACAGCTTAAGGGTGTTCTTCTGCAGCTGCTGCTGTGAAGCCATGACCACACTACTCATATCCCTGAGAACATGCATGCTGAGGGATCCTCCACTCTGTGAGTCAAAACCATTTGTGCTGTAACTGGAGTTATAACTGCAGCACTTACAGGCATGCTATGCCCAAATGAATTTTAATTTTGTATGGATAAGAGTTCCAGAGCAAACAGCACAGATTTCAGTGTGAGAAAGCCACCTGCATGTGTAGTCATGGTCCCTATAAGATCTTTATAGCCTGGACTACTACTTTTTTGGCACTTGGCTACCCAAACAGGCTGGACTACTGACCCAGTCTTTTTTTCACTACTTGATTAAAATATAGGAATAATAATGGGTTTTGGCCATTTTCAAGTAACTCAGAGACATAAACCCTACTTACTTTCTAAAGAGATGCCTAACTGCTTAGATTTCTTTCAATACAATTATCTCTTGACACAGTTATCAAGAGATACTTATGTTTTAGATCAGTGTGCTCCACCTTTAAAATGCTGTAGACAAAAATAATATTCTGCTTGGAAATGGGCTGTAGACTGTGGTGGTAAATACTTGAGAAATATAGACATTAGCATTGCATTATTTCTCATCATCATCAGTTAAGTCTACACTGAAAGTGTTAACTTATTATTTGCTTTTCATGGTCTTTCATGAAAGTCTCTCACTGGTTCTTATGGCATTTCCCTTAGGTATCTGAAATATATTTACAACACCAGCCTCATCAAAAGCCAAGACGTGTTCACAGTCCTTAAATACATCTCGTATAACACCTATGGGAAAACAATGGCCTGGGACTGGATACGACTTAACTGGCAGTACTTAGTTGACAGGTACGCTAATGAACTCATTGGAAACTTTAGGTCTACATATATTTGTATATCTTGTTATATGCCATGCTCTTCTGTATTTTCACTATACAGCTATAATCACTGGACTTTGCATAATGAAAACTGAAAGTGTATTCAACGCAATTATATCCAGCTACTGTGAAAAAGTACTTTGCTGCTGACTTGAAAATCATTCTTTCCCTAAATGATCACTACCAATAAACGGTGGCTAAAAAGTATAGAAAGTTCTACCAAGGCTATAGAAATTTGGTTATTGCATGGAAATTAGTCAGTCATGTATCCACTCTTTCTATTGATTTCATAACAAGAAGACAGCGTATAGAATTTTTTTCATTCCTTCTAGTGGTAACAGCAAGCAGCAGATGTACAGACAAGCAGTGGAAGTAATAGCAAACCTTTTAGGTTTGCTCCTCCCTATTTGAGTGACTTCTCTCTCCTTCCTTCTCCTTTCTAAACGCTTGGTGAGGGCACAGAAGCAGAGCATACCTGCAAGCCTTGAGCTGCGAACTGGACAGCATTTGTATTGCTGAGCAGCAATACACCCAATTTCCAGCATGAGACAATAAGTCACTAATTAAAAAAACCCCAACCCTCGCCCAGAAGAGATCACTCCATTAGTAAACATATTTGAGAACAGCACAGATATTGTATAGGAATATTATTTTTCAAGTATTTCTAAAAATGCTGAAATCCGAGTGCATATGTTTTATTGTAGCACAGTTAGAAGTTCAAGCTTCAGATAATTACTTGTGCCTTTTCTTTTTTTAACAGTATTGCATCAAACATAATTTATTAAATTGTTTTTCTAGATACACTATCAATGACAGAAACCTTGGTCGATTAGTAACTATCACCCAAACATTCAACACCGAGCTCCAGCTTTGGCAGGTATGGTGACAGCACTTCTCCTGGTTTTAAGTCAATATATTTAACAATCTACTGGCCAGGAAACTTGACTTTTTATCCTCTAAATGTGTAAAGCAGTATGAGTGACTGTAGAACTATCCCAGTGCTACCAGCCTGAGCTTAAATATCACTCCCAGCCAAAACTGCCCTTGACCAGGTCCCTGTAAAAAGCCACTTGCCCAATAGCAGCCTTATTTGCTTCATGTCAATTCTTTTTCTCTCTCTTTTCCAGATGGAAAATTTCTTTGAGAAGTATCCTAATGCTGGGGCAGGAGAATTGCCCAGGAGTCAGTCAATTGAGCAGGTGAAGAACAACATTGAATGGCTAAAAGTAAACAAGGAGGAAATACGAACATGGCTAGAAGCACAGCAAGGCCCTTGAAGTCTTACTTTGTTAAAAATACCAGGCACTCATTCTAGGCACTCAGAACCTCAGAGATATTTAGCAATGTGGATTTCTTACCTAGGTACCTTAGAGGACCAAGGCCTAATATTTTTTCTACAAACATTCAGGAGACCACTGCCAGAGCAATGTTTGTGTAGTTGCTGATCCCAGATCCTGCCAGCACTTATGTGCAGGAATAGCTTTATATTTTGAGGGATGAATTTGCCTGAACAAACAGGACAAATGTTTCAAGTTACTCAAGGCATAAGTGATGGCAGAACTGGGGTCCTTGCTGATCAAGCTGGTCTCACTTCTTCCACATACCACTCTGAAAAGCTACTTCTTGGTTCGCACAGAAGTGTATCTAGTACAGTCAGGGATTTCTTTCCAAGTGCACCTCATAGGAGCTTTCTCCTGAAGGAAAGAGAATTAAGCAGTAATTTTAACATTGTCTGAAAATTGTCCCCTATATTTACAGCTGTAAAAATTCTACATTTGGGGTTTAGCTTTGCATTCTGACACTACAGAAAGGCCAGTTAAGCTTCCCTCTCCATTGATTTTTGAAATTTAACTACCAGTACACAAGGGATCAATATTACCAGCTTCTTTTTCAATGTTATTAGTTGGGATTCTGTAGCTTGGGTTAGGGGTTGTCTTGGTTATTTTTGTCTTATTTCTAAATCTTCTCAAAAGAAGAACATGTGGCAGCCGTTACTGTAAACAAGACATACAGTACTTACTGTCTCTTTTCTTAGGAAAAAATAAAATTTAAAAAACCTACCTGGAAATCTCAGTCTCTTTCTAATAAAGTGGCAAGACTGCCTGGCATGTAGAAATACACCTGTTACATAGCCCAGCTATGCCATATATATAGCTTCAGTGAGTTCTGAGGGGGAAAAATCTATTATCTCCTCTGAAAAGATACAAAAATAAAGGCAAATTCAGGCAGAGGGGGCAGATGAGTCCCACTGCTGCAATTCAGTCTACTGCAGGAGTACAGGCAGCACAAAAACAACTCTTGGTCCCAAGTCCCTCTGCCACTATGCTGCTGGAGAAAGGACTGGGGCCGCTCTGCCTGCCCCTCCCAAGCTGGGAGCTGGGTGACTTGGAGCTCCCAGGTTTCCACGTGCTGTGTCTTGACACCGTACGGGCAACAGACATGGGCATCAGCCCCATCCTCCTTGCCTCCTCCCTCGTCTCCTGAGTGGAAAGGCACAGTAGAAGGGAACCAGACAGAGCCAGTCCCTGTCTGGATGCCCTGGGAACAGGACCACAGAGCATCTCACAGTAGGTAGCCCTGGGAGAGATTAGGCACAGCTGTCGAGAAACTCAGCAATGGGATGGGAGGACAGAAACATGGAAAAACACTTCTCCCTTCATCCTGCAGTGCTATTGAAAGAGAAAGCTAGAGATGTTGAGGAGATGGCTCTAATGTACAGAAATCCTGGGGTACAGGCTCTGCCTGCCTCTACGCCTTGGTATGGCACAGAGAGCTCCAGAGAAGCTTATACAGTCCTGGATGGAAACACTTTACCCTGCTCCCCCAGGAGATTCAGGACTGGTATGGTTTTGGACCTCTCCCTAGATACCCAAATAGCTGCAACAAGCCCAGACAAATCTGGTGACCAAGTCAGTTGTTCTGTCAAAGGAAAATGTCAGTCATTTGCCTCCTGCAAACAAAACATGACAGGATTTTGACTAACAGTGGTTACAACTTGCTACAGATAGCAGCTGCTCTTTAAGGTAAAGAGGTGGCAAAAGGCGAGGCAATTTCTTCCAGTTTTTCTTCTTGCTCAGATTCACACACAGAGGACAGTGAAAGTGAAACAGCTGCCCACACCTAAACTACCAGCAGCTCAGCACACAGGCAGCAGGTTGTCCTTGGGCAGCTGCCTGCTTAGTAGGACACATGCCAACTTGCCTTCACAATTTTACAGTTTCGATGAGTGCATTGAAGGAGCAGTAGCCAAACAACGACTCTCTTGGTTTCAAGGTCACAAACTGGTTCAGTAGCACTACGCTGTAATACTATCAGTATGTTGTATCACTGTGACTATACAACAGTATGATCAGCTCAGAAAAATTTTCTGTGCACTGCCAGTGCTGTATATTTTAACTGAAAGATTTTAACTCCAGCTGGCCATGATGTGCAACAATGCAAAACAGGTATGAAGATGTTCAAGCACATAGCTCAGTTGTTTTCCCTTTCAGAGAAGATTGAATGAAATTTGGCAGAAAGAACCGATTCTCTAACTATTCATATGCTTCTGCCACAATTTGCTGTAGAAAGAAAGCCATGAGTACTATGGGGACGATAGAAGATAAAGTAGTTACTTTAAGAGATTTCTATCCTCTGTTTTATGTAGCCCCTACTACCACTGAGTGGGATCAGGCTGGCCAACTTTGTCAGCTACAGTAGTAGGCTTTCATCAAGGAAAACACGACAAGTAATGAAGATTTTCTATGGTGCTGTAAAGCTATAGCATAAGCAGCCTACATCCAAATCACACAGACATATCGGTATTCAAGACAGGGCACATATTGGTAGGGTTGTATATCGCTGTAGTAGAAAAAAATTTAAAAGGCCAGAGAGACACAACAGACAAATACCACTGAGGCAGAGAGCAAGAAGCCAAGGACAAGCCTGAACAACTACTGGGCTCATGACCCTGACTGAATGGAAGAGAGAAGGGGATTTAAATAGTGATCCAAGCAATTGCTGCCTGTCATTTGATTCTCGCTCTGTTCAGGAAGATGAGACCATGTGCAGCTTTTGTGCCTGAACCACACTGGATCAGAGAGACGTTTAACTAGTGCTTGGATACTTTTGATGTTACAGAAAGGTTGGCTGGATTTCTACACTGACCTTAGGTGGGTAGATGAAGAGGGAAGTAAATCCAAATGCCCTAGAAGAAGGCTGCTTTTATGGTAGGGTAAAGGTTCTGTCAATTTTAAATAATGTTCTCTAGATTATGCAGTGATCTTGCTACCTTTAAATGGCTCATGGAGAATGTACTGTATGGCATGTGCCTCTTTCAGGCTGTTTGTCCTAAACGGATAACAAATCTGGTACATGCTAAATCTTTCGGTCAGGAACTAGTCATTTACAAATGGTCTGTGATAAGCTTAAGAATGCCAATTTGAAACTGAATCCCAAGAAATGTGAACTGTTTTAAAAAGAGATAATTTTCCCCCCGTCATTCGATCAGCGAGGAAGGAATTTCCACTGATAAAGCCAAGTGAGGGAGTGCAGAACCGGCTGGCCCCTTAGATCCACACAGCTTTTTGTGGCTCTGCTGTTCCTGTTGTACCACAGCAAAAGCTATCACATGCAGTGAGGTAGAGAAACACTTTGAGTAGAAGTGCGATGTGGTGGAGTTAAAGAGGGGCCACTTGTGATTGCTGCAGTGTTGCCTTACGCTAGCTGTGCAAATCCTTCTCATATCAGCCACAGCTGTGCGTCCTATGGAGCATGAGCCCATGGGCCCCAGGAGGCTGTAAGCCTGATAGGCACATGAAAATGCTTTATCTTGATGATTCAGGTAAAGAAACAACTGAAAATATTGTATTACTGCACAGAAAAATTGAATAGCACCAATGCAAATGTCAAGGCGTCTACAACTCCCCAACTGAGTCAGTTTCTAAAACAGCAGTTAAGATTGCTACAAAGTATGCAGACACAAAAAAAATACTATATACATATGGTATGTCTCACTGTTGAAATAGGACATGACTAGGAAGTAACCCTCCAGTCTTCCCACAATGACCAGTGCCATTTCTTGGTTACCATCATTTGGGGTGATGGCATCTTCCAGCAACTTTTGGGACTCAAGGTGAGAGGGAAAAACCTAGCTTATAATGGGCACAGGAGAGACTAGCTAAACAGGGTCAGAAGGATAGGACCTTATCCGGTTGCTAGCAGCAGCAATACCATATGGCCAGATTAAAACTTCATCTTGTGTTATATGTATCCAATTATGAAAGTTAGTCAAACAAGATTGTGTTTGCTTTCCCAATTATTTCGGCAGAAGGCATCTGACCTGGAGGCATTCCAACTTCACATCCACACCTATGGCAGCTGAATGTATGCCTTTATGTGGAAAACTGGTACAGAAAGATACAGCTATATGAGACTAAGGAAGTGTTCTCCAGCTGACAGGTACTACAGTGGTTCATATCACTGTCCAGATATCTGAACTTCTGCAAGATGCACTTCTGAAAAAATTACAAATCTATTTATAAAAGCATCTGAAATGTATTTGGTTCAGATAAGTCTGAGACTTTCTGACTTCCCAGTGTGTATTCTAAAGAGTTGTGAGGGAAGAGCAAAACCTGAAAAATATGACCGTGACATAGTATCTGAGAGACACCGTTCTCAAGTAGCACTTACTAGTTGTTTCAGTAATCCCTCACCCACAGAAAACCTTTCCATATCAACCCTTTCTTCTTCACAAACTCATGTCCAGAGACTGCTATCAAGCTGACATCTGCTTGCTGGTAGTTTAATGATGCTGAAACAGTGTGTATGGATGGTCTCAAGAACCAGGCAGTCAGGGAAAGGAAGAGATCGAAGCATGAGAGAGGACTGGAGCCTAACTCTTCAAAAGGCAGGCTGGGGATACAGGGTCATTATTCTTAGTAAGAATCAAAAGTTAATTTGAAATAGGTGTTGCAGTTTTATATATGATATCCACCATACAAACTTCACCCTAGCTTAAACCATCAATGTTAGTTTTCCTTCGGAGATGGATGAAATGGCCAGGTGACTGCTAAATATCCTTTCCAGCACTTTTGAATTTTTTAAATTCTTTGCAGTGAACAAGAGACTGGTCACTGATATGGTTTCTTCCAAGAAGTGCAAGGCCAAGCACAGACCATGAGGTTCTGCCATTCCAGAGTTCTCATTCTGTATTGCCTGCTGTCAAATGCATTCACACACCACAGGTCAGTGAAGAAGCCTCTCCAACCAGGAACTGCATACCACAGAGCTACAGAGCTCCTACCTGTAGCAGCTCTGCAACTCAGGGGTATTTTTTACGTCTTTTGCAAAGAGGGAGCCTGAAACCGAACAACTGCAGGATGCTCTCTGGAGGGTAGTTAACGTAGCTATTAGCCAGAGCAAAAGTTGCACAAAGTTATGGCAAAAAAGGTGTTGAGCTGTAGGTCAAGTACTTATGAGCCAAAAGAGTTGCTGTGGCAGCCTAAGAAGCAGATTTTTCCAGGTGTCTGGTGGGCAGCCAATAAATGATTTGATTCATTTATTTTAGCAAATAGTCACTTTCAGCAAACTGAAATTATGGCCCACCCAGGTTCGTTAAGCAACTTCAGCTGGAGAAAACACTATGGACCTGAAGTTATAAAATCACTGATGAAAGGTCATCATCCCCCCTTTTTCTTGGGCAGGAGCACTTGCAAAGAAAGCAAGCAGATCAAGGCTCAGTTCTGCCTCCTCCACAGAAATGCACGTGAACTCTTCCACATGACTATACTGGGCCTGGTCTTCCAAATTCTCCCGTGGTACTTAAATAATAGCCAGGATCAAAAGCAAATTAGTAACTTTCTAGTATGGTGCTTCGCATGAGCACCTGAGAACACAGGATAGACAGACCCTTATATTTTATTATCACTTTAAGTAAAGATGGATTTCTTCAGCAGAGGCTGCTAATAAGCTCAGTTCTGCATTAATAGGCCCTAAGTAATTAGAAATGTAGAAGAGCATCGTTCCATAGTACAGTGGTTTGAGCAATAGCCTGAAAGGGCAGACATGGTTTAAAATTCTGTCCAGCAGAAACAAGAATTCACCAAGTCTTCCACATCCCGCACAAGGTCTCCAATCACTGCATGTAAGGGGTGTTCCTCTCTTCCAGTGCTCTTGTAAATGCAGCCCTTCTTTTACTTTACCACCCCAAGGACTCCAAACTAAAAGTCTCAGTCCTGTGAAAGGGAACATTTCTGTATCAGGCGAGACAAGATTTCAGCTTTTCATTTCCTCAGCAGAAAACAAAGCTTCATTCAAGCTACACAGACTCACTCACCTCCTCCCTAGTTCAGGAGAAAAACAAACAAACAAAAATGTGCTCCCCCAGAGAATGCCCCGAAATAACACGACTGTTGGCTTCACGAAAGGGCTGCTGAGCTCCCCAGCCAGACTGCAACAGAGGAAAGACAAGCTCGAGGCACGAAAGTGAACCAGCGCAAACTAGGAGGTGAACCAGAGCAAACTACACCCTCAGGTATCGCCCTAGCCACAAAACAGAAGCACACATTTGTGCAATTTGAGAAAGGCTGATGCAAGCAGGGACTGGTTTTAATGAACTTTGAGTCAGTCACCATGTATTACAAAAAGGGAACAGCCAGCTGAGCCAACAATGCGTAATAGCATTGAAACAACACAACCGAGGGGAAGGTCAGCTATGGCTAAGATGGGATTGCAGGAGGGGGAAATCAGGTACAATGCCAAACCGCGTATCTTAGTTGGCACTAGAGTGGCCCAGTCAGAAAAGTCAGGGCTAAGACAAAGGTTGTTATTCATGCAAGCATGATGCTATGCTAACACGCTGATACGGCACCTTCTGCTCTGCTCTGCACCCCAGCCAGACCACTCCCCATGTCCCCTACTCATGTCTGCAGATGCTAGAAGAGAACAGAGTGGGGCAAGAAATGTTTGGTCCTCTTTGCATTTTGAAAGAACAGAGAACACCTCATTTGGCCAAAAACCCCTGCTCATTCTGATCTAATGGATGAGTGGGTTTACCCAGGAAAAAGACATTTTTGGTGTACTGGGCTGTGCAAATCAACAATGTGCAGGACAGGGCAACAGGGAGCAGTTAAGTTGCCAAAGCAGGTTGACGTGCATGTCCTAGTACACAAACGGCCTGTGTTTTGTTTATTTAAACAGATCTGCACAAAATGTTTAAGAGTTCCTTGCAGAATATTTAAGGGATTTTTATTATTTTAGCTAGGACTCCTTACATAGGAGATGAATGCAACCTGTCAAAGACAAATCAGATAGTGAAAATTAAGGACAGAAAACAGCAAGCATCAGAAAACTTATTAGTGAAGTATCATTAAGTTTTTACTATGGAAAATGTATTACTCCAAAAACATATGTTAAAGTAAAACATAAATTTTCTACTATAATTAGGAGCTATTGTTCAAATACTTCTTAAAGTGCAACTCAAAAATTTTGATCTATTTTCTGTGTGCACTAGAAAAAAAATAAATATTGGTGGTCTGGGAAATGTGGTTTGTCCATGTGTTGCCTAATCTCACAGGTAATAGCTGTAATAGCTAGAACGATTTTATAGTTAAACAAATGGTTTAGCAATGGAAATAAATAGGATAACCATGCAGATACATCATGGCGATGAACTTTTTTTCATCTCGTAAAAGAAAGGGAAAAATATCTCGTTTACGGGAGGTGGAGGACGTGCAGTGAAGTTTTTCCCCGTTTTTATTTCTCCACAGTGTATTAAGAGCAGCCTCTAGTGACAGTTGGTAGCCATTACATTTAATTATACCGGTTTTAACACAGCGTGAATGCTTACAGAAACACTTATTTGACTATTTGTAATACATCTTTAAAAAAACCCAAAAGTTGCCTTAGAACCAGCCATTAAGCACACAGGTGCTTCTAAGTAACATCACATAAGACAACTTAACCTAGAATAAATGGCAATCACTAAGGTTAAAATTTGTAGTGTGGGGGGGAGGGGGAGGAAACAAACCAACACAAAATAAGCTTCTATGTCACTTTTGAAGATTGCATTTAACCATTTGAGTCATCAGAAAATGCTGAAAATGCAAGTTATGTTTCTAAAAGCAGTGGACACTGCTACGAAGGACCAAGAAGCCAAACACTCAGAACTCGAGACAGCTGCGATGAGTTTGCATACGCACCTGTAAGCAGCAGGGGCACTGGACTCTGGCATGATGGCTATTTTACTCAAGCAGTTGTCTGCAACTTAAAAAAAAAGCTTCCTAGTAAAAACTGGCATGTGTAATTTGCAGCAATCATAAATGCCCGTAAACTCCCTTACACCATCCTGAGCCAGGTATTTGTTCGCTTTTTTCACCTATAGCAACTGAGGCATTAAAAAGATATTACCTTTCCTTGCAAACTCGACTTTCTTTACAAACACACACGCACTGGTGCTTCATGGGGTTGTGGAAACAAGTGTCTGCCCGTGATCATGCCAGAGAACTTGCTGCGCTCAGCAAAATGCTAAGGGGCCATGGCAGGACCCATGCAGCAGTCGGGAACAAGCTCTCGCTGCCGGAGGTGTGGCAGGGAATGGCAGGACCGGTGCTGTAGAGCCGCTTCCCCGCAGAGGCGGTCTCCCCCTCAGGCCTGCCAGTAGCCCGCAACAAAGCCCTCAACATTTCCAAAATGGGCTTGTGTTTGTTTTTTTTAATCCATTGCTTTTGGGAGTCATATATTCTTTTATTCCTCGCTGAAAAGAAGTTAGGAAATATTTGTTTAAGAAATCTTACCACCTGCCTTTAAGTCATTACTTCATTCAGAGAAGAACGAATCATCCACTGCTGCCTGTGGCAGCTGCTCCTCCTGCAGACATGGGTCTGCTCAGACCTCTGGAGAACCGCTCCGGCCAGTCAAGCTTTGCTTACGGAAAATGGACCCAGGCTCACGGTCATGACTGTGTCTGCAGCCTCAGTGACTCAGTGACACATTCATGGCACTAAAAAGGGAGGCTGGAGAGCAAGAGCGAGGCTGGGAAATGGTGTCCCAGGCAGGACAGCAGCCAGGCGTCAGGCTCCTGTCCCCTCAGCACTGGAAAGGGAGCATGCAGCCCCTCTCCCTCAGGCAGCCGGGCGGGCAGGCCGGCAGGAGAAGCCACTGGAGGGAAGAGCGTCCCTTGAGCAGCTGACTTTCCACAGGCTACAGTGAACAAAGCCTTGCGCCCAGCGGTGGGGAGGGTTCACCCTGACCGAAACCAGGGTTTGGAGCAGGACGTGCCTGTATTCAGGCATGTCTCCTGCCTCCCCTCACACCTACCTCCTCCAGCAGGGTGGCCTTGCTCTTACACAGCCTGAGGGGGCCGAGATGTCTCTTCTAGACATTCATCTCACACCAGTCGAGCCACCGTTTTTGTCTTGTAAAGTAAAAAGCCTCTCCCTGAGAGCACGGGTGCGGGCTCGGCCCTGCTGCTGGGGTCTGGACGACAGCCGAGTTGGGCCCCTGCAGCATGGCAGCCTCCTGCAGCTGCACCCCTGCGAGCACCCCGGGGCGGCTCTGGCTTCACCTCACGCCAGCCGTTGGGCAGTGAGGTCCCTCCGCAACCTCCAAAGATGTCACTGCCTCAGGTCCCCTCATGGGCTCTCCCCAGCAGGATCACCCACGGCCCGCTCTGCCTCCTCACCGCGGTGGGAGATGGCGGCAGTGTTCGGGGATGAGCTCAGCCCTAGGGATGACACATCCCGAGGCCACCATCATGAGCCTGGCAAGTGTTTGTGTCTCCACGTAGCAGGCAGGGCCACAACAGGGAGAAAGAAAGGCCCTGCCGCCATACTGTGTGGTCTGCGCCCCCCCCCC